>NW_006291736.1:15027-20580 GCF_000327345.1 Myotis davidii | reverse complement strand
GCAATAAATATGTACCAATCAATAATCACTTTAAAAGTAAATGGCTCAAATCCTACAATCAAAAGATGTAGGATAGCTGATTGGTAAGAAAGAAAGACCCACATGTATGCTGTCTACAAGGGACACACTCCACAATGAAAGGCACACAGGGATAAAAGTAAAGGAATGAAAAAAGAAATTTCATGCAAATGGAAATAGAAAAAAAGGCTGGGGTAGCAATACTTAGTAGTATATCTGACAAAATAGACTTTGAAACAAAGACTATAGTAAGAGACAAAGAAAGACCCTACATAATAATAAAAGGAGCAATCCAACAAGAGGATATACCTCATTTATGCACCCAACAAAGGAGCACTTAAATATATAAAGAAAATCTTGAGACTGACCAGTGGGCTCAGTGATTGAGCATGGACTTATGAACCAGGAGGTCACAGTTGGATTCCCAGTCAGGGCACATGACTGGATTGCAGGCTCTATCCCCAGTAGGGTTTATGTAGGCGGAAACCAATCAATGACTTTCTCTCAACATTGCCATTTCTACTTCTCTCCCCCTCTCTTTTCCTCCCTGAAATCAATAAAAATACATTAAAAAATAAACTCTTGAAGGACATAAAGGGTGTGATTGACATTAATATGCTCATTGTATCAGACTTTAACACCCCATTGGCATCAATGGATAGATCTTCCAGACAGAAAATCAACAAGAAAACACAGATCTTCAATCACATACTAGAGCAGATGGATTTAATTGAAATCTTCAGAGCATTCCAACTCAAGCAGCAGAATATACATTATTTCCCGGTGCACATGAAACTTTTTCTAGTATAGACCACATATGAGTACACAAAGCAACTCTCAATAAGTTTAAGAAGATTGATATCATGTCAAGCATCTTCTCTGACTATCCTATATAATAAAAGGCTAATATGCAAATTGACTGAAATGGCAGAACAACCAGAACGACTGCTCAACCAGTCACTATGAAGTGCACTGACCACCTCTCAGTCCCTTTCCCTGGCCAGCGGGCTCTGATTGCCCAATGGTGAATGGGGAATCAGGGGTAGGTGGTGAGGGATGCCAGTGGTGCCAGAGCAAGGCCCCCTGCCCTGTCAGTCGCCCTCACACACACAGGGTTACCCACAGCAGGGGCAGGGCAGGCAAGCAGGAGAGACAGCCAACCTCTTGGTACTTCCCCCTGGCAGGTTCCGATTGTGAATGGAGAACTGGGGGTGGGTGGCAGTAGGGGTTGGGGCCTGTTGCAGGCAGCCTGAGAAGATGGCCTTGATCACAGGTCGGGCCTAGGCACTATACTCTCACATGAATTTCATACACTGGGCCTCTAGTTCTATATAATAAAAAGCTAAAATGCAAATCAACCAAATTGCAAAATGACTGGTCACTATGATGCACACTGACAACCAGGGGGCAGATGCTCAATGCAGGACCTGGCCCTGGTAGTCAGTGTGCTCCCAAAGGGGAGTGCCACTAAGCAAGAAGCTGGGCTCACAGATGGCGAGTGGAGCGGTGGTAGCAGGAGCCTCTCCCACTTCCGTGGGAGCACTAAGGATATCCAACTGAATGCAGTTGAACATCCCCTGAGGGCTTCCAGACTGCAAGAGGTCAGGCTGAGGAATCCCCCCACACCCACGAGTGTACAAATTTCATGCATCGGGCCTCTGGTAAGAGTATAAAATTAGAAACCACCACAACAACAACAACAAAAAAGCACACAGAGAAACACAGAATATCATTGAGGCAAATGAACATGTTACTGAACAATGAACAGGTAATCAATGAGTTCAAAAAAGAACTCCAAGTTACCTTAAAACAAATGAAAATGAGAACACAACAACCCAAATCTATGGGATACACCACAAGAAGTTATAAGAGGGAAATCTGAACTATCACAGCTTACCTCAGGAACAGGAAAGACTTAATAATCTAACTCTACACCTGAAGAAACTAGGGGGAAAAGCCTAGAGTGAGTAGAAGGAAGGAAATAATAAAGACAATAGCAGAAATAAACAAAATACAGTCTAAAGAAATCTGTGAAACCAAGAGCTGGTTATTTGAAATGATAGACTAGATTGACAAACTTTTAAACAGATTCATCAGGAACTAAAGAGAGATTACACAAATAAATAAAATGAAAAATAAAAGAGAAGTAGCAACTAACACCATAGATAAAAGAATTCTAATAAACTACTATGAACAACCATATACCAACACAGAGGACAGCATGGGCAAAATGGATAAACTCTAAGAAACATGTATGCTGTCAAAACTGAATCAGGAAGAATCAGGAAATCTAAATAGACCAAATTAACCTAATGAAATCAAAGCAGGAATCAAAAACCTCCCAGAAAACAAAAGTCTTGTACCAAATGACTTCACAGGTGAATCTCACCAGACATTCAAAGGAGACCTAACCCTCATCTCTCTCAAAATTTTCCAAGCAAATTCAAGAGGAGGGAAAACTCCCAAGCTGTCTATCCACATTCTCCATAGATCGGTCCACACTTTGAGCTTTACATACAGAGCCCTGATGACTCTCCCCAGCCATTCCCACAGCATCAACTACAGAGCAGACCCTGTAAAACCCAAATGGCCCCTTTAATTCACCAGCACCCCTCTCACATGTCTGTCTCTCTGTGGACTCCCCCCAGGACTGGTCACAGACAGGAGACTTGAAGCTGAGCCAGGTCATGGTGACAGTAGTCCCAAAGGTCACATACAGACATCAAGGTTTCCAATAACAACATTTTCCTGAACCAAATATGGTCATTCCTAAATCATTGTACACATCTCCCCCTAAACACAGTTTTCTCTTCTGGTTCTTCTTTAAACAGTCTCCTGGAGCATTTGGGTCCACTGTGGAGGGCACAGGCCCAGATGTGGGGAGTAATTGTTAGCAGACATTCACTCTTGGACATGTCACACTCTGGGACCATGTCCTTTATGTCAGAGTCCAACCCCAAAGTAACTATTATATAGTAGGAGGACATGCAAATAGGGCCCCTTCTGCTCATAAAAACCAGCCCTGTTCTGATCCTGCATCTCTGGGACAGGAGCCCAGCCCCAGGATCCCCAGGTGTTCCCATTCCCTGAACAAGACTGAACACAGACCACTCACCATGGGGTTAGAGCTCATCTGGGTTTTCCTCATTTCTCTTTTAAGAAGTAGTTTAAGGAGAATAAGAGAAACTAAGTATGTGAGTGAGAGAAACAGTGGATGTGTGATAGTTTCCTGTCCAGGATAGCTCTGTGTGTGCGGGTGTCCAGTGTGAGGTGCAGCTGCTGAAGTCTGGAGGGGGTGTGGTGCAGCCTGGGGGGACCCTGAGACTCTCCTGTGCAGCTTCTGGATTCACCTTCAGTATCTACTGGATGACCTGGGTCCTCCAGGCTCCAGGGAAGGGGCTGGAGTGGGTTTCTACTATTAGTCATACTGATGATAGCACATAATACTCAGACTCGGTGAAGGCCTGATTCACCATCTCCAGAGATAACACCAAGAACTTGCTGTATCTGCAAATGAATAGCCTGAGAGCCGAGGATATGGCTGTGTATGACTGTGTAATACATATAGTGAGGGGAAATCAGTGTGAGCCCAGACACAAACCTCCCTGCTGGAGGAGCTGTGACCATCAGGGGGCACTCAGAGTCCCTGAACACGAGGACCATCCCAGCAGCAGGTGTAGCTGGAAGCTTGGGCTGGTTTCCTGTGTGGTTTCCTCTACATGCCACAGTTTCCCTCAGGGAACCTCTGAATTCTTCATTCTATGTTTACCTCTGATGTCTCTAAGTTAGAAATGTCTATTGTAATCAGAGACAATTTTCTCACTTGGACAAACCACAGATTGTCTTTTTTAGACATTCTTGTGCCAAGTACCAATTAATGATGAAGTCTTCTGTCCAATTGAGTTAAATGCAAACAGAGATGCTGCCGATTCAACACTGCAGCTCAGCCCCACACAGTTCAGGGTCCCAACCAGGCAGCAGAAGGCACGAGCGTCTTGGACAGTGGGCACCAGAGGAGTGTGACCCCAATGCCAGTGAAGAAAGTCCTTGGTTGTGAAAGTCATTGACTTGTGATCATGATCATAGCACTGAGAGCAGGTGACACCAGACAGAGGCATAGGAACCCACAGCAGCTTGGTCATGTGTTCAAAAAACAGGTCTACAGAAACTGAGAAGAATATAAGGAATCAAGTGAGTATGATGAAGCTGATCATGATGATGATGATCTCATTGGTGATGGTGGTTATGGTGGTGGTTATAGAGATGATAGAATTGGACACTGATTTTAGTCCAAAGTTTTGATAGGAATATGTACTTTATCCAAGGTCATCAGGTTTAAGAAGACCTTGTGTCAACTTACGGTTGGGCCATTGGCATTTCAATTTCCCAGTAACACTCAAAGAGTAGACACCAGCTTTTCTTTCCTATAAAAAGCCATTGTGTGTAAACAACCCCAATGTCTATAGAAAATGAGAGGAATGATTATAAGTAAACAGATGATGGTGACGATGATGATGATCACTTCAAAGGCCTGAGACATGGATCTTGGTCTAATTTAATGAAGGCTCCTCATATAGACACACCATCACCACGGGTCCCAGTGAGGGATGTCCACTCTTCCCTGCAAGTTTTTGGAAGATTTCATAAATAGGGCCACACTGAATTATGCAGCTTGGATAATCCATGGTGAGACCATGTGACTAATGACCCCAAAGTTTTCCAAGTGAGAACCCCTGGACCTGGGAAGGTGTAACCTTCTAGAACAGAGACACTGTGAGAATGTGCATGTTGGAAACAGGGATCTCCTTCCCACCAGTGTGCAATGAAATGTTCCTGATTTTTCTTAATCCATACCTGCATGATCTTTAATATTTCTCTTTCTAACAAATTCCTGTTCACCATTATCCAGGTATTTCCTATAATGATACAAGCTGTCTCTATCATGCCCTGCACTTCCTTCTGGGCCTTCACTGGAGGAGGCTTTAAAACCATATGTCCAATAACTCTGTCCATGAACATCAGGAATATTTCTATCATGTGACTCAAATAAGTCTAGGTTCCTCTCCTTACCCAGTTGCAGTCATTTCCAGATTTATGGGATGCTTCCAGGCAGCACTCCCCTCTGGTGCCAGAACCTGCTCCAGTCCCTGTGGCTGCTGTAGCCAATCCCCACAGACAGTGCAGGCTCAGCATTTTCTGGGGAGTTTTTTTGTAAAATGACCCAAAACAGATCCTAATAAAAAAGATAATATTAAATTAGCCTTGGTCAAAATTAAAGAGTTTTGTCCCATCCAAGATTCCATTAAGTAAATTAAAACATGAACATAAATATTTCTCAATCAAATGTCTTATGGGAGAGTCTTATATAATAAAAGCCCAGTGACCAAAATGGTGGAAAATAAGAATGACCAGAGACCAGACCAACCGTGGCCCCTTACCCCAGTTGGCTCTGCGCCCCCCAGTGAGCAGTTAGCAAGGATAAGTCAGGAAGGCGACTGGTTGGGGGGGATGAGGCAGGCAGGGGAGTGGGTAGGG
>NW_006291736.1:5664-14759 GCF_000327345.1 Myotis davidii | reverse complement strand
AGGAGGAAATGAAACCAGCAATATCCTATATAATAAAAGCCCAGTGACCAAAATGGTGGAAAATAAGAATGACCAGAGACCAGACCAACCGTGGCCCCTTACCCCAGTTGGCTCTGCGCCCCCCAGTGAGCAGTTAGCAAGGATAAGTCAGGAAGGCGACTGGTTGGGGGTGATGAGGCAGGCAGGTGAGTGGTTAGGGCTGATGAGGCAAGCAGGCAAGTGGTCAGGGGCGATGAGGCAGGCAGGCGAGTGGATAGGGACAATCAAGTGGGCAGGTGGGGGGTTAGGGGG
Source organism: Myotis davidii (assembly GCF_000327345.1). Classification (NCBI taxonomy): domain Eukaryota; kingdom Metazoa; phylum Chordata; class Mammalia; order Chiroptera; family Vespertilionidae; genus Myotis; species Myotis davidii. The sequence goes on along the minus strand of NW_006291736.1, from coordinate 14,468 downwards.
GATGAGGCAGGCAGGCAGGAGAGGATGTTAGGGGAAATCAGGCAGGCAGGCGAGTGGTTAGGGGTGATCAGGCAGGCAGTCAGAGGTGGTCAGGGGTGATCAGGCAGGCCGTCAGAGGTGGTCAGGAGTGATCAGGCAGGTAGGCAAGTAGTTAGGGGCATCAGGCAGGCAGGCAGAGTGGTTATAGGCATCAGTCAGGCAGGCGAGCAGTTAGGAGCCAGTGATCCCAGATTGTGAGAGGGATTTCTGACTGCCAGTTTAGGCCTGATATGGGATTGGGCTTAAACCAGTAATCGGACATCCCCTGAAAGGTCTTGGATTATGAGTGGATGAAGGCCAGACTGAGGGGCCACCCCCTCCCCCACATGCACAAATTTCATGCACTGGACCTCTAGTTAATAAATAACACATTAGAGACATTATATGTTTGTAGGAGAGCCCAGCAGTGACCACAGTGACCTCCCAGGGGAAGGGCAGAGGGAGGATAGGAGTGAAGGATTCCACTCAAGGTTGAAGTTTCCTTTCTTGTGAGAATTCTATGGAAGGAATTCCCTTCTCTCACCTCCCTCTTAACCCCAACATCACTGATAACTCTAGACAGAGAAAACAGGTTAAACTCCTTCCATTATCACTTCAACCTATGATTGATTCTTAGTTGTACACATACATGATCACTGCTTTTATTTTTTGTCTTTCCTCTGCTTAGAGCCATGACTATCACATTTCTGATGTAACTAGTTAGGGGTCTCTGACATAGTCCATGAGCTTGCATATCTAATAGTTTTCACAGGAGGCTGTGGACACAATCACAAAATGTTCAACATCAAATATCATGAATATCCCACCTACTGTGTTTGGGAGGTAGTTTCTCAGATCGAATTAACATCATAAATTAAGACATAAGATATTGAGAATGGCTGTCATTAATTTTTTTTACAAAGGTAGCAATTATTTCTATTAAATTTTATTTAAAAAATGTGAATTGTGGATACAATAAGATTTTGAGATTCGAAAATTATCTAAGCAAATGTTAATCTCTTGTACACCTGTTTGAAAGATGAATGAGAAGTAAAAAGTGTAACTTACTCATCAATTCCCACATTTCCTCTTAGGCTTAGGAATTTTAGGTCATTCTTTGACCCAATTCCAATGTGTCTCATGACCCACGTGGTACCTTGTCTTTGACTTACATGATGGTCAAGGGAAGAGATGCCCAAAGACGGGATCCAGAATGACCAGGGCAGCCCAACCTCAGGCCCTACACTTATAGGAAAGGCTGACCCAGATGCAAATTTCTGTTCAAGCTCCAGTGTAAATCCTCTCCTGGGCTTTACAGGCTCACAGCTCTCTATTCACACAGGGCTGTGGTCTCTGGGAAGGCAGAGCTGTGGTCTAGAAAACTATGAGACTGCTGGTGACAGTCCCCCAAGGTGAAGGTCTCATGGGTCAGACAGCATCATAGGATAGCTGTGACTGCACCATAGGATGGCTGTGACTGCACGTGATTGACAGGGAATGATGCACCTTGTCCCCAGGTGTCCTGTTCCAGGTGCAGCTGCAGGAGTTGGACTGAGGACTGCTGAAGCCCTTGCAGACCCTCTCCCTTACCTGTGCTGTATCTGGGGACTGAGTCACCATCTATTACTACTGGCACTAGATCCCCAGCACCCAGGGAAAGGGTTGCAGTGAATGGATTACTGGGAAGGGCACAAGCTACAACCCAGCTTTCCAGGGTCACATCTCCATCAGTGCTAACATGAATAGGAACCATTTCTCCTTGCAGCTGAGCTCCGTGACCACCAAGGATATGGATGTATATTACTGTTTGAAAGACAGTGAGGGGAAGTCAGTGTGAGCCCAGACACAAAACTCCTGAGGGAGACAGCAGGGCTGGGCTGAAAGGGACACTTGGGAGACCAGGGGGCGCTCAGGACCCACAACACTGACAGCAGCCCCACGAACAGGAGCAGGGATTGGGGGACAGAAGGGCCTTCCTGTTTGGTGCAGGGATTCCCTCTCAAACACTCAGCTGCATCCAAGGATGATTCTTCCTTCTACCACTGACCATGGGATTTGGCCTCAGATGGGTTTTCCTTGTGGCTATTTTGAGAGGTAATTTATGGAGAACAAGAGACACTGAGTATGTGAGAGACATGAGTGAGAGAAACAGTGTATGGGCCAGCATTTCATAACCAGAAAGTCTTTGTCTTTGCAGGTGTCCAGTGTGAGGTGCAGCTGGTGGAGTCTGGAGGAGGCTTGGGGAAGCCTGAGGGGTCTCTGAGACTCTCCTGTGCAGCCTCTGGATACTCCTCCAGTAGCTACTACATGAACTGGGTCCGCCTGACAACAGGAAAGGGGCTAGAGTGGATTTGTGCCATTACTGCTAATGGTGACAGCACATACTACGCAGACTCTGTAAAGGGCCGTTTCACCATCTCCAGAGACAATACAAAGCATACAATATATCTGCAAATGAACAGCCTAAAATCTGAGGACACGGCTGTGTATTACTGTGCAACAGACACAGTGAGGGGAAGTCAGTGTGAGCCCAGACACAAACGTCCCTGCAGCAGAGGCTATGACCACTAGGGGGCGCTCAGGGCCCCTGAACAGAAGGACCATCCCAGCAGCAGGTGCAGTTGGAGGTTTGGGCTGGTTTCCTGTGTTGTTTCCTCTTCATGTCACAGTTTCCCTCAGGGAACCTCTGGATTCCTGATTCTGTGCTTACCTCTGAGGTCTCTGATTTAGAAACACCGTTGTAAACAAAGACAACTTTTTCATGTGAAAAAACCGTAGAGTGTCTTTCAGACAATCTTGTGCCCAAATGGCTATTAATAATAAAATCTGCTGACCCAGGTCCCTAAATCTAATCAGAGGCTCTGCTAACTCAACAGTGCTGCTCAACACAGCCCAGGGTTCCAGCCCACCAGCAGCAGGACACGTGGATATTGGACAGTGGCCACCATCAGCACATGAACGCAAAGTTAGAGAAGAAAGAGCCTGGTCATTGACATGTCATCACTCTCATAGCACCAATCACAGGTGACACCATGAGGAGGAGGTAGAGGGATCCACAGTGCCTTGGAATGGATGTCCAGGCTGATGTCCCACAGGCAGGGGCAACTTGAAAAGGTTTATCTCTTCATGGAGGTGTCTGTTGGGAGCAGGGCAGGCTTTTCAGCCAGTCAGATACGATTTCCCGGCTGGCATGGCTCAATAGTTGGGCACTGACCTATTGACCAGGAGGTTAGAGTTTGATTATTGGTCCGGGCACATGCTCAGTTTGTGGTCTTGATCCTCAGTGTGGGGTGTGCAGGAAGCACCAAATCGATGGATGATTCTCTCTCATCATTGATGATTCTATCTCTCTCTACCTCTTTCTTCCTCTCTGAAATCAATAAAAGTATATTTTATTAAAAAGTGGGCTGAGGAAGCTCTCTTGGTCCATCCACCCTCTGAGATTACAGCAAAAACATTACCCACTAGGAGGCGGATCCTCACCAGAATCCCAACCTGCCCGCATCAAGTCTTGGATTTTCCAGCCTCCATATCTGTAAACCCCCCACTCCGTGGACTATGTCACAACCCCAGGAACAATGGAGAGTGTGGTGTCACATGACCATCAGGACTGACCCTGGAGTTTACGCCTGCATTCGTTGTTCATTGATGTTTGTATCTTATCTCTCTCTCCTTCTCTCTGAAATCAATAAAAATATATTTTAAAACAGAAAAAAATATATTTGGATCCCCCAGGTAAGAACACTGGTTCAGGATTTTATTGTGGACAGTACTGGGGGCGGGGAGGGTTCTGCTCACAGGAGAGGCTTGTGTGGGTTTAATGTCCCACCTGCAGGACACAAGGGAATATCCCCACTTTCTCTTAGTTTTCCATGCGCCAAGCAAGGGAGAGGGATGAACCTTAAGTTGTCAGCATCAAACATCAAAAATAGAGCCTGGGGAAGAACCAAGATTGTGGGGTAGGTAAAAGCCTATATTCACCTCCTCCCACAACCATTTGAAAATTACAACTAAAATACAGAACAATCCTCATTCAGAACAGCCTGAATCTTGACTGAATGGAAGTCCTACAACTAGAGAAGAAAAGAAGAAAGCACATTGAGACTGGTAGGAGCGGTGGAGGTGTGGAATGGGCCTAACACCAACCTGTCCCAATTTTTTAATCGGGAGGGAGCTCGTCTCTGTGGAGGCTGCCTGTGGTGAGCATGGGGTTCCAGCCCCACACCCAGCCCCCCAGCACAGGGTTGCAGAGCTGGGAAGAGAAGTCCCTGTCACTTTGGGTTGTAAAAACCAGTCAGGGTTTGTGGCTGAGTGATAAGGAGGCTGCTGGAATCACAGGTGTTCCTCTTAAAGGGCCATTGCAGGAATTCACAGAGTCCCACTTATTCCGTGCTCATGGGCCAGGAGTCTCAGACTCATATGGGGAGGAATTTGATAGTCTGGCATGGGGGCAGGAAGTCAAGTGTGGCTTTCTCCAAGACTGGGATGCTCACAGGTGTCATTGCTCCTGTGCTGGGACCTCCCCTGTCCCTGGGATGACTGGCAGCTCTATTTGAGTCTCCATCAGCATAGAGCACACTGTTTGCTCAATCCTGGTGATCGCCTGAGACCCTGCCCCATCCAATGTTCAGCCTCATCAAGCTGCTGGAAGCAACTTTTTCAAATGAATGGCCTGTTCTGGCTCAGGCTTCAGACTTTGCTAAAACCTCTCAAATAAGCTGCAGCTGGGGACATCATGCCCAAAGCCACGCATAAAAGGCCCAAGACATAGCACTAGCACCAGCCTGACATGCTTCACCTCTAGGCCTCACCTGGGCACCTTGAAGCCCAATACAAATAAGAAATAGTTCCCTAATCAGTTTTGCTCGGTGGATAGAGCATTGGCCTGCGAACTCAAGGGTCCCAGATTTGATTCTGGTTAAGGGCATGTGCCTTGGTTGGGATGTGCAGGAGGCAGTTGATCAATGTTTCTAACTATCCCTCTCCCTTCCTCTCTGTAAAAAATTAATAAAATATATTTTAAAATAATAAGAAATAGCTGCCATCTGCAGATCCCTCTACATCTATGGCTGGATGGCCCCAGGCAGTAGCTGACTTTGCACCACCCTGGATGCTCCAGACCCAGTGAATCCAGTGGACAGTTTCAGACCATAGCAGATTACAACTCTACATAGCCACAAGTGACACACTCAAGGGGCAGACTCAGCGAGCACCAAAGTCCCACTGAAGCAAAATCCTGTTCTTCAGGAGTGTCTCCTGCACAGCAGCTCTCTCAGTATAGTCAATACTTTTCCTCACAGCCAATTGGCCAGGAGGTCAAGTCCGCCTAGTGATGCCAACAGAAATCAAGGCTCAACTACAAGACAATGCACACAGCCCACACAGGGGTGCACCTAGAGTGCCCAGCTCAGGTGACTGGGGGTGCTGAGCCACTGGGTCCTACAGGACACCCACTATAAAAAGCCACTCTACCAACTGCAGGAGACATAGCAGCTCTATCTAATACATAGAAACAAACAGAGGAAAGGAGCCAAAATGAGGAGATAAAGAAACATGTCACAAATGAAAGAAATGGAAACAAGCAAACTACTGTATACACAGTTCAAAATCATGGTTATAAGGTTACCCTAGAATTTTCATGAGACTTTCAAGGATCTTAATGAGAATGTCAAAGACATGGAAAAGGAAGATTCAAAAATTAAACATACACTAACTGAAATAAAAAAATAATTTACAGCAATTCTACAGTAGAGTAGAGGATTCTGGGAATCAAATAAATGATTTGGAATGTGATTTGGAAGCACAAAACACACAATCAGAAGAGCAAAAAATACCCCCAAAACTATGAAGATAGTTTAAGGAGCCTCTGGGACAACTTCAAGGGTCCCAACATTCACATTATGGGGGAGCAGAAGGAGAAGAGAGAGAACAAGATATTGAAAACTTATTTGAAGAAGTAAGAATTAATAACTTTTTATTTGACTCTTCTTGAACTCTTCCAAGAATTAAAATAAAAGACAATGGTTACAAACAGATTTATTGTGGTGACTATTACACTCATATAAAAGCCAAGTAAAAATATTCAAAAATTACAGGTTAATATCCCTGATGAACGTAAGTGCAAAAACCCTCAACAATATACTAGGAAACTTAACTTCACACTGAAAGGATTATTTACCATAATCAACTGGGATACTGTCCTAGCATGCAAGGATGGTCCAATGTATGTAAATCAGGAAATGTGATACACCTCATTCAAAGAATGAAGGGTAAAGTATACCACCATACAATTAGATATAGAATAAAGCATTTAAAAATTAAAATCGTTTCAGAATTAAAATTGTTAGCAGATTTGCTGTAGAAGTGATGGAACTCAATGTACTAAAGGCCACATTTGAGAAGCCAACAAGTGACATCATTCTTCACAGAGAAAATTTCAAAGCTTTTCTTCTGACATTAGGACCACGACAAGGGCTCCCCTGTGACTATTTCTATTCGTCGAAACTAGAAGTCCTTGTCAGAATAATTAGGTAAGAAAAAGAAATTTAAAATGTCTAACTTAGAAAGAAACAAGTTAAAGTGTTTCTCTTTATCTGTATGTAGATGACATAATCTTGTACATAGAAGACCCTAAAAACTGTATGAGAAGCTAATAGAACTATAATTCAGGAAAGATGTAAAATACAAAACCAATGCACAAATGGCTTGTGTTCCTGCACACTCTCACCGAAGTGTCTTCATGGCTCTAGGAAATATGTGGGCTGTTTCAGAGGAAAGGAAACTTGAACTGGCTAACCAACAAGGAGATGGCAACCTAATGAAACAAGAACCCTGGGCCTGTGTGTGTCCTCGGTCTTGGTTAATTCCTCATTATTTTCCCAGGTAGCTTTCCCCCCAATAGGCACTGAGTCAGGTGCATCGTCCAGTTGACTCCTGTCATGTGGAGACATGGGGTCACATGCACACGTCAGTTTTCCAATAACAATATTTTCAGAACCTAAACTTAATTACTCCTAAATAATTATCCACAGCTTCCCCTAAACACACCTGGTCATGACAGAGATTATTCTTCATCCCAATGTATGAAACTGGATCTACAACAGAGTCTAGAGAATAAACACCACAAAGGAGGCAGTGCAGTTGCTACATGTCCAGCCCCACACTCCCCTGAAGGAATAGGATCCGGGAGCTCTGTCCGTGTTTATATAGTTCATTAGTTCATGCTTCTGGTTCTCAGGACCCACACAGATGCTCCTCACTCCTCAAACACTTGGTCCAACAGCTTTAGGCTCACATCCTGGTATTACTTTATCCTTTTATCACTTTAGGGGAAATAATGCCAGGTGGAATTTCCCGTCTCCTGAACATGGAACTCCAGCACTTTCCCTCATAGTATTTGAAAGTTAATTTTTTTTAGTTGTCTTTATGGTTGACCGTCAACGGAATCTATCATATTCAAATCTTCTCTTTTTTTGTAAAGGCAACCTGGAGCAGTTGGGTTCCATGGGGAGGGTAGAGGCCTGTACAAGGGGAAGTATTTAATAAACATGCATCCTTGGACATGTCACACTCCGAGACCATATCCTTAATCTCAGAGTCCAAACCCAGAGCTCCCTATATAGCAGGAGGACATGCAAATAGGGCCCAGTTTGCTCATAAAAAGCAGCTCAGTCCTGACCTCGCAGTTCTGGTACAGCAGCCCAGCCCTGGGATCCCCAGGTGTTCCCATTCCCTGATCTGGACTGAATACAGACCACTCGCCATGGGGTTTTGGCTCAGCTGGGTTTTCCTTGTGGCTGTTTTAAGAGGTAATTTATGGAGAATAAGAGACACTACGTATGTGAGTGGACAAGAGTGAGAGAAACAGTCGAAGTGTGAGAGCTTTCTAACCAGGTCATCTCTGTGTTTGCAGGTGTCCAGTGTGAGGTGAGCTGGTAGAGTCTGGGGTAGGCTAGGTGCAGCGTGGGGTGTCTCAAAGACTCTCCTGTGCAGCCCCTGGATTCACTTTCAGTAGCTTCTGGATGCACGGGGTTTGCCATGCTCCAGGGAAGGGGTGGAGTGGGTGACTGTAGTTAATCCTGATGGAAGTAATACATACTATGCCAACTCTGTGAAGGGCCAATTCACCATCTCCAGAGACAATGCCAAGAACATGCTGTATCTACAAATGAATGGCCTGAGAGCTGAGGACAGGGCTGTGTATTACTGTTCCACAGTCACTGAGGGGAAGTCAGTGTGAGCCCAACACAAACCTCCCTGCAGGAGAGACTGTGACCACCAGGGCTGACCTTTATTTTTATATTTTTAAAAGGTATAATTTATATAAAATTAGATTTAAAATTTTGGAAATTATAGATATAATAGGGTGCTGAATCCATAAACTGTCAGAACAAATGCTAATCCCTTTTACAACTGTTTGAAAGCTACCTGAGAAGTTAAATGTGTAAGCTGCTCGTGTCGTCCATATTTCTTCTTATGCTCAGAGACTTTAGTCTGTGTGTTCACCTTAAATCAATGAGTCTCATGACCCATGTGTTCCACTAATTCCAATTTACATACTGAATGAGGTCAAGGGAAGAGATGACCCCACACTGTCCCTAGAAAAACCAGGCAAGCCCAACCTCAGTCCCTACACTTATAGGAAAAGCTGCCCCACATGCAAATTTCTGTTCAAGCTCCAGGGTAAATCCTCTCCTGGGCTGTGCAGGCTCACAGCTCTCTCCTCACACAGGGCAGAGGTCTCTGGGAAGGCAGAGCTGTTGTCTAGAAGAAGATGAGACTGCTGG
>NW_006291736.1:3694-5412 GCF_000327345.1 Myotis davidii | reverse complement strand
GGAAATGTGCATGAGAAGTTAATAGTGTAACCTGCTCAGTTACTATATATTTCTTCTTAAGTTCAGAGATTTTAGGCTGTGCTTTGACATTAAACCAATGAGTGTCATGACCCATGTGGTCTGCTGAGCCCAATTTACATTCTGAGTGAGGTCGGGGCAAGAGATGTCCCCACACAATCCCTAGAAAAACCAGGCAAGCCCAACCTCAGTCCCTACACTTATAGGAAAAGCTGCCCCACATGCAAATTTCTGTTCAAGCTCCAGGGTAAATCCTCTCCTGGGCTGTGCAGGCTCACAGCTCTCTCCTCACACAGGGCAGAGGTCTCTGGGAAGGCAGAGCTGTTGTCTAGAAGAAGATGAGACTGCTGGGGCTTCTCCTGTGCCTGGTGACAGTCCTCCAAAGTGAGGGTCTCAGGAGTCAGACAGGGGTCATGGTATGGCTCTGAGTACAGGTGACTAACAGGGATTAATGCTCCTTGTCCCCAGGTGTCCTATCCCAAGTGCAGTTGCAGGAGTTGGGCCCAGTACTGCTGAAGCCCTTGCAGACCCTCTCCCTCACCCGCACTGTCTCTGGTTACTCCATCACCAGTAATTACTGCTAGAGCTGGATCCCCCAGGCCCTTGGAAAGGGGCTGGAGTGGATGGGGTACATTTACTATGATGGAAACACTTAGTACAGCCCCTCTCTCAAGAGCCAAACCTCCATCTCCAGAAACATTTCCAAGAACCAGTTCTCCCTGCAGCTGAGCTCCTTGACCACTGAGGACACAGCTGTGTATTACTGTGCAGGACACAGTGAGGGGAAGTCAGTGTGAGCCCAGACACAAACCTCCCTGAGGGAGGCAGTAGGGCTGGGCTGCAGGGGGCACTCAGGACCACTGCGCAGAGAGCAGCCCCAGAAGGGGCAGAGGGAGATGGGAAGGAAGGGCCTTCCTGTTGGACACAGGGATTTCATCTCAAGCTCTCAGCTGCATCCAGGGATGGTACTTGCTCTTTCTCTGTGGCTATAACTTCCTGCATCCTCACTGCAGACACCAGAGGAGGAGGTAACACTGCTGTTGGCAGAAGACATATGGGTAGTATCTGGGGACTCTCCTCACCATGTTCCTGTATTTTCTGCTTTTCTTTCTCCACAGAGACCATCCTCAGTGCACTCTTCAGCTGGTGTTTGGGAAACATTCCCACCAAGACAGACACTGCAGTGGGGATGGGATTACGGGGGCACTCAGGATCCACAGCACAGAGAGCAGCCCAAAGAGCAAGGGTAGAGGAAGGTGGGGAGGGAAAGGCCTTCCTGTTTGGAGTAGGGATTTCCTCTCAACCTCTCAGCTGCAATTAGGGTGATTACTTCTTTGAGGCCTCAGATGGGATAATAATCCAGGTTGACACTGCTTGTTGGGTATCTTGATCTATCACAGCATTTTCCAACCTCCATGTTATAGGTGTTGTTCTGGCTTCACCTTTACCTCACTCACATATGCAGGACATAAGTCTTGTAAACATATATGCACCCAATGCAGGAGCACCCAAATACATTACAAAAAAATTCTGGAATATATCAAGGGAGAGGTTGACAATAATATAATCATACTAGGAGACTTTAATACCCCATTAACATCACTTTATAAATCCTATAGACAAAAAAAATCAGTAGAGAAACAGCAATCCTAAATGACACACTACATCAGATGGACTTAATTGACACCTTCAGAACATTC
>NW_006291736.1:1455-2705 GCF_000327345.1 Myotis davidii | reverse complement strand
GGGGGATCAAGCCCACAACCTGGGTATGTGCCCTGACCAGGAATCTAACCATGACCTTCTGGTTCATAGGTCAACACTCAACCACTGAGCCACACCAGCTGGGTATAAAACAATGCTGCCGAAACCGGTTTGGCTCAGTGGATAGACCGTCGGCCTGCGGACTGAAAGGTCCCGGGTTTGATTCCGGTCAAGGGCATGTACCTGGGTCGGGCATATCCCCGGTGGGGGATGTGAAGGAGGCAGCTGATCGATGTTTCTCTCTCATCAATGTTTCTAACTCTCTATCTCTCTCCCTACAATGTGTTAAAAAATCAATAAAATATATATATAAAAAGATTACTATCTTATAATAGACAAACATGGCAATTGACCATACATTTGCTACACCTCCCATTGACTAATAAGAGTTATATGCAAATTAACCGCCAACAAAGATGGAAGCTAATTTGCATACTCAAGGCAGGGAGGGACAGCGGGAGCTGCCATCCAGGCCCCCCTGTGCAGCCCGGGCGGCTTGGGGCTCAGGCGGGGCACTGGGCGATGGCGATTGCTGAGGCTCCTACCTGTGTGCAGCCAGGCGGGGGGCTCAGGAGGAGCAATCAGCAAAGTGGGACTGGGGAATGGTGAATGGGTGCAAGGCAGACCTCCTGGTCCTTCCCCGCAGCCAGCAGGCTCCTATAAATCTTCAGTTTCTACTGAAAGGAATGTGGTGCCTCCACTGCACAGACTCCCAGGACTCGGACACACAGGCTCCAGAGTGGAGACTTCAACAAGGACTTCAGAGCCTGCTCAGGGGAATAACTGCCACCTCCCTACACACAGCTGCTTCTGTATCTGCAAGAAACTGTGCATGCTCCTCCCTGTGACATGGGTGGGGCCAGAGCCTGAGTTGAGAGGTTCCACCAGAGCAATAACAGCTGGACCAGTGCAGGAATGGAGGGAGGGAGGGTGAGGAAGGAGCAAGGAGGAAGCCCTGGCTCCCTGCTCCCCCTCTCTCAGGCATGGCCCTTGCTGCTGTTATGATAAAAGAAGTTGTGTTTTTCTAACTCTGTCTGGGTAAAGGAAACAAGTGTCTATTGACTTCTGATCATACTCTCTGAACTGCCAGTTAATCCCTCTGGATGCATCATATCCAACTTCCAAAGGATCCAAGAGGCAGGATCAACCTTCGTTCCACAGTTGAGGAAAATGACCAATAAACACATGTGTCTCATGCCTCAGTGTCGACTCCCGCAGAAATCTCTGGGTAC
>NW_006291736.1:0-883 GCF_000327345.1 Myotis davidii | reverse complement strand
TTGCATCATTCCCAGATGAGTATCTTGTCTGATATTTTACTGAGAAAATAGGAGCAATCAGAAAATCTACCATCTTCCTACCACCAATTCTCCCAATTTACCCTTATGTTGCCAAATCCTTGCTTTCCCTCCCACTAAAGTAGATGAAGTATTTCTACTCCCAACTAGAGCCAACATTTCCCTCTTACCTTCTCAAGGTTGTCACCACTGCTCTTGTTCCTTTTCTCTAACTCTGAAGACAACCCCAAAGGCATATGCTTACACCCAAGTATCTCCTAAAGATATGATGGCGAACCTTTTGAGCTCAGCGTGTCAGCATTTTGAAAACCCTAACTTAACTCTGGTGCCATGTCACATATAGAAATTTTTTGATATTTGAAACCATAGTAAAACAAAGACTTATATTTTTGATATTGTTTTATATATTTAAATGCCATTTAACAAAGAAAAATCAACCAAAAAAATGAGTTCGCGTGTCACCTCTGACACCTGTGTCATAGGTTCGCCATCTAGTTTTTAGATTCCATCGAAAAACTACTAGACTTAATAAATAAACTCAGCAATGTAACAGGATCTCACCTGGAACCTGGAACTTGGGTTAATTTTCAAGCCAGTGCTTTCTTTCCTGAATGTTTCCGAATGTTATGTGTGGCTATTTCAGGAAAAAGGGAGACACATTTAACTGGGGAAACAATGAAGAAATCACAACAAAATGAACGGACAATCTGGAGGTGTGCCTTCTCAGATGTGAATTCTTGTCCATGATCATTTATCTCCAGGCTCGGGGTGGCTTTTCCCCCTGTTGCTCATTGGTCCATGCCATGAATGGACTTCAGGTTCCAGGGGACGCCCATCATATATGGACATGGTGATGGCACTACCA
>NW_006291735.1:4594-5840 GCF_000327345.1 Myotis davidii | reverse complement strand
TCCAAGAATTGATTTGTCCCCCTCTGACACTGGTCTCCCATTTAAATTAATGCGACCACAGTTTCCCATGATGCCAACATTTGCGATGACTATTAATAAATAACAAGGACAAACTCTAGACAGAGTAGGAATATTCCTACCTGAACCCGTTTTCGCACATGGTCAATTATATGTTGCTTTCTCTCGAGTTTGAAGAGCCTGTGATGTTAAAGTTAAAGTTGTAAATACTTTATCCCAAGAAAAATTAGTCAAGCACTCTGAAAGTGTTTTTACTCTTAATGTGGTATACAGGGAGATATTAGAATAAGTTTAATCACTTTATCAGTCATTATTTGCATCAGTGTTGTTTTTACATCATGAGTTTGTTGTTATATCATTTTATTACTGTTCATTTATTAATAAAATTATGTGTTATTTGCATATACATTGTACTCATTTCCTTTTATCTCTCACACTTTTATTATAGAGAAAGGGCAAATAGCAATATTAAAATATTTCCTCTAGTTAATTCCCTTTCAATGTGCATGAATTTCATGCACTGGGCCACTAGTCTACACTAATAAAAGAGATACATGGTAATTGGTATTCGACCGCTAGCCTTTTCATTGGCTAATAAGCGAGATATGCAAATTAACTGTCAGCCAAGATGACGACCGGCAGCCAGGCAGCTTGAAACTAACATGAGGCTTGTTTGCTTCAGTGACAGAGGACTCCAACGTTCCCAGCCTCCCGCTGCAGGCCTCTGAGTCTGCAGTTTATGAAACTCTGTAACAAATTCAGGCATTTGCTACTGTTATGAATCGTAATGTAAATATCTGATATGCAGGATGTATTTTCATTGTTGCAAATTGAACATAATTAAAGCATAGTGATTAATCACAAAAACAATATGTAATTATATATGTGTTTTCCGATGGTCTTTGGCAACCCCTGTGAAAGAGTCATTCGACCCCCAAAGGGGTCGCGACCCACAGGTTGAGAACCGCTGGTTTAAGGGAAGAAAGTTAAGGGACACTCCCTCCCCAACAACAAGGGTACAGGATTCCAGAGTGAAGGAAGTGTTCCCTTCCCTTTCAGAGTATTGCATGGGCCCACATACAACAGAGGTTCAGAGAGGGCTGGGCTGGGGCCGGAGCCACAGGGCAGTGGAGAGGAATGGGAGCCAGGGTTCCCAGACAGCCCTGGAAACAGGGAGGTGGTGATGTGCTTGCTAGCACCCCTCTGCCTCCAGAACCCCAGCAAGGAG
>NW_006291735.1:0-3769 GCF_000327345.1 Myotis davidii | reverse complement strand
ATGAATTTCATGCACCAGGCCTCTAGTGTATCTTATAAAGGAGAACTGATATACTCTGTGCATGTGTTTGTATTCTCAAAACTCAAAAAAAAAAATGAAGAAGCAGTTGAAAACAGACCAAAGGTTTAAACTGATGTTTCACCAAAGAAATTATATAGATTGTAAACTAATATATGAAAAGATATTTATCATCAATAGTCATTAGGGAAAGTTAAATCCCAATGAGATGTCACTACCCACATATTTTAATAAACATTTAATATTTTAAAAATTGACCAACTATAGTTGAGAGTTTGGAACAACTGGGACCCTAAGTTCCAATTTCACACCTCCTGTGATTGTAAAATGGTGCAAACACATTGGAAAACACTTTGGGAGTTCCTCAAATGGTTAAACAAGACCTGTGCATAGTCCTTTTAGGATCATGGAACTCTGTTTATGAGGTAATGGTTTAAATACAGTCAAGTTGCAGGATACAAAATCAAGGCTCAATAATCCATTGCCTCCCTGTATACTAACAACACAACTTCAGAAAACAAAATGAGAAAAAAAAATACACGCAACAATTCCTTTTGAAATTGTAACCAAAATAATAAAATACATAGGGATAAACTTAAAGAACATGAAAGACCTATATACTGAAAATTACAAAGCATTATTAAAAGAGATTGAAAAAGACACAATAAAATGGGAAAATATCCTGTGCTCATGGATTGGAAGAATCAACATAGTTAAAATGGTCATATTACCCAAAACAATATACAGATTCAATGCAATCCCCATCAAAATCCCAATGTCATTTTTTAAAAATAAATAGAATGAAAAAAGCATTGGATTTGTATGAAACCACATAAAGCCATGAATAGCCAAAGCAATCCTGAGGGAGGGGCACGGATGGGAGAAGGCTGGAAGAGGTTTATGGGAGTGGGAGGAAGGAGGACCTATGTAACACTTTCAACAAACGATTTTTAAAAAAGAATGAAGCTGGAGGTATCACGGTACTTAACCTCAAGTTACGCTACAGAGCTATGATAATCAGAATAGTATGGTATTGGCAGAGAAACAGACACACATATCAATGGAACAGAATAGGGAGCCAGATATAAAACCACATGTATATGGACAGATAATTTTCAACAAAAGATCCGGAAATACACAACGGAGTCTCTTTAATAAATGGTGTTGGGATAACTGGAAAGCCACATGCAATTGAATGAAACTGGGTAACAATTTGTCCCATGTACAAAAATTAATTCAAAATGGATCAAAGACCTAAATATAAGACTGTAAACAATAAGGTACATAGAAGAAAATATATGTATCAAACTTATGGACCTTGGCCATAGAGAACATTTTTATGAACTTGGCCCCAAAGGCAAAGGAAGTAAAGGCAAAAATAAATGAATGGGACTATATCTAAAAAGCTTCTGCACAGCAAAAGGAACTGACAACAAAACAAAGAGACAGCCAACCATATGGGAGATGATATTTGCAAACATTAGCTTCAACAAAGGCTTAATTTCCAAAATATATTAAAAAACTCATAAAACTCAGCACCAAACAAACAACCCAATCGAAAAGTGGGCAGAGGACCAGAAAATACACCCCTCTCCCAAGAAGACATATGAATAACTTATAGATAGATGAAAAGATGTTAAACCTCATTGTCAATTATGGAAATACAAATCAAAACTATAATGAGATACCATCCCACACCTATTAGAGTGACCATTATCAACAAGACAAACAATAACAAGTGTTGGAACGATTATGGAAAAAAGGGAACCCTCATTCACTGCTGGTTGGAATGTAGACTGGTACAACCACTATGAAAAGCAGACTGGAAATTTCTCAAAAAATTGAGAATAGAGCTACCATATGACCCAGCAATTCTTTTCCTGGGTATATACCAGAAAACATTGAAATCATGTATTTGCAAAGATATATACACCCCTATATTCATTGCAGTTTTATTCATGGTGGCCAAAACATAGAAACAACCAAAGTGTCCTGCAATAGAGGACTGGATAAAGGAGATGTAGTACATATATACACAATGGGATACTACTCAGCCATAAGAAAGGATGAAATAGTGCTATTTGCAACAACATGGATAGAGCTTGAAAACATTATGCTAAGTGAAATAAGTCAGACAGAAAAAGCTAAGAATCATATGATTTCACTCATATATGGAATGTAAAACTGAATCTCATGAACACAAACAGCAGTGTGGTGGTTGCCGTAGGGAAACAGGTGGGGCAGAGAATGGGATCCTAAGATATGGTGACAGGAGAAGATTTGACTTTGGGGGTGGTCACATGGTGAAATATACAGCTCTTGTAACATAGAAACCGACGCCTGAAACCTATATGATCATGTCACTCCAATAAATTTAATAAAAATATAAAACAAAATAAAAAAGAGGCAGTGGTTTAGAACAGAAAAATTTCTACTATATCTGTAACTCAGATGAGAAGATAAAATATCATAAACAATTAAAAAACATAGCCCAGTGGGCACAGACACCAGGTGGGTGAGGGCATGAGTGGGGAGGGACAGAGGGGCAATGTCGGGATAAGGACACATATGTAATACCTTAATCATTAAAGGAAAAAATAAAATAAAGTAAACAAAGGAAAAAATACATAGAAGGAGAGCTTGGGTAGAGCCCAGATTTCTTGGGTGACAATTCAGTGAATCTCACTACTGTGCTTTATCCACTGACAAGAAACACATTTCCTTGCTGTACTCCTGGAGCAAAGACACATCAGCCAGATGAGGGGCCTTGTTTCTTTGAGAGTAGAAGATTAAACATGGTATCCTATCTAATAAAATATTAATATGCAAATTAACTGTCACTCCGTGACAAAGATGGTGGCGCCCATAGCAGCTGGGCAGGACGCTGGCGGCGTCACCCCGGCAAATTGAGCCTAGCAGGCAAGGGGTGCCACAGGCAGCACCCAGCGTGGCCGGCTGGGTGGTCACTACAGTAACCGGGGAGCAGGCAATTGGACCTGCAGACAGCACCCAGCAGGGCCTGCTGGGTGGTGGTGGCAGCAACCAGGGAGCAGGTAAGTGGAGCCCTCAGGCAACACCCAGCAGAGCCTGCTGGGAGGTCACAGTGTTGACCAGGGAGCAGGCATTTAGGATCCACAGGCAGCACCCAGCAGGGCCTGCTGGGCAGTGGTGGTGGCGACTGGGAAGCAGGCAAGTAGGGACTGCAGGCAGCACCAAACAGGACCAGCTTGGCAGTAGAGGCAGCAACCCGCTGGCAGCACCAAGCAGGGCCTGCTGGGTGGTCACCACTGTGACCCACGAGCAGGTAAGGGGGGCCCATAAGCAGCACCCAGCAAGGCCTATTTGCCCATCCCCATGGTGTGGAGCAGGGGAGCAGGCAGGCTCTGCAGAGAGCAGAGAACCATGGGGAGTGGGCCCAAGCCATCAGTAGCACATCCCCTGAGGGATCCCGAATTGGAGAGGGTGCAGGTCGGGCTGAGGGACCACGCCGCCCGCCCTACCACCACCACCCCCATGCATTAATTTCATGCACCAGGCCTCTAGTTTTGATATATTTCTGTTTATTGGCTAATATAAAATATTTCCAGAGCATCAGAAACAAAGCATGTCTACCACTAGCCACACATGCATATGGATCAAAATTAACCAAGTCTTTATAAATCAAAATTAACCACGTCAACTTGCAAAGGAAGAGTAATTAAGATTTATGCAGGGACTCGGAAGATGGCAGTGATATAGGCAGACGCGTCCC
>NW_006291734.1:7702-8746 GCF_000327345.1 Myotis davidii | reverse complement strand
TAATACTTTAAGCAATAAAAAAATAAATAAATTTAAAAAAGAACTCACAACATTTACTATATACTTGAAAAAATCTATAATAATAAAAGCATAATATGCTAATTAGATCTGATGTCCTTCCAGACGACATTCTGGACGGAGCTGGGACTGTAGCCACGAGGGATCCAAGCAGCCACCATGGCTGTGAAAGCCTACTTTTGCACAAATTTCATGCATCGGGCCTCTAGTTAATATATAATTCACATACCATAAATTTCACTCTTTGGAGCATACAATTCATTGGTTTTTATTGTATTCACAAAGTTGTGCAACTATCATTACTATCTAATTCTAGATTATTTTATTACCCCCAACAGAAAGCCAGTATACATTTGCAATCACTCCTCATAACTCTCACCCTCAAAACCAGTGATAACCATTATTCTGCTTTCTCTCTATGGATTTGCTTCTTCTGGACATTTCATATAAATGGAATCATACAATATGTGGGAGGGGTTTTATTTCTAGCTTCTTTCACTTAGCTTGTTTTCAAGGTTTATCTATGTTGTGGCATGAATCAGTACTTTATTTCTTTTATGAATAAACTAGAGGCCCGGTGGACAAAAATTTGTGCACTCAGGGGGAAGGGGGGTCCCTCAGCCCAGCCTGGCCCTCTCGCAGTCTGGGACCCCTCAGGAGATAAGGACCTGCTGGCTTAGGCCTGCTCCCAGGGGGCAGAGGGCAGGCCCAATCCCTAGGTGCAGCCCCTGGTCGGGCTCAGAGCAGGGCCGATAGGGGAGCTGGGGCGCTGCCCCCGTCATACACAGAGCAGGGCAATCAGGAGGTTGTGATTCCACTCTCAGTCACACTCAGGGTAGGGCCGACTGGGGGGTTGGGGCACCGTCCCCTGTCACACTCAAGGCAGGGTCTATGGGGAGGTTGTGGCACCATCCCCTGTCACGCAGAGAGCAGGGCCCATCAGGGGGGTTGGGGCACAGCCCCCTGTCATGCACAGAGCAGGGCTGATCACACTAAGGGCAGACATCCAGGTTTCAGCCAGCAGGG
>NW_006291734.1:0-5880 GCF_000327345.1 Myotis davidii | reverse complement strand
AAAAGTGTGGGCACAAACAGGTAGTTGGACATTCCCTGAGGGATCTCAGATTGGAGAGGGTAAAGGCCAGACTGAGGAGCCCCTCACCCCCACTCCAGTGCACGAATTTCGTGCACCGGGCTACTAGTCCTACCTAATAAAAGACAAAGAGGGTAATTAACCATACCTCCGCTATGCTTCCCATTGGCTAATCATGACGATATGCAAATTAACCACCAACAAAGATGGCGGTTAATTAGCATACACAGGCTCCAATCAGTGGAGGGAAGCCAAACTGCCCCAAAGCAGCCGAGCAGCAAGGCTTCACCGCCCCAGGATCAGCAGAGCCAGGAGGCCTCCTGGCACCAGGATCAGTGGAGCCGCAAGGCCTCAGGGCCCTGGGGTCAGCAGAGCAGCGAGGGGCAAACCAGCCGGCCCCCACCCATGCACCAGGCCTCTATCCTATATAATAAAAGGGTAATATGCCTCCCAGCACTGGTATCAGCAGAGCCGCAAGGCCTCCCAGTACCAGGATCAGTGGAGCCGGGAGGCCTTCCAGCCTGTGATCAGTGGAGCCACAAGGCCTCCTGACACTGGGATCAGCGGAGCTGCAAGGCCTCCCGGTCCCTGGAGCAGCGTGGCACCCCCATCGGCCCTGCTCTGTGTGTGACAGGGGCAGCGCACCAACCCCCTGATAGGCCCTGATGTGTGTGTGACATGGGGTGGCGCCCCAACTCCCAGATCGGCCCTACTCTGTGCCTGACAGCAAGCAGCGTCCCACCCCCCTCATTGGCCGACTCTGTGTGTGACAGGGGGTGGCGCACCAACTCCCTGATTGGCCCTGCTCTGTTTCTGACAGGGGGCAGTGCCCCAACTCTCTGATTGGCCCTGCTCTGTTTCTGAAAAGGGGCAGCGCCCCAACCTCCAGATCAGCTGGCTCTGTGCTGACAGGAGGCACACCCCAACCCTCTGATTGGTCCTGCCCTGTGAGTGACAGGAGGCGGCACCCCAACACCACCCACCATCGGCCCTGCTCTGTGCGTGACAGGGGGCAGCACCCCAACCCCGTGATGGGCCGGATCTGTGTGTGACAGGGGTGGCGCCACAACCCGACCCTGCCTTGAGTGTGACAGGGGGCGGTGCCCCAACCCCAATCGGCCCTACCCTGATCATGACTGAGGGTGGCATCACAACCTCCCAATCTCCCTGCTCTGTGCATGACAGGTGGTGGTGCCCCAACTCCCCAATCAGCCCTGCTCTGAGCCCGACCGGGGGCTGTGGGGCAGGCACCTAGGGATTGGACCTGCCCTCTGCCACCTGGGAGTGGGCCTAAGCCAGCAGGTCGTTATCTCACGAGGGGTCCCAGGCTGTGAGAGGGCACAAGTGGGGCTGAGGGATACAGCCCCACTGTATCCCTCAATACAAATTTTTGTGCACCTGGCCTCTAGTATTGTAATAATTGTGTATGGTGCCAGGTGGGTACTTGAAATATTGGGGGGATCACTTTGTAGTATGTGATCATCTAACCACTATGCTGTATGCCTAAAACTAATACAAAATACCGAGTGTAAACTGTAATTGAAAAATAAAAATTTTGAGTCAAACTGTTATCTTATCTAATAAAGAGGAAATATGTTAATTGACCCTCATGTCGTCACAAAGATGGCAGCACCCACAGCCAATAAAGAGGGAATATGCTAATTGACTGCCATGCCCTCAAAGATGGCAGTGCTCACAGCCACAAGATGGTAGTGCCCAGTCTCCTCAGCCCTACCAGGGTGGCAGGTGGGACTGGCCTTGCTGTGCCTGCCTCCAGAGACCTCCAGTCTCCTCAATCCCCCAGCTGCCCAGGGCCAGCCACAGGTGCAGGCAAGCCTTGGATGTCAACTGCCCAGCTTCCCAGGACCAGCCCAAGGTGCAGGCAAGCCTCAGATGGCGGCAGCCTAGCCACCCAGGGCTGCCCAAAGCTCAGGTAACCAGGGCAGGCCAAGGCTTGCGCTGCTGGCAGTGGCAACAGCAGGGGTGGAATGGGGCATCGCCTTCCCTACCCCTGAGGGCTCCCAGGCTATGAGAGGGGCCAGGCCGAGCTGAGAGACCCCCTTCCAGTGCATGATTTTCATGCACCAGGCCTCTAGTTGGAAAATAAAAAATTTTAAAATGTTAAAAAATACTATTGTTTTCCTTGTTGAATTGTCACCATTGTCAAAAATTAGTTGACCATAATGTGTGAGTTGATTCTTGGACTTTCAAATCTATTCTATTTATTTATATGTCTATTGTTATGCTAATAAAACACAGCATTAATGCTCTAGCTTTGTAGTAACTTTTGACATTGGTAAGTGTGAGTCCTCCTACCTTGTTTTTCTATTTCAAGACTGTTTTTTCTATTCTAGGTGATTTCTGTTTCCATTTGATTTTTAAGATCACCTTGTTAATTTCTTCAAAAAAGGACCTGAGATTTTTATCGGTATTATGTTGAATCTGTAGATCAATTTGGGGATTACTGCCATTTTATTAAGTTTTCCAATCCATAAACATTGGGTGTCTTTATTTATTTCGAGATTTTTTTCCTTTAATGATATTTTATAGTTTTCTAGTGTGCAAATCATTAATATATTTTGTTAAATTTATTCCTAAGTATTTTGTTAGTGTATTTGTTTTCTAAGTTTTATTTTTAGGTTGCTCATTGTTAGTATACTAACCCCCTCACCCCCGCCAAAACCCCAAAAAGCCTGATTTTTATTGTTGTTGTTAAGCCTCACATGAGGAAATTTTTGCATTGATTTTCTTTTTTAGAGAGAGTGGAAGGGAGGAAGCAACCCCTCAGGGGATGTTGGAGAGCTAGTTTCGCCCTGATCCTGCAGGCCAGGCCAAGGGACCCCACTGGTGCATGAATCTGTGCACTGGGCCTCTATTTATATTATATATAGAAAACCCTAAACACTCAACCTTAAACTTTCCCTTTTAGTACTTATTTTTCTGTACCTCATAAGTTTTAGTCTGTTGGGCTTTTCTTTCATTTTGTAAGGTATTCTCTAATTCCCTTTTAATATATATATTTTTGGGTCATTGGTTGCTCTAGAATGTGATTTTTTGAAATTTATCTTTATTATTGAAAGTATTACAGATGTCCTCCACTTCTCTCTGTTGATACCCTCCGCCTTGCAACCACTCCCCCAAGGCCTTCAACACAGTATTGTCTGTGTCCATGGGTTATGTATAAATGCAAATAAGTTTATTGGTTAATCTCTTGCTACCCACCTGCCCATCCACGCCTTCCCTCTGAAATTTGTCAGTCTGTTCCATGCTGCTATGTCTCTGGATCTATTTTGTTAATCAGTTTATTTTGTTCATTAGATTCCACATATGAGTGACATCAGGTGATACTTGTCTGTCTCTAAATGGCTTCTTTTCCTTAGCATGATACTCTCTAGGTCTGTCCATGCTATCACAAAGGGTAAGAGATTCTTCTTTTTACTGCTACGTACCAGTAGTATTCCATGATGTAAATGTACCACAGCTTTTTTTAATCCACTCATCTGCTGATGGGCACTTGAGCTGTTTCCAGATCTTAGCTATTGTAAATTGTGCTGCTATGAATACATGGGTGCATATATTCTTTATGATTGGTATTTCAGGTTTCTTATGTATATACCTAGAAGTGGGATTAGTGGGTCAAATGGAGTTCCATTTTTAAGTTTTGTAGGAAACTCCATACTGTTTTTACATTGTGGCTGCACCAATCTACATTCCCACCAGTATTGTATAGGGTTCTCTTTTCTCCACATGCTTGCCAGCACTTGTCATTTGTTGATGACAGCCATTCCCAAAGGTGTGAGCTGATGCCTCATCATTTTAATTTGCATCTCTCTCATGATTGGTGACTATGAGCATTTTTTCCTATGTCTCTTGGCCATCTGTTGTCCACTTTAGAGAAGTGTCTATTAAGGTCCTTTGGCCATTTTTTAATGGGATTGTTTGTCTTCCTTTTGTTAAGTTGTATGAGTTCCATATATATATTTTGGAAATTAGTCTCTTATCAGATGCATCATTGGCAAATATGTTCGCCAATACAATGGGCTCCCTTTTCATTTTGTTGATGGTTTATTTTGCTGCACAAAGATTTTTACTTTGATGTCGTCCTATTTGTTTATTTTCTCCATTGTTTCCCTTGTCCTAGGAGATGTATCCACAAATATATTGCCACAAAAGATATCTGAGACTTTTCTGCCTATGGTTTCTTCTAGGATTTTTATGGTTTTATAATTTACATTTAAGTATTTTATCTCTTTAGAGTCTATTCTTGTGTGTGTTATAAGTTGGTGGTCTATTTTCATTTTTTTGCATGTGCCTAATTTTCCCAGAACTATTTATTGAAGAGACTGTCTTTATTCCATGGTATTCTCTTGCCTCTTTTGTCAAATATTAATTGAGCATAGTGGCTTGGGTTGATTTCTGGGGTCTCTGTTGTGTTTCATTAATTTATATGCCTGTTCTTATGCCAGCACCAGGCTGTTTTGATTACAGTGACTTTGTAATATAACTTCATATCTGATATTCTGATCACTCCAACTTTGTTCTTCTTTCTCAAGATTGCTATAGCTATTCAGGTCTTTTTTGGTTCCACATACATTTTTGGAGTATTTGTTCTAGATCTGTGAAATATGATGTTGGCATTTTAATGGGAATTACATTGAATCTATAGAATTTTGGAGGGATTATGGACATTTTAATGATGTTAACTCTACCAATCCATTAACATGGTATACATTTCCATTTGTTTGTATCTTCCTCTATTTCTTTTGTTAATGTCCTATATTTTTCCGAATATAGGTCTTCTACCTCCTTGGTTAAGTTTATTCCTTGGTATCTTATTTTTTGTTGCAATGATAAATGAGATTGTGTTTTTAGTTTCTCTTTCACAGAATTCATTATTGGTGTATAAAAATGGCATCCATTTCTGGGTGTTAATTTTGTATCCTGCTATGCTGCCAAATTCATTTATTAAATCTGGTAGTTTTTTGGTGGAGTCTATGTGATTTTTGATGTACAATATCATGTAATCTGTGAATAATGAGTTTTACTTTTTTTCCCATTTGGATGCCTTTTATGTTTTCTTCTTATCTGATCACTGTGGCTATGACTTCCAGTGCTACGTTGAATAAGAGTGGTTAAAGTGGACATTCTTGACTTGTTCCTCTTCTTAGAGGAAATGGTTTTACTTTTTTTCCCATTGAGTATAATGTTCACTGTAGGTTTGTCATATATGGCCTTTATTATGTTGTGATATGATCCCTGTATTCCCGCATTGCTGACAGTTTTTATCCAAAGTGAATGTTGGATTTTGTCAAATGCCTTTTCTGCATCTATTGATATGATCATGTTATTTTTGTCTTTCAATTTGTTTATATGATGTATCACATTTATGGATTTGCAAATATTATACCAGCCTTGCATGCCCAGAATAAATCCCACTTTATTATGGTGTATGATCTTTTTAATATATCATTGGATCCAATTTGCTAATATTTCATTGAGGATTTTAGCATCTATGTTCATTGGGGATATTGGCCTGTAATGTTCTTTCTTTGTAGTGTCTTTATTGGAATTAGGATAATGCTGGCTTCATAAAAAGATCTTGGAAGTGTTCCTTCCTCTTGAATTTTTTTTGGAATAGTTTGAGGGAGGATAGGTATTAGTTCTTTGAATGTTTGGTAAAACTCATATGTGAAGCCATCTGGTTTAGGACTTTGTTTGTTAGGAGTATTTTTTATTACTACTTTGATTTTGTGAAGGGTTAAGCCATTTCTGTTTGTGCCTCCTGATCACCACACCCTCTGTCTGAGAAACAGCAGCTATGCGGTCACTTTTATTTGGGGTAATGAATATCGTGAATACATT
>NW_006291733.1:10301-13157 GCF_000327345.1 Myotis davidii | reverse complement strand
GGTGAATTCTGCTCTTCCCGGCTGCAAACCGTCCCGCCAGCTGAGCCCTTTCGCCAACTCGGGGTGGGTGCTATTAGTTTCAGCTGCTCACTCCATTTGCTCCGGGACACGACCTGGGACGCGTCTGCCTATATCGCCGCCATCTTCCCCACCCTCCAGCTCGTTCACTATTTTGATAGCGATATCTGTTTGATTCATCAACTAAATATTGAAAGAAATCATCTTTTATAAATGTTTCAACTGCATCAATCAGAGATTCTGGAGCAGCATTCGAAGTAACTCCAGGATGACCCATAAAATCTTCAAGAACTGGAAGTTTGTCAGTCGAGGACCATTCATCTTCACTTTCATCAGAACTTGAAGATATAGTTCTGCGAGTAAAATTTGTAGGTAGGGGGATATCTTCACTGTCGCTTTCATTGTCACTTTCCAATTCTGAATGATCTTCGAAATCGCTATCACACGAAAGATCCGATAAACGATCAACACACAATTCTTCATCACTTTCATCATCAAATTGGCTCACATCTCTCGAAATAATGTTACTTTGATCAAAATTACAAAGACTCTGTGAAAGGCGCACCCTTCCCAATTGTTAGAAATGCACTGAATGTGTGGCGAGGCACTTACCCGCATTCTACTGTTAGTCTATAAAAAATGTATTAATACATGTCCCGCGCTCTACTACCAGTCAACATAAAACGTATAAATACATTTCCCGCATACAATGTGTTAATTTCCTTTCTTGGCGACTCCTCATTTTCTTTCCTCTGGGGGTTGTGTCATCTCCCCATTCTGATTATCTCCAGATGGTTTGTCCAGTTGCGTGGGTCTTGGCCATGTGCAGTGGGAGCCTCACCCCACCCTAGTGTCACTGGAAAGCTCTGTCACTAAGATATGTGGTTGTGGTGGGTTGGTGGGAACCAGGCTCTCTCAGAGTCAGTGTTTCCAGCGCTCCATGTGGTCTCGTGTGCGCCCTTAGAATCAGGGACCCTGCCTGAACTGTGCTGAAACAGAGACCCCCATGGAGTGTGTAGAAAATCAGAGCCCCCTAGCATGCACCAGGAGTCAGAGTTCCCCACAAATCCAGTACCAGAGTCTCTGTTGCTTCACGTGGCCTCACATTGAGAATCAGGGTCTCTGTGTGCCCTTGCACCAAGAATTGGAGTCACTGGCTCTTAGTTTGAATGCAGAGGGAATCAGGGATCCCAGACACAGGAAATAAGAAACACAGTCAAGTCACTGGTGCTTGGTGCTGCCTCCTTCCTGGCGAATCGTGGTCCCGGGGCCCATGCTAAGCGGGACAAATTCCCAGTGTTAGCGCGGTAACTCCCAGGCCAGGGCACCTTTAGCCGGTGCTGCGCAGGACCAGTACCTGGTGTTTGTGCACTTTCAGGCTAAAGTTCTTGTAGCAGCACTGAGGCCCAGGTAAGGGGTGGATCTATCAATTACTATGGCGCTGCCCATGAGCCTGTGGGGAGGGGGATGGGCTCTATTACTCACGGCTCTGCCACGGGGATTTCTGGACTCCTGGTGTCCGTGGGTCTGTAGCTGTGGTCACAGGTCTCTTTCCCCAATGGCTACAGGGTCCTGGTTTGCATATGAGACCAGTCTGGGTGGTGCTAAGACCAGGATCCTAGTCTGAAGCAGCTGTTTCAAGATGGCGTGGCCTTTGTGCCCATGCTGGCAGCCCAGGAGTGTCCGTGCAGGGAGCAGGGCTCCGCTGTCTAAGACTGTCAGTTTAGCAGCCCCTTAGAAGACCCGCAGAATCTAACTGTCCCTAGCTCATACACACACTCCACAATTGTCCACACACTCCTCTATCACTCCCTCGCGCTTTCACACTCTCTTCCTCCCTACCTTCCTGTTGGTCACTGTCTTCAGCCTGAACCACTTTCTTACACCTTACACCAAACAGCTGTTGCCCCTAAATCCCCTCCTCAGCCCCACCTTAGGTTCTGCCTTCACAGTTCACCCAGTTTATGTTCTGGTTGGTTGGTTTCTATGCCAGTCAGCGTCAAAAGCTCTGCCTCCTCAGCAGCCATTGGCTCCTTGCACTTCACCCAGATTTTGTTCTGATAGGTTGGTTTCTATGCCAGTCAGCATCTCCAGGCCTATCTCCAGGCCTGATCAGAGAGGCAGGGCTGATCAGCATCCCCTGGGGAGGCCCAGAAAGAAACAGAGGCTCCAATGCTGGCAAAGCCCAGAGAGAAAGAGAGAAGCAACAGCTGATCTACAGCTGCCACAGAGGCTGTGGATCAGACCCTGCCTCTCTCTCCAGGACTCTCTCCAGGCCTGATCCACAGCCCCCTCAGCAGTCAGTGCTGGGTTGCTGCGTCTGCAGCAGCAGCAGCAGTCAATACTGGGTCACCACAGCAACTCAGCACTGATTGCAGGACTGGCTTTGGGTCAGTTGAGCCTTTGGTGATTACAGACCCTGAGTTTTTATATGTTAGGATTATTGCTTTTAGTCTTGTAACAGCATAAAGGAGTACAAGATAATTACTACTCCAGTTTTACAGATCGAGAAACACAACTGAGTTGAATAACTAGCGAAGGTCAAACTCTCAGGGGCTGTTCCTTACAACAAGCTTCACATGGTATTGGCTTTGCTACACTTTTCATTTCACAGTTTATGAAGTGATCTGATTGATACATTTCATTTGTAACATTAAAGTTTGATTTCCCGTCCTGTCTGGTTTTGCTCTGTGGTTAGAGAGTCAGCCCAGAGACTGAAGGATACACCCCTTGGTTGCAGGCTCAATCCCTGGGGTGCATGCAGGAGGCAACCAATCAATGTGTCTTTCTCACATCCATGTTTCTCTCTCTCTCTCTCTCTCTCTCTCTCTCTCTCTC
>NW_006291733.1:9310-10027 GCF_000327345.1 Myotis davidii | reverse complement strand
TGGGCACTGGCAGTGGGTGTGAGTGGGACCAGCGCCAGCAGCAGATGTGAGCACTGGGCAGGACTGAGGCATGCGGAAGCAAAGAATTTTCAGTAACCACCAGAGGCTCACCCTGATGACAGCAACCAGTGCCCTGCCTTGGTCTGGTGCCCCTACTCACCTGCTCCACCATCCTGCCATGGCCAACACATGCCACATTCTGCACATGCCCCCTGTTGGTCAGCACATGTCATAGCATCCGGTTGTTTGGTTGTTCTGGTTGTTCCACCGTTCAATCTATTTGCATATTAATCTTTTATTATATAGTATAACATTTAATCAATGACAGAATGAACAAGGACATTAAAGAGCTTGAGCCTTAATCATTCCTGTCATGCGTTATATGTCATATGTGAACTCTATAATACAGGCATTCGAAAGTTATCATCATTCCTGGTTACCTTCACATACTCATCAATTTTGTGTTCACCACTGCTTCTGCATCCAGTTCTTTCATTCTGGGTCCAATTACTTTCTTACCAAAGCATCTGTTTGTAGGATCTTTATCTGAAAATGTGTTCACTTTGTCCTTGTTGTTTTTAAAAGTATATGTTTTTATTGATTTCAGAGAAAGGAAGGGTGAGAGAGACAGAGAAACATCCCCTGACTGGGAATTGAGCCTGCAACAGAGGCATGTGCCTTGATGCTCAACCACTGAACACCGGCCAGGCCCTTTGA
>NW_006291733.1:6026-8266 GCF_000327345.1 Myotis davidii | reverse complement strand
AAGGGCACATGCCCAGGGTTGTGGGCTCAATCCCCAGTAGGGGGTGTGCAGGAGGCAGCTGATGGATGATTCTGTCTCATCACTGATGTTTCTATCTCTCTATCCTTCTCCCTTCCTCTCTGAAATGAACAAAATATATACATATATTTTAAAAAGTTAAAATGATTGCCCTAGTTGGTGTTCCTAAGTGGTTAGGCCAATGGCCCAAGCAAAAAGGGCTGTCAGATTCAATTCAAGGGCAAATACCTTGGTTGCACGTTCGATCCCAGGCCATGGTGTCTCTCTGACATCAATATTTCTCTTTCTCTCTCTCACTTGCCCTCTCTTCTTCCCTCCCACTCTCCCTAAAAATCAATGGAAAAAATATTTTTGGGAGAGGATTAACAAAAATAAAAATATATATAAAAAGTTGATATATTTGTACCAATAGCTTTGATCCAAGAATCCATGCTAAGGCATCTGTAAGAGTTGTGAAAATGTATGAAATGTCTGTTTCATCATTATTTATCAGAGAAAAATTGGAACAACTTAAATGTCTGTTAATAGAAGAATGTTTAAGTCAATTATGTTACATTCAGGATTAAAGTGGAATATTACATGACTAGTACCAAGACTGAACTGTCTGAAGAAATTTCTGTATTATACCAAAAAGCACAAGTGAATAATAATACATATGGTATGGCTATTTGTGTCAAAAAAATATATAAAGATGTATTTTTTTAATATTTACAAATAGATATGTACATACTTTTTTAAAAACTAGAAGGATGAACACAGATCAGTTGAGGGGGGAAGATTTTCATTTACATTTTTTTTCTGTAATTTGCATGGATTTTAATGAAAGACATATGTACTTTTGTAATTAAAAATAAACATGGCCTTGAAGATTTATATGTTTCAAAGAACATGTCATACCTATTTACTTTTTTACCCATCCCTTGCTCAAAATCCCACCTTTACATGTTGACTTCTTTTGTGTGAAGTTAAAAATATCCTTGTTGACTTCTTGGGTGCAAGTTAAAAATATCCTTTATGTTTTTCATGAAGTGAATATATACTGTGAAGCAATATCTAGATTGTGGGCCAACTTATTTGGATCTCTTTTTAACTTGAACCCTTGGAAATAGGTGCTGGGCTAACCAGAAAATGAGGTTCCCAAGGCTTCTCTCTGCTGATTAACATGAGGGAATGAGGCCCACTCAAAGTGAATTCCACAGGCAGTGACCCAGGCAGAAGCTGTTGGGCTCCTCCAAACCCTAGCTCTTAACTGGGAAGCCTGATATTCCCAATAGAGTATTGACTTTCCAGGGGAATGTTCCATCTACATGTTACCCTTTGGGAAGTTCCTCATGAGATGTGGTGGGTTGATGGCCAGTCTGATGACCTCCTCGGGATGAGGGAATGGACCCCAGGCCCAGTGAGTTTTTGTGGAGTGAGGGAGTCAGGAAGGAGAAGGCTGCATTTGCAGAAAAATATGACAGCTTGGGGAAGTTTGGGTGGGTTTGTGTCTGCACCTGGGGGGATGGGAACAGATCTTTCCTGAAGACCAAATTGGAAAGACTCCATATATCTTATTTAGACATTTTACCAGCAGTCCATGTGGAAGGGCATGAGCATTCAGAAGATCAGGGAATGGCAGGTATACTTGGGAACCGCAGAAAATGTGGATGGGTGAGGAATGTCCAGCCAACAGGAAATGGTCCACCAGGAGAAATGAACCCCTACAGTGCAAGAGGTGGGTCAGGTAGAGTGTGGGGCTCAGAACCATGCCCAACAAATCTTTGCCCCGTCCCAAAGATTTCTTACATGTGTATGTTGTGCTCTATAGTCTATGCCCTACTTCAAACACATGAATATTAATGCATTCAGTCCTTATGATGACCCACTGATACATATGCAACTATGATCCCATTTCATAAATGAGGGACCTGAGCACAGAGAGGCTAAGTAACCTACTCAAGGTCACAGAGATATAAACAGCATACCCAGGTTCCAAAAGCCCTTGCTGTTGACACAGTACTTTCTGGCTGTCCTAATATGGGGTGACATTTATTCACATCCAAAGAGTAAATATTAGCCCTGGCCTGTGTTGCTCAGTGGGTAGAACATCAGCCCACTGAAGGGTCTCAGGTTCAATTCCTAGTCAAGGGCACATACCTGAGTTTCAGATTTAATCCCTTGTCCCAGTTATGCCACATGTAGGAGGCAACCAATTGATGAGTCTCTCACATTAAGGTTTC
>NW_006291733.1:4514-5784 GCF_000327345.1 Myotis davidii | reverse complement strand
TATAGTCTTCTCTATGTCCCATAAAAAATGAAAGTGACCATGGCTGGTGTGGCTCAGTTGGTTAAAAATTGTATAACTTATAGTGACAGAAAACAACCATGGGTACCAGGGTCTAGGGAGAGGAGGGTCCAATAAAGACAGTTTCAGTTTGGGAAGGTAAAAAAATTGTTGAGATGATGGTGGTGATGATAGGACAATAATGTTAATGTCCTAAATGTGGCTAAACTTTGCACTTAAAAGTGGTTAAAATGGTCAATTTTATATTGTGTATATCTATATATATAAGAGCCCAGTGACCGGAATGACTGGAACGACTGGTGGTATGATGCTCACTGTGGCAGCCAACCAGCCTGATCTGGGCCCTGTTCGGCCCCCTGCACCCTGGCCATCCCAGCCTCCAATTGGCCCCAACACTCTGATTGGGAGTGGGGATGACCCGCCAATTGCCCATGGCCCCTCCCTCCCACTGGCCTGGCTCAATAGCCCTCATTGTGGCACTGGGCCTCTAGTCTATAGCCTATCTAATAAAAGAGTAATATGCAAATTAACTGTCACTCCATGACAAAGATGGCAGCACCCAGGCTGGGCAGGACACTGGTGGCGTCACCCTGGCAACGTGAGTCCAGCAGGCAAGTGGAGCCACAGGCAGCACCCAGCAGGGCCTGCAGGGCAGTGGCAGTGGTGACCACAAACAGGCAATTGGGCCCACAGGCAGCATCCAGCAGGGTCTGCTGGGCGGTTGAGGCAGCGACCCACGGGCAGGCAAGCAACGCTCACAGGAAGCACCCAGCAGGGCCTGCTTGGCTGTGGTGGCAGTGACATGAAGACAGCACCCAGCAGGGCCTGCTTGCTCATATTGGTGATGTGGAGCAGGAAGGTCCCACAGAGAGCAGAGAACCATGGGGAGTGGGCCCAAGCTGTCAGTAGCACATCCCCTGAGGACTCCTGAATTGGAGAGGGTGTATGTCAGGTGGAGGGGCCTCCTCCCTCTCCTCTCTCCCTTCCCCTCCCCTGTGTACAAATTTTGTGCACCAGGCCTCTAGTCCTATCTAATAAAAGAGAAACATGGTAATTAGCCATACGTCCGCTACCCTTCCCCTTGGCTAATCAGGGAAGCCATAACCTCCCCATCAACCCTGCCCTGAGTGATATGCAAATTAACTGCCAGCCAAGATGGCAGCCGGCAGCCAGGCAGCTTAAAGCGAACATGAGGCTTGCTTGCTTCAGTGACGGAGGACTGCAATGTTCCCCGCCTGCCCTGCCAGCCTCT
>NW_006291733.1:2117-3371 GCF_000327345.1 Myotis davidii | reverse complement strand
GTGGGATCAGGCCTAAACCGGCAGTCAGACATCCCCCAAGGCATCCCAGATTGTGAGAGGTCACAGGCCGGGCTGAGGGACCTTCCCCACCCCCGTGAGTGCACAAATTTTTGTGCACTGGGCCTCTAGTATATATATAAAAGGCTAAGCAACCAGCTGACTGGCTGACCAACTGGATGGTAGGTAGAACATGCACTCAAAGAGGGAGCTGACAAGTGAGAGCAACTTTGCAGAGTGCCCTCTCGCATTCCAGGACCCGTTGGGGGATGTCAGGCTGCCAGTTTTGACCTGATCCCCGCAGTCCAGGCCAAGGTACCCCACCTGCTGGAGGGATGCCATTCATTCTGCAGATGACCTTTGAGCCCCGGTGCTGCCCCAGGTGTAGCTGGCTCGAGAGGGACCATGGGAAGTTGGCTCCAGAACATGTCCGGCCTGTGTCACTCAGTCCTGCCCTGACAGCCACCTTCTAATTAATTTCCTTTCAATGTGCATGAATCCGCGCAACAAGCTTGTAGTCGTATTATAACCTAAAAAGTACATTAAAAAGCTAATCCTTGTAAAGAGAAAGATGTGTTTGATTTATGAAAGGTGTAAGACCCTATGGTTTGACAAAGCTGACAGTGAAGAGGCTTTTAGACCAGCCTGCAAATGTGATGGTGATAATTTCTGTCTAATTAAGGTAGCCTTTCATGGATGGTGTGACTCAGTGGTAAAGCCTTGCCCTATGAACCAGGGGTTCATAGTTCAATTCCCAGTCAGGGCACATGCCCAGGTTGTGAGCTGGATCTCCAGTAGGGGGTGTGCAGGAGGCAGCTGATCCATGAATCTCTCTCATCATTGATGTTTCTAACTCTCCCTCTTCCTTCCTCTCTCTCTAAAATAAATAAAAAAATGTTTTTTAAAAGACAATCTTACATAAATGATAAACAAATAAAGGTGGCCTGTGTTCACCTCTCTGTAGGACTGCCAATGACAACTTGATCACAGAGCAAATAGAAGGATTAAATAAAGTGATGCCCCACGCCGCAAGAAATCTCAGGGCTCCTCTTAACCAGGGTGAAGAATAAAGTGCAATAGTTACCCAACCAATACAAAAAGGCAGGAGGAGAACGTCTCAGAGGTATAAATGGTAGCCACTGCCAAGCTGCAACAGAGATAAGGAAATCAAACATTCTTATGCTTTCCTGGCTCTCAGGGCTGATCTGCAGGCTTGTGACAATAGTCTCCTTAAAGGGCCAGATTCACAGAACAGGT
>NW_006291733.1:0-947 GCF_000327345.1 Myotis davidii | reverse complement strand
CTTGCAGCAGGTAACACTGTTATGGCACTTTGACTATTATGACAGAGGACTGCGTCAGAAGACTCCGAATTTTGTCCCAGTGCCCCTCTAACCAGGAATAAGCCACTTAGACTCTCTCTCTGCAATCACGCAAGTGGAAGCAGGAGCCACCTGCTCTGTCCACAGAGAGCTGCCACAGAACGCCATGCCCCCAGTGCTCAAGCCAATTCTGCACTTTCTCCATGGTGGCCCAGTGGCCAAGTGACTCATCACTCAGCTTGAAGCATCCATCTTATATCAAAACTGCTCTTTGAAATTTTAACCCTGCTATTTCTGACTTCTGTAGCTGCTTTCTGGTTTAAATAATAAGGAAAATAAGACTACTCCCATTTCAGAGAGGCCATTAAACTTTCTCCAGACGAAGTTATCAGTGCTGGCGTCAGGCCAAGCCTTTGGTTGAGGTCTCAAAGAGCCAGCACATAGGGCCCTTTAAGAACCTGCAAAAGGAACCAGAAAAACCCCATATTTGGGAGACAAAGAGGGTAAGATCGTATACATATGAGAAACTTCATGTGTGAAGGCACCCAGAATTTGAGAAACATTTTCCTCTGGGCCCCCACATAATAAAATGTAACTCCATCTCTCTAAGCATTGCTTAGTTCTTCTCCGTTGTCTTCTGTAACATTATTGGTTCCCTGACCAAGAAAACCAACCATACGTGGCCTCTTGGCCTCCGGTGTGAACTGTGTTTGAGGACCAGGGTAGCTGGACAAGCTTCCAGGAGGCACTGCTCTGCTGATTTAGCAGAACTGAACCAGGGGACTCCGGGCACTCCTGGACCTCAGTCCAGGACCCGGCTGGCATCTGGAGAGAGTGGAAGGACATCTCTAGACCTGTTGACAGAATTGGTAAGGTACGGGCCCCAATTAGTTTGACCCACTCCAAGTGAGTGGAAGGGGAGCTTGATC
>NW_006291732.1:10772-19844 GCF_000327345.1 Myotis davidii | reverse complement strand
TTGACACTTCCAAATCAGCTTTGTGTTCTACAAAGTACTTTACTTTGTGTTCTACAAAGTACTTCAATGGCCAAATGGCCATTGAAACAGGCAGCTCTTAGAGGAGTTGAATTGGTCAAAATCGTATTGTTCACAGATGCTCCATGATTTAACAAAGACTGAACCACCTTCAGATGTCCTGCTGCAGAAGCAGCCCACAAAAGGGGAGCCCCTTCCGTGGTTTCACCATACAAATTGAGCTCCTGATTTCTATGGAGGCACTGGACTGCTCCAGGAGGAGTTCCACCATGTCAAGGTGCCCATACCTGGCTGCCATCAAGAGTGACATGGACCCATTTGTTTTCTCGGAGATCAAGAAGGAAATCTCCTCTTTGGATTTGCTCGCCAACAACTTGGTGAGAAGCTGGAGTTTTCCATCGTGAGCTGTGTTAAATATGGCTGTCTTTAGATCCATTTATGTCTAGGTGAGAGCCTGTGCTTTTATTTATTCTTCAATGCAAAGCTCCAGCTCAAGTCTTATCAACACAGGAACGAGTCACAGGAACCAAAGTTTACTTTTAAACACAGAACCTCAGGATTGATAAAAAAAAAAAAAAGTAGGGGGGGGGGCGCAGTATGTTCTGTCCTGTTGCCTTCTGACATCTGACAACCAGAGCAACAAACTGCCCTAGCTAGTCCTTCCAGCTGCCCCCTTCTCCAGCAGACTCCTTCAAATTGAAACCATTGTCCCAGCTGCCACCTGCACTACCTAGCTCCACCTGCAGCTGCTCAGTTCCTCCATGCTCATGCCCCACAGGAATGAGTGTGCTGCTTGCTCTGCCCCTCCATGCAGAGCTGCCTTCCGCCCTCCCTGTCTACAGCGACTGCCATGGTGGATCTCATTATGTGATTTTTGTCTCTCAGTTTGTTTCTGTGATCTATGTTTTCACAACTTTGTTACCATGATGCTTTTTATTTATCCTTTGATCTCTTGGGTAACCAATGATTGTTTAATAGTATGCTTTTTAGCTTCCAAGTGTTGGATTTTTTTCATTATTTTTATTGTAGTTGATATTTATTTTATGCCATTGTGATCTGAGAAGATGCTTGATATGATTTCTATCTCGAATTTAGAGACTTTGCCTATGTCCCACTTTGTATTCTATCTTTGAAAATGTACCATGAGCACTTAAGAAAAATGTAGATTCCATAGGTTTGGGGTGAAATGTCCTGAAGATGTCAATTAAGTCCATCTAATCTAGTGAGTCATTTAGGCTTACTGACTTTTTGTTTAGAGGATTTACCCTGTCGTGTCAACAAGGTATTAAAGTCCCCAAAATGATTTATAGCTGTCGCTATCTCCCTTGTTATCTTTTAGAAGTTTTTTATGTATTTGTGTGCTTCTGCACTGGGTGCATGTATATATATTTACCAGAGTTATATTCTCTTGTTCTATTGATCCCTTTAGTATTAAGTGGAACTTCTTTTGTTATGACCTTTACTTTTGAGTTCTATTTATCAGATATAAATACTGCTACTCCAGCATTTTTTCCATCCCTTCTCTATCAGCCTATGTGGGTCCTTTGTTCTGAGGTGGGTCTCTGGTAGACAGAAAATATATGGGTCATGTTTTCTGAACCATTCAGCTCCCCTATGATTTTTGATTGGAGCATTTAATCCATTTTCATTTAAGATTATTATTGGTAGGTACCTATTTGTTGCCATTGTTATTTTTTATTTCTGTGGTCCTTCTTCCCTTTCTATGTCATCTTTTTACAGCAGTTCAATTGGTAGCAATAAACTCCCTTATCCTTTTTTTTTTGTCTGTGAAGCTCCTGATTCCACATTCAATTTTGAATGATAGCCTTGCTGGGTATAGTATTCTTGGTTTCAGTCTTTTGATTGCTTCACTTTGCATATTTTATTCCTTTCCCGTCTGGTCTGATGTGTTTTTGTTGATAAATCTGTTGACTGTCTAATGCTAGATCCCTTGTAGGTAACTTATGATCTCTCTCTGGTAGCCTTTAAGATTCTTACTTTGTCATTGATTTTTGCCAACTTAATTATGATGTGTTTTGGTGTAGGTCTTTATGGGTTCATCTTATTTGGGTCTCTGTTTGCTTCTTAAACTTCTGTGAGTTTTTTCTTACCCAAATCAGGGAAGTATTTTGTATTTCTTTAAACAGAATTTCTACTCCTTGCTCAGTTTCCTATCCTCTGGCACTTATATTATGCAGATGTGGTTTTGTTTCATGTTGTCCCAAAGCCCCTTCAGGCTCTCCCCCAACTTTTAATTTTTTGGGTGCTTTTTTGTACCTTGTCTTCTAACTTGCTTAACAAGTGTTAAAATGAAAGGATAAAAGCTAAAGTAGGAACAGAAGATGAGAAATAAGATGAAAAAAGGAAAAGTGAGGAAGAAAATGGTGGGAAAAGAGAAAAAATAAGATAAAATAAAATAGTTATTAAGAATAAAAATAGAATGAAGAAAAATAATACAAAAAATTAAAAGATTGTTAAATCTTTTAATAAAAGTTAAAAAATTAAGTGGTGTTGTTCACTTCAGCTGAGTTTTAATGTACCATAAGGATTATAGATCCCACTCTACTGTTCTATCTGCCACTTCTTAGGTTCTTGTTAGGTAGTAAGCACTGTTGAAATTCCCAGTGATCACCACTCCTCTGCCTCTCTCTCCACAGCTTTAGTTGCAAGTAGGTGGGTCGAGTCTGCCTGCTTTGTCTGACTACTGTTAGTCTTAATTACTCAAGCATTTATGACATGATCTTTAGGTGGGTGTGTTGCAGTGTTGATTTTCTTAACCAAATGGCCTCTCAACCCAATCCCCAAAGGCTCCTGAAGAAACACTTTGTTTCTTCAAGTATAGCTTGATATCTGGTATTGTAATACCTCTAACTTTGTTCTTTCTCAGGTTTACTGTAGGTATTTGGAGTCTATTTTTTATTATATATACATTTTTGTAGATTTTTTCTAGGTCTGTACAATATGCTGCTGGTATTATATGGGGATTGCATTGAATCTAAAGAAAAAATAAAATAAAACAATTATTAAATAACTTTGAGTAATATGGACATTTTAATGATGTTGATTCTACCAATCTATGAACGTGGTATACTCTATCACTTATTTATATCTTCGCCTTTCTCTTTTTTCAACATCCTGTAGTTTTTCCAGTAACACCTTAATTAATATTATTCCTAGGTTTCTTAATTTCTTTGCTGCAATGGTAAATGGGATTGTTTTTAGTTTCTATTTCTGTGAATTCATTATTGGTGTATAAAAATGCCATATATTTCTGGGTGCTAATTTTGTATCATGCTATGTTACCAAATTCATTTATTAAATCTAGTGTTTTTTGATGGGAGCTTTAGGGTTTTCTATGCACAATATGTCACCTGAATATAATGACGATTTTATTTCTTTTCTAATTTAGATGCCTTTCAATTCTTCTTTTTGTCTGATCACTATGGCCAACACTTCCAGTACTATCTCAAAGTGAAAGAGGGCATCCCTGTCTGGTTCTTGTTTGTAAGGGAAATTGTTTTAGTTTTTGCCCATTAAGTACGATGTTAGCTGTAGGGTTGTCATATAAGGCTTTTATTATGTTGAGGTATGATCCCTCTATGCCCACTTTGCTGAGTTCTTATAAAAAAAAAGGCTGTTGGAGTTTTTGTCAAATGCCTTTTCTGCATCAATTGACATGATCATGTGTTTTTTTGTCTTTCCATTTGTTTATGTGATATATGATATTTTTGATTTATGGCTATTGTACCAGCCCTGCATTACTAGAATAAATCCTATTTGGTCATGGTGTATGATCTTTTTAATGTGTTGCCAGATGCAATTTGCTAATGTTTTGTTGAGGATTTTAGCAACTATGTTCATCAGTGATATTGGCCTGTAATCCTCTATCATTTTTTAAAATATATTTCATTGATTTTTCACAGAGAGGAAGGGAGAGAGAGAGTTAGAAACATCAATGAGAGAGAAACACCGATCAGCCGCCTCCTGCTCATCTTCCACTGGGGATGTGCCTGCAACCCAGGCACGTGCCCCTGACCGGAATTGAACCTGAGACCCCTCAGTCCACAGACTGATGCTCTATCCACTGAGCCAAACCAGTTTCGACAAATCCTCTATCTTTGTGATGTCTTTATCTACTTTTGGGATTAGAGTAATGCTGGCTTTATAGAAAGAGCTTAAAAGTTCTCCTTCCTCTTAAATTTTTTTAAATAGCCTGAGGATAGGTTTTAGTTCTTCTTTGAACGCTTGGTAAAACTTTCCTTGTGAAGCCATCCAGGCTTGGGCTTTTAT
Organism: Myotis davidii; assembly: GCF_000327345.1. NCBI lineage: Eukaryota > Metazoa > Chordata > Mammalia > Chiroptera > Vespertilionidae > Myotis > Myotis davidii. The sequence continues at coordinate 15,536 of NW_006291732.1, read as the reverse complement.
TTCTTGGAAGTGTTTTGAATACTACTTCAATTTCATCAGTTATCAACATATTCAGGTATTCTGATTCTTTCTGATTGAGTTTTGGAAGGTTGTATTTTTTCTGGGAATATGTCCATTTCATCTAGGTTGTCCAGTTTGTTTTAATAGAATTGCTCATATTATTATTATTATTTTACAATCCATAGTGTATCTGTGGGTTCAATTCTTACTTCATCTATTTCATTACTATTTGTTTTATTTAGAGCCTCTCACTTTGCTTCTTAATGTGCATGGCTAGAAGTTCATCAATATTTATGATCCTTTCAAAGAAACAGCTCTTCGTTCTATTGATCATATGTACTGATTTTTTAGTCTCTATGTCATTTATTTCCTCTCTGATTTTTATTTCCTTTGCCCTAATTACTTTGGTCTATTTTTGTTGCTCTCTAATTTTTAAGTTGTAGGATTAGATAACACTTTACTCGTTTTGTTTTTTGAGGTAGGCCTGTAGTGCTATATGAACTGCTCTCTCAGAATTGCTTTCACTGTGTCCCATAGATTTTTGGATTGTTGTGTCATCGTTGTCATGTTTTTCAAGGATATTTTTTATATCTTCTTTGATATTTTTGATAAGCCCATCATTGTTTAATAGCACACCATTTAACCTGCAAGTGTTTGATTGCTTTTTATTGTTTTTATTGTAGTTGATTTATAATTTTTTGCCATTGTGGTTTGAGAAGATGCTATCTTTTGGTTTCAATCTTTCCCTTTTGTGTAGACTTAGATATTTGTGTCCTAATATGTGGTCTATCTTTGAAAATGTCCCATGTGCATTTAAGAAGAAAGTATATTTAGTAGCTCTGAAGTAAAATATGAAGATGTCAGTTAATTCCATCTGATCTACTGAGTCACTTAGGATTGTTGTTGCTTTTTTTATTTTTTGTATAGAAAATTTATTTGGTGATATCAATGGTGTATTAGTTCCTACTATGCTATTTTTGCTGTTAATCTCTCCCTTGATATCTTCTAGAAGGTCTTTTTTAATGTTTTTGTGTACTTCTGTATTGTGTGCATATATGTTTGAGTTATATTTTATATATGTCATGTTTTCTTATCCATTTATCCACTGGATGTCTTTTTATTGAAGCATTTAATCAATTATATTTAAGGTTATAATTTGTAGGTACTTGTTTGTTGCAACTTTTATCCTTTATGTATGGGTGTCTCCTCCTTTCTCTGATTTTTTTTTTCTTACATCATTTAAGCATTTCTTGCTTTGCTTGTTTAGTGGTGATGTACAGTCTTAGCCTGTTTTTGTCTGTGAAGCTCCTAAGTTCCCCTTCAATTTTTAATGATAGCCCTGCTGGATAGAGTATTCTTGTGTTCAGTCCCTTTCTTTTAACCAATTCAATGCAAATTTACTTAAAATAAAATGAAGTAAAGTGAACCAAAATGTAATTTGTGGCAAGGATGTGGGATTCATAGCCTTCTGCAGAGTTAGGTATTAAAGTTTCCTACTATGCTATTTTTGCTGTTAATCTCTCCCTTGATATCTTCTAGAAGGTCTTTTTTAATGTTTTTGTGTACTTCTGTATTGTGTGCATATATGTTTGAGTTATATTTTATTGCATCGATCCCTTTAGTATTATGAAGTGGCCTTCCTAATCTCTTGTTAAGGCCTTTATTTTAAGGTCTATTTTGTCAGATATTAGTATAGCTACCCCAGCTTTTTTCTCATTCTCATTTGCCTGAAAAATTGTTTGTCAACCCTTAACTGTCTGTGAAGCTCCTAAGTTCCCCTTCAATTTTTAATGATAGCCCTGCTGGATAGAGTATTCTTGTGTTCAGTCCCTTTCTTTTAATTACTTTATATATTTCATTCCTTTCCATTGTGGGCTCATGTGTTTCTTTAAGAATTTTAATTTTCTTTAATTATTTAATAGTCTAATGGGAGATCCCTTGTGGGTCACTTTCTCTTTTGCAGCTCTTAAGATTCTTTCTTGTCATTAACATTAGCCATTGTAATTATGACATGTCCCGGTGTGGTTCTTTTAGGATTCATCTTTTTTTGGACTCTCTGTGCTTGTGTGACTCCCCCCCCCCCCCGCACACACACCCCCCAGGGAAACAGGCAAGTTTTCTGTCATTATATCTTCAAATATGTTTTCTATTCCTTGCTCAGCTTCATCTCCTTCCACCACTAATATTGTGTGGATAGTGCTTTGTTTTATGTTATCCCTAAATTCATATAAATTTCTCCTGCTTTTTAATTTTTTTTCCAATTGCTGTTCTATTGGGTATTTGTTTGCTTTTTACCCTGTCTTCTCACTCATTGATTTGGCCCTCAGCGCCAAATCAATGAGTCCTCTGTTAAAACCTCCAATTATGTTTTTATTGAAGCTATGTCATTCGTCATCTCCTCTTGGTTTTTACACATGTAAGTGAATTTCTGTTCCAGACAATTGAGCATCTTTAAACCATATTCTGACTTCTTTTTCTGAAAAATTGCTTGCCTCCATTTCATTTAGTTCTCTTTCTGGTGTTTCCTCCTTTATTTTATTTGTAGATTGTTTCTTGGTCTCCACATTTTTGCTATCCATTTTCATTTCTATGTAAGGTGTGTTGCTGATGTTCTGGCCCTTGACAACCTGTTTGAGGTCTAAAATGATAAAGCCCCTAGTGGTCCAATGATCTGGGACTACTTAGCCCAGAGGCTGGGTCTACCTTGAGTCTCACACCTTTAATGGCTCTGTTCTGAGTTGTATTCCCTTCATCCATGGATCTGGTCCTCAATTGTCTGCTGCAGGTACTTGGGTTCTAGGAAGTGGCGAAGCAGGTGAACAGATCTTTTGGTGTATGTCCCCAGAGCCCTATGGCATGCAATTCACTGTGCAACCTCAGGGTCTGGGTCAGTGTGGCTCTAGATCTCTGTGACTTGCCTTGTCAGCCTGTTCTTTGGAGCTGGGTGATCAGCTGGGCTGGGTGTCCTGGCTAGTACTGTATGTGCAATCCTTGAGGCTGGGTGAGATGCCTAGGTGGTTACCCAGACAGCATCATCTGGCCTTGGGGCTGTGTAGACACCCAGTCTGGCATCCCCAGCTCACACCATAAACATGGTCCAGGCAAGGAATCCCCAGCCAAGCTTGCATTTTGGGGCTGGGTGGGGCTCTGGGCTGGTGACCCAGCTGGGCTTGTAGCAGGTGTATAGTCAACCATGGTCCTGGTCCTGAGGCCTGGTTGGAGATGAGCATGGGGTTTCTCTGTCTTGCACTCACCACTCACTCCAGGTCCCAGATCATGGGGTCAGGAACATTGGGTACAGGAACTCAGGCAGGGAGTCATGGCATGAGCAGTCTCACTGTCCTCCAGTCACTTCTGACCTCTAGGATCTAGTATAGGGTGCTACTCATGAGTTTTGGCTGATCAGCAGCTCACTACCATGGTGCTGGGTGGTATCCAGTGCAGTCTGGTTATTGGTGTGATTGTGCTCCAAACTTTCACTACTCCCTTTTCAAGATGGCATGGGCTCTGGGCCTAAACCCCACTAGCCTGGAAGTTCTGGTGGCAGTAGCAGGTGCTCCCGTTCCAGGAGAGCCTGATCTTCCAGTTTCAGAGACTCCTATGAGATCTAACTGTACTTCACTCATGCCCACACACCCCTGTCTCTACTTTACTCACATACTCTCCTAGACCATTTCACCTACATTATCTAGTGTTTGGCATATATTTGGTCAAGGTATTTGCTTACTATTTGTTTACACACACCACATATCCACACACACCACTGTCACTACTTTACTCACACACTCTCCCTCACTGCCATCCTGCCAACTGCCATGTTTGAATTTCCAACACTGGTATTTTAATAGAGATTACATTGAATCTATAGATTGCTTTGGCTAGTATAGACATTTTAATTATATTAATTCTTCCAATCCATGGTATACATTTGCATTTGTTTGTATCATCCTCTATTTCTTTTTAAAAATGTCCTACAGTCTTTTGCTTACAGGTTTGTTTGTTTTTTACCTCCTTGGTTAAGTTTATTGATAAATACTTTTGTTCTTGTTGCAATGGCATGTGGGTTTTTTTTTCTCTTCATTTTATTTTATTTTTTTAAAATTGGTTAAAGTATTACAAAGGGTATTACATATGTGTCTTTTTTCCCCCGCCCTTGACTATCCCCTCACCTCTCCCAACCCCCAGTGTCCCATGTCCATTGGTTATGCACATATGCATGCATACAAGTCCTTCGGTTGATCTCTTATACCCCTCCCTCCTGACCCCCAAATTTCCCCGGCCTTCCCGCTGCAGTTTGACAATCTGTTTGAGGCAGTTCTGCCTCTGTATCTATTGCTGTTCAAAAGTTTATAATGGTCTCTATTATCCATGAATGAGTGAGATCATGTGTATTTTTCCCTTCATTGACTGGCTTATTTCACTTAGCATAATGCTCTCCAGTTCCATCCATGATGTTGCAAATGGTAAGAGTTCCTTCATTTTTAGAGCAGCATAGTATTCCATCGTGTAGATGTGCCACAGTTTTCTAATCCATTCATCTACTGATGGGCACTTATGCTGTAGAAACAGGAATTCTTAATGTTTGAAAGAACTCTGTTCTCAATTCGCAACAAACGTAGCCAAAATTGTGAACATTAGCAGTATTCTCGACATGTCACTGCTTTCTACCTGAAATCTCGGTGATTCAACAAGGCCGTAAAGTTAGGTACTGCTCTATATACTGTATTTCATGTGTTTCTCACAAGTTCTTAAACATTTCCTGGC
>NW_006291732.1:4031-7797 GCF_000327345.1 Myotis davidii | reverse complement strand
CTTCTTATTTCCCCTTCAAGTTTGAATGACAGTCTTGCTGGATAGAGTATTCTTGGATTCCGTCCTTTGCTTTGCATCACTTTGTAAATTTCCGTCCATTCTTTTCTGGCCGGATGTGTTTCTGTTGAGAAATCATTTGATAATCTAATTGGAGATCCCTTGTGTGTGACTTTCCGTCTCTCTCTTGCGGCCTGTAAGATTTTCTCTTTGTCCTGAACATTTGCCATGGTAATTATGATGTGTCTTGGTGTGGGTCTTTTCGGGTTCACCTTGTTTGGGACTCTCTGTGCTTGTGTTACTTTTTTCTTCCCCACCTCAGGGAAGTTTTCTGATATTATTTCTTCAAATAGGTTTTCTAAGTCTTGTTCCTCTTTCTGTTGTTTTGGCACCCCTATTATTCGTAGGTTGTTTCGTTTCATGTTGTCCCAAAGCTCCCTTAGACTCTCCTCCTGTCTTTTAATTTTTTTCTCTAATTGAAGTACATTTTGGGTGTGTTTTGATTCCTTGTCTTCTAATTCACTAATTTGGTCTTCCGCTTCTCCTAGTCTACTGTTGATACTTTCAATGGTGTTTTTTATTGCAGGTGTATTGCTTTTCATTTCTTCTTGGGTCTTAGTTAAGTTATTGATTTTTTCTTCTCTTTCTTCTTGCTTCTTGCATAAATTGTCTATTTTTTCTTCCATCCGGTGTATGCACTCTAGGACCCTTATTCTGAATTCTTTTTCTGTCATGTTGCATGCCTCTGTGTCACTTAGCTGCTTTTGTGGCGAGTCCTCCTTTTCTTTCCTTTGGGGATTTCTTTGTCTACCCATGTTTGATCTCACTGACATATATAGATATTGAGTCGTTCAATGGCTGCTCGTTGGTGGCAGTGGCTCCTCGGGCTGTAGTTGTTCCTTGGGCATTTGTGGTAGCAGCTGCTCCTCTGTTGGTAGCAGGTCCTCTGATGGGTGCTGTTCACCGCTATTGTGGCTCTTCTGGCCGGTGGAGGGAGGCTTCACACACAGCAGCTGTTCCTCAGACAGAGCGTGTGGTGATCAGGAGGCCGCTGTTGCTTGGATCTGCTGCATTGATTTAAAGGCACAAAATACAATGCAACAAGGCACAATGTACCAGGCACTGAACACAAGTGAATTACGGTATTAATTAACAAATAAAGGTGGCCACCTGAGCCTAGAGAGTTGGGGGATAAGGAAGAAAGAAGAGAAAAAGGTAGAAAGGAAAACAGAAAAAAAAAGAGAGAGAGAAAAGAGAATGAAGTAGAAGAGGGGAGGAGACTATTCATATGAGGAGAAAACTCCTATAGAACCGCCACTAATCACAACAAATTCCAGAAACGGATCCCTGGAATGAATACAAGCTACAAACAACCAATAATATCAAGTGAGGCAAGGGAAAAGAGATGTACAAAAATAACCGGGCAGGGGGCGAGGGGGATGGGAAACAGAAAAAGTACATAGGGTGAAATTTTAACAGGGGCTAAAAAGAAGGAATATGGAAAATCTAAAGCAGGAATAGGGCAAGAGAAACAGGACAGCAAAAGCGGAAAAGTGGGGAAGAGGGTTTAGCACAGTGGCACAATTGAGGTAGAGGTAAATGATGCTAAAGGAACGATGAAAATAGAATGGAGAACCCTATTCCCAAAATAAAATAAAGAGAAAATAAAATGACACTTAAAAAAATGGTAAAATGGTAGCAGTAATAATACTGGTTAAAAATAAAAATGTAGTAATTAAAAGGGTAAAGTCAGGTGATGAAAAAAGAGAAAAAAAATGGTTTCTTAGTTAAAAGGTGAAACAATAATTAAAAAAATTAAAAATGTGCTGTAATGAGGGTGCTTCAGATCTTCTACTCCTCTTTTTGGCACACCTGGTATTCAGGAGAGTGTTGAATCACCCTCCGATACACTGTTCCTCCATGTTGTAAGCCACAGTCCTGATTTTAAGGCAGGCTGTATTGGTTTCCCAGGCAGCCCTTATCTGTATTTACAGAAGAGTCAGTTTGTGGCTCTGCCTCTGGGTGGCAGTGCGTCCGGCTTGACCTCTGAGGGTATAAGACCTCTCTGACCAGGTGTTTTCTATTGTACCAGAAGCTGGTTTGGGAATGTCCTCTGCCCAGAGCTGGTTCCCCAGCAGTCACTCCCCGCTCTGTTTCCCAGGCTCCCCCAAAATAGCCTTCCCTTACAAGCTCTGCGACTGACCCCAACTGGGTAATCCCATGCACTGGGTTCAACAATCAAATGCAAAGATTTAAGAGCGTGGGAAGTTGTGCGAACTCGCAAGGCTCCATCTTCCAGATCTGCGCCAAGTCTCTTCATGCGCGCTGGCTCCTGGCACCGAGGAGCCGGCAAACTGGCATACTCTGAGGCTGCCCGTTTGTGTTCAGTCCAACTGTGGGCTTATTTATAGCGTTCCTTTCTGCCAGCAGCCCTGGGGGAACCCTTCCACACTTGTGGGTCATGCTGGCTCCAAAGGCTGCAGTCTTTGTAGGGCGCAGAGTCCCCACACCCCTGCATGCACACGGGTTCCACTCTCCAACCTAAACTGCAAAACCGCACATTTGGGGGAAGTCTAACCTTTCTGTGGGGAGAAGCAGGGCTCCTCTGAGTTCATGCAGTCGCACTGCTTGAGAGCCATTGTTGCCGGGTTAGTAGCTGGTCTCTGGATGCAGGTGACAGCCACCCAAGATGGCACAGTCTCCGTGGCTGAGCCAGCACACCTGGAGAGGTCTCAGCCTCAGCCTCCAACCATTCCCTTTTTTTTCAGGAGTTCTCTGTCCTTCCTGGCTGCAGACTGTCTCTCAGCTGAATCTCCTCCGCTTATCCGGGCTGCATGCCACCCATTTCAGCTGCTCACCGTTATTTTTCTGGGTCAATGCACCGACATGTCCCTCTAAATCTCTGCCATTTTCTCCTCCTCTAGGAAGTTTTTAATATCTTGCTTCATGTCATTGATAACCCATTCATTGTTTAATAATATGCTGCTTAGCCTCCATGTATTTGACTATTTTGGGTTTCTGTTTTTTGTAGTTGATATCCCATTGTGTTCCAAAAAGATGTTTGGTATTATATCAACGTTCATAATTGTATGGGCTTGTGTTGTGTACTAACATGTAGTCTACTTTTGAGAATGTTCCATGTGTGCTTGAGAAGAATGTATAGCCTATTGATTTGGGGTAAAATGTTCTTTAAATATCAGATCCTTCTCATCTAGTGTGTCATTTAAGGCCTCTGTTTCTTTACTAATATTTTGTCTGGCAGATCTATCAAGTGATTTCAGTAGGGTGTCAAATCCCCTGCTATGACTGTATTGCTTCCTTAAAGTTTATCAAAAGATTTTTTATGAACTTGGTTGCTCCTATATTGAGTACATATATGTCTATAAGTTTTATATTTTTATTAAGTCAATACATACCATTATGCACTGGCCTTCTGTGTTTCTTGTTATGGCATTTTTTAATGAAGTCTATTTTGTCTGATACGAGTATTGCTAACCCACCTTTTAATTTTTCTTTCTCTACCCATAGAATTTTTTCATCTTTTTATTGTGTTAATCTTTTGTTCTGAGGTGGGTCTCTTGTAGACTATATATATATATATAATGTTTTTGTATCCATTCAGCTACCCGATGTCTTTTGATTGGAGCATTTAATCCATTTATGTTTAAGGTTATTATGGACAGGTACATTGCTATTGTAATTCTTTGAAACAGATGACTCTGAATAGAGAGAGGCTCCAGCACAGGACTGACACAGAGGACTCTGAGTG
>NW_006291732.1:0-3889 GCF_000327345.1 Myotis davidii | reverse complement strand
CACACACACACACATACACACTGTGTGTGTGTGTGTGTATGTATACACACATATATATATATATATGTGTCATATTTTCTTAACCATTAACCTACTCTGTATCTTTGGAATTGGAGCATTTAATCCACTTATATTTAAGGTTATTATTGATATTTATTTATTGCCATTTCAATTTTCTTTATCACTATGATCTCTCCTTTTCTTCTTCCTCTTAGAGCAGTCTCTAACATTTCTTGCATTTCTGGTTTGCAAACTTTCTTTGTCTGAAAAGCTTTTAATTTCCCCTTCAATTTCATGGATAGCCCAGCTGGATACAGCAATCTTGGATTTAGGTTCTTGCTTTTAATAACTTTGATTACTTCATGCCACTCTTTTTTGGCCTGAAGTGTTACTAATGAGAAGTCAGCTGACATGATAATTGGAAATTCTTTGTAGGCAATTTTCTGTCTCTGCTACCTTTAAGATTCTTTTTTTGTCTTTAACATTTGCCATTTTAATTTAGATTAAATGGGGGGTCTATGATTACTTCAGCAGTACATATAATAAATTGGAATGATACAAAGATTAGCATGGCACCTGCGCAAGGATGACAGACAAATTCCTGAAACATCTCATATTTTTAAGGAAATTTAAAAAATTATGCAAGTCAAGGGGTTAAATCCAAGAATACTATATTCAACAAAGCTATCACTAAAAATTGAAGGGCAAATAAGCTTCACAGACAAAAAAAGGCAAGGGGAGTTTATCACCACAAAGCCAGCAATGCAAGAAATGTTTAAGGGACTGGTGTAAAAAGAATAAAAAGCTAAGAAAGAAAAAAGACAAAAAACCAAAAATTGCTACAAATGAGTACTTTTCATTAATAACTTTTAATGTACACGGACTAAATGCAATAAAAAAACATCACTCCGAGAAGCCCCCTGAGCATTCACGTGCAGGAAACTATTTACTTAACTGGGGCTGGTTCGGAAAGTATCTGACTCCGGAGGGTCCCGAGGGAGTGTGGACGGTGTCTGGATTTCTGGGACAACTTCAAGCATACCAACATCAGAATTATGGGGTGCCAGAAGAGAGAGAGCAAGATATTGAAAACCTATTTGAAGAAATAATGATAGAAAACTTCCCCTACCTGGTGAAAGAAATAGAGTTACAAGTCCAGGAAGCACAGAAAACCCCAAATAAAACTAATCCAAAGAGGACCACACCAAGATACATCATAATTAAAATGTCAAGAGCAAAAGACAAAGAGAGAATCTTAAAAGCAGCAAGAGAAAGACAGTCAGTTACCTACAAGGGAGTACCCATACGACTGTCAGCTGATTTCTTAACAGTAACTATGCAGGCCAGAATGGTGTGGCAAGAAATGTTCAAACTGATGAATACCAAGAACCTACAACCCAGCAAAGCTATCATTCAGAATTGAAGGTCAGATAAATAGCTTCACAGATAAGAAAAAGCTAAAGGTGTTTATCACCACCAAACCAATTATATGAAATGATGAAAGGTATCCTTTATGAAGCAGAAGAAGAAAAAGGTAAAAATACAAATTATGAACAAATACACATCTATCAACAAATGTATCTAAAAATCAAGTGAATGATACGATGAACAGAATAAACTGGTGAATATAATAGAATCAGGGGCATAGAAAGGGACTGGACTGACTATTCTCACGGGGGAAAAAGTGGGTGGGGGAGTGGACCAACAATTCTTGTGGGGAGGGAAGGGGTGTGGGGGTGCCAGAAGAGACTGGACAAAAATCGTACACCTATGGATGACGAGAGTCGGGGAGGGGGAGAAAGAGCAGAGGGTGAGGTGGGAACCGGTGGAGGGGAGCTATGTGGGAAAAAATGAACAACTGTAATAATCTGAACAATAAAGATTTTTTTAAAAAAAAAATGAGTTCATGGATTGAACTAGAGAGCATTATGCTAAATGAAATAAGCCAGTCAGAAAAATATAAATATCACATGATCTCACTCATTTGTAGAATATAATGAACAACATAAACTAATGAACAAAAACAGATCCAGAGATACAGAAGCACCAGTCAGACTGTCATACCTTAGAGGGAAGGTAGGAGAAGGTGGTGGTAAGGCAGAGATATCAATTAAAGGACTTGTATCCTAGTATATACCCCTAACCAATGGACACAGACAACCGGTTGGTGAGGGCATGAGTGTGGATTATAGGGATAATATTGGGATAAGGACACATACGTAATAACTTAGTCTATAAACAAAATACCTTATTTCCATAGATAAGATATCAATTTTGCTTCATATATGAAATTTAAAACATCAATATAATGCTCAATGAATCTTTGAAAGATATATCACATGGACACTCCAAAAGCCAGTAATATAATTAATATCAATCCTCTCTAAATTATAACTGCCCCATATTTGTTTCAAAAAGACAAGGTATACTTCCATGTTGTATTATTGCACCATAATTGCATGCATATCTCACCCAAACATTTCAGTATATTCTTAGCTACTCTTGGAATGATCCACCCTGGAGATAAAAATAGCAAAATCTCTTTGTAGGAAGCCAAAATAAATGTTCATTTCATCTAAATTTATGATCTTTTGAAAGTTGCCCCTCCCCCCAGCAATGACATTTCCATACATATACCATTTTTTCTGCATTTGCAAATTCTATACTCAAGCAGTTCTTTCCAAAGAGATGCACACCTTCTCAGGATTCACATTTTCTCTCTTGCCTTCATGCTCCTTCTTGGATTGGCATTACATAAAGAATTAGCTGCCACAACAGGGAGCACCTAAATTTTGTGTTATCTCATATATATTTTCAGTCCTTGACAATTGCTGATTTATTCTACTTTCCTTTAATATTTTCAACAACTCTAAATAAACCTTTTTAAATTTTCTAATTTTAGATTGGAACCATTCTTATACTAAATTTGTTTATTCAGAAATTAGAGTGTGGATAAAATTAAAGAAACCATAAATATCTGTTATTATGAAAAAATCAGAAAATTTTCTGAAGCCCTAAGATCATCATAAAATCATGAGAACTAGTAAAGAAGCCCTGTGCATTGCCCCAGCAGTCCTCAATCTTCATATACTGTTGTGGTCAAGTAGTGATAAATTTTGGTGGACTCGGAAATTAAAAATTGTTTTTTTATACCCCCCCTTTTAAATTAACTATTGTTCAGATTATTTCAGTTGTTCCTCTTTTTTCCCCTCATAGCTTCCCTCCACCAAGTTCCCACCCAACCCTCTTTCCTTATCCCCCTCCCCCAAACTGTCCTCATCCATAGATGTATGATTTTTTGTCCAGTCTCTTCCCGCATCCCCCCCCCACTCTTTGCCTCCCATCCCTGAAAATAGTCCAGTCCCTTTCCATGCCCCTGATTCTATTATAGTCACCAGTTTATTCTTTTCATCCGATTATTTATTCACTTTTTAGATACAATTGTGAACAAATTTGTATCTTTACCTTTTTCTTCTTCTTACTCTTCTTAAAGGATACCTTTCAGCATTTTGTATAATACTGGTTTGGTGGTGATGAACTCCTTTAGCTTTTTCTTATCTGTGAAGCTCTTTATCTGACCTTCAACTCTGAATGATAGCTTTTCTGGGTAAAGTAATCTTGGTTGTAGGTTCTTGGTATTCATCACTTTGAATATTTCTTGCCACATCTTTCTGGCCTGCATACTTACTGTTGAGAAATCAGCTGACAGTCGTATGGGTACTCCCTTGTAAGTAACTAACTGTTGTTTTTAAGATTCTTTCTTTGTCTTTTTCTCTTGGAATTTTAATTATGATGTATCTTGGTGTGGTCCTCTTTGGATTAGTTTTGTTTGGGGTTTTCTGTGCCCTATGTCCACGCAAAACTTACATTGATCCTTCCATAGCCCCCG
>NW_006291731.1:0-769 GCF_000327345.1 Myotis davidii | reverse complement strand
TATTGTAGTTGATTTCCAGTTTTATGCCATTGCAGTCTGAGAAGATTTTTGATATGATTTCAATCTTCTAGAATTTGAAGAGACTCTGCATGTGACCCGATATATGGTCTATCTTTGAAAATGACCCATGTGCACTAGAGAAGAATGTATACTCTGTGGCTTTGGGGTGAAATGTTCTGAAAATGTCAATTAATTCCATCTGATCTAGTGTGTCATTAAAGATGGATGTTTCTTTGCTGATTTTTTCTTTAGAGGATTTGTCCAATGGTGATAATGGGGTGTTAAAGTGCCCTAGTATGATTGTGTTGCTGTCAATCTCTCCCTTGATCTCCTGCAGAATATTTCTTATGTATTTGGGTGCTCCTATATTGGGTGCGTATATGTTTACCACAGTTATTTCTTTTTTTTGGATTGCTCCTTTTAGTATTATGAAGTGGCCTTCCTTATCTCTTGTTATGTCCTGCACTTTGAGATCTAATTTGTCAGATATAAGTATTGTTACCCCGCCTTTATTTCTGCTTCCATTCGCCTGAAAAACGTTCTTCCATCCCTTCACCATCAGTCTGTGTGCGTCTTTTTTTCTGAGGTGGGCTTCCTGTAGACAGCACATATATGGGTCATATTTACTTGTCCACTCAGTTACCCTATGTCCTTTTATTGGGGCATTTAATCCATTTACATTTAATGTTATTATTGATAGATTCTTGTTTGACGCCATTTTTATTCTTTACCTCAATGTTCCTTCTTCATTTCCTATTTTTTCTTTTTA
>NW_006291730.1:0-601 GCF_000327345.1 Myotis davidii | reverse complement strand
AAGCCTCCTGGGAGTTGTAGTTCTCTATTTTCCACTCGCCTCCCTAGCCCCCCTCACCCCACCCCCACCCCGAGTCCTGGCTGAGAGGCCCTGCTTGCTGGTCTAATGCCTTGGCCAGGCATCTGAGTCCCCTCCGTCTTTATTCTGGTCCCGACACTGTGCCGTCTGACCACGGAGACTCTCCGCTTGGGAGACCCCTGGGTCTCCTTCTGGAGCTGGGGCGCCTGGGTCTCCTTCTGGGTCTCTTTCTGGGGCCGGGGTTGCGCTGCCCTCCGGGGACTGGATCGCATGCCCTGATGGTGACACAGCCCCAGCCCCTGGGTCTCCTTCTGGGGCCTGGCTGCCTCACCCCCGGGGACCAGATCGAGCCCTCAGGCAGCAACGCAGCCCGGCCTCTGGATGGGACTCTGGGTGTTCTCTGATCACCGGTGATCAGTGATCTGAGAAGCCAGGTGGGGCAGGGAAGGGGCTGACATCCGCCTCTTCCCTGCCCCACCTGGCTTCTCCAATTACTGGCCCAGGGCCGGCAAAGGCAGCCCAGTTCTCCGAAGGCGGCCCAGCTTCTCCGATCACAAAGGCGGCCCGGTTCTCTGGCTCTTGG
>NW_006291729.1:2664161-2664821 GCF_000327345.1 Myotis davidii | reverse complement strand
GGTGAGGGTATGCCAGAAACAATTGTCATAGTTGGCCTACCTCTTTCAGGGACACAATAGAAAGAGGAATCCTTAAATTCACTCCTGTTTAAATTAATAATGTCCTAACACTTACTCTCTGGAATTCAACTAGTATAAGTTATGAGTAATACAAAGGAGAATAAAAGTTAATAGCAGCCCTCTAGGATCTCAATGTAGTGTGATGTGTTGAAACAGAAAAGAGAACAGTGTAGCAGCTCCTGATTGCAGGGAACTAGTTCGGCACTGGCAGCTAGACCTTGGTTTTGCTAGAATCTGGCCTGGCACTCCCAGCTCAGACATGGTTTTCTTATTTTGTTCACGAAAAATTTCATAGAAAAGCAACATCAGCCCTGGCCAGTGTGACTCAGTGGATAGAGGGTCAGCCAACCAATCCGTGTGTTTCTCTCACATTGATATTTTTCTCTGTCTTCTCCCCTCTCTTCTGCTCTCCCTAAAAATCAATGGAAAAATATCCTCAGATAAGGATTAACAACAACAACAAAGCAACTTCAAACAAGCCCACCCTGTGACATGATAAAGTAATGCAAAAACTAGATCATTCTATAATAATTCTGAATAAAGACAAAGGAAAGAACCCTGCCCAAACTCCAAAATGACCAAATACCCTCTTTCATTTCT
>NW_006291729.1:2660480-2662994 GCF_000327345.1 Myotis davidii | reverse complement strand
AAGAGAGTTTTGAAAAGATTTACATCTCAAAGGGGCAGAAAATTTGCATTTCCACATTTTCTAAAATAAATAATCTAAGGAAAAGGAGGGGAGGGATCTGTGCTTGGACCATGTGGGTTCCTTATGAGCAGGGGCAGGAGGGAGGTCAGTGGCCCAGAGGCAGGAAGAGCAGGGTGTCCGAGGTGGAGTCAAGCTGGTGCTGAGGGAACCTGAAGACCATCCTGGGGGAGATCAATGCTTCAGAAGACTGTGGAGAGGAGATTGTTTTATTTTACATGAAGAGATGTAATGAAATGTTTCAGTGCTATAATGAAAGATAGATTCAGGGGGGGAAATGTAGAAACCATTGGATTCTATTGGGTATTGAGAATGTTAATCATTTTAACGTGCTATGTAATGCATGTAGAAGGAAAATAGCATTTTTGAAAACTGAAACAAAATTGGAATTTTAAAGGGAGAAGTAGACACCATTGCAAGCTAATTGTTGATGAAATGCATAGTTTTGCAAACAGTATAAAGGAAGGGAGCTTGTCCTCCCTTCCCTCTGATGACATAAAATTAACTTATGAAGTGCTGCAACTGGGAAGAACAGTTCTCTATAAGAATCAATGGCATTAACTGAATGAAAGATAGAAATAGCTATCTATCTATCTTGACCTTCACAAAATTATTTCTCTTAGTTTCAGACTTCTTTCAAAAATCTTCAGAAAGGAGGCCATAGCTGAAAGGTTGTGGGTTCTCTTTCCTGTCAGGGCACATATTTAGGTTGTGGGTTTGATCCCCAGCCCTGGTCTTTCAAAAGGCAACCAATCGATGTTCTTTCTCACCTCTCTCTCTCTCTCTCTCTCTCTCTCTCTCTCTCTCTCTCTCTCTGTCCCCCCCATATATATTTCCCTTCCCCTCTCTCAAAAATTAATAAGCATAGTCTCAGGTGAGGATTTTAAAACATCTTCAGAAAGGAAACCATAATTCATTCAAAATAACTGACTATCTAGTACTTATTACCAGGAATTCATAGACATCAATTTGCCTCTTCTCCACTAAAAGGTTGACCAAAGTGGGTTACATCCTTATGGAGTCTGTTAAGTGGAGACAATGCTATAGTCTACCAATCAAATGTCCTCTTCAAAATTGATACCCTCATTCCCCAGGCTTCTGGGAGGGCTGACTGGCTGGCAGCTCTCAGCTGAAACCTGGTCTGGGAACTTTCTCCTTAATATGCCACCTCACCCAGGAAGCTCCCTTCCCAGGGACATGCTAAACCACTGCCTGATCCATGGGGGAGGATCGAGTAGTAAAGAATAGCCCTCTGACAAAGTGGGGCAACTTGGTAGGCTAGTCAGAGCCACTGTGCTCCCAGGGGATCAGCTGTGTCCTTTGTTGGGAATGTATTTCAGCTTTCCTTCCTTGCCTTCCTTCTGAACAGACACAGTGATGCCCTAAGAGAGCAGAGGCCTTGGAATGGCCTGCTACAGGTGTAGGCAGAGAGTACATTGTCCATAGAGAACTTAGAAACCAACTTAGAATTTCTATTAATACTAGAGGCCCAGTGCATGAATTCGTGCACAGGTGGGGTCCTTCTACCTAGCCAGCGATAGGGCTGATTGGGGCCGGCCAGCTGAGGGGATGGACCTCAGGATGTTGGCTGGCTGTGGGAGGTTGGCTGTGGGAGCACACTGACAACCAGTGGGCAGCTCCTGTGTTGAGTGTCTTCCCCCTGGTTGTCAGTGCACGTCTTAGTGACCAGTCAACAGGTTGATTGGTTGATCGGTCTTAAGGGTCACTTAGGCTTTTATATATAGAGACTAGAAGCCTATTGCATGAAGATTTGTGCAATAGGCCTTCCTTCCCCTGGCTGCTGGCACCGGTTTTCCTCCGGCACCCGGGACCCAGGCCTTTGACACAGCCTCAGCGAGGCTTGGCTTCTCCACTGTGGCTGCAGTGGTCTGGGAACTTTCTCCTTAATATGCCACCTCATCCAGGAAGCTTCCTTCCCAGGGACATGCTAAACCACTGCCTGGTCCATGGTGGAGGATGGAGTAGTAAGGAATAGCCCTCTGACAAAGTGGGGCAACTTGGTAGGCTAGTTAGAGCCACTGTGCTCCCAGGGGATCAGCTGTGTCCTTTGTTGGGAATGTATTTCAGCTTTCCTTCCTTGCCTTCCTTCTGAACAGACACAGTGATGCCCTAAGAGAGCAGAGGCCTTGGAATGGCCTGCTACAGGTGTAGGCAGAGAGTACATTGTCCATAGAGAACTTAGAAACCAACTTAGAATTTCTATTAATACTAGAGGCCCAGTGCATGAATTCGTGCACAGGTGGGGTCCTTCTACCTAGCCAGCGATAGGGCTTTTTGGGTGAGTTATCTTGTTGCAGAAATTACTGGGTGACCAGAAGATACACAATGAGCACTTGGAAGATTCAGGAAAAACATTTTATTTGCAGGAGCACTGGCTGTGACTCAGGGGAATCAATTTCCCAAATCTGAGCACCAAATGTGGGGCGGGCTGGGTGA
>NW_006291729.1:2654711-2660350 GCF_000327345.1 Myotis davidii | reverse complement strand
CCCCCAGGACCCAGGCCTTTGGTCTGGCTGCAGCAGAGAAGCCTAGCCTCTTCAGTCTTCAGTCTTTACTCCAGCCGGAGCCTTCAGTCTTTGCTCTGAGCTTGCATATGCAAATTAACTGCCATCTTTGTTGGGTTAATTTGCATAGTCACTCTGATTGGCTGGTGGGCATAGTGGAGTGACACCAATTGGCATGTTTCTCTTTTATTAGTGTAGATAATTTAAAACTGAAAGCAGTGCTACATGAAAAGTATAAGGCATACTGTTCCTAAGTGCAAAACTTAACTTGTGGAGTAGTTTACCAACTTTGAACAGCACATTTTAAATAGAAAATTATTCTTTATAAAGTTAACAGCAATGCTATAAGCATAACCATGGACACGGACACTGGGATGGTGGGAGCATGTCCTAGGGCAGCGATGGCGAACCTATGACACGCGTGTCAGAGGTGACACACGAACTCATTTTTTTGGTTGATTTTTCTTTGTTAAATGGCATTTAAATATTAAAATAAATATCAAAAATATAATTCTTTGTTTTACTATGGTTGCATATATCAAAAAATTTCTCTATGTGACACGGCACCAGAATTAAGTTAGGGTTTTTCAAAATGCTGACACGCCGAGCTCAAAAGCTTCGCCATCACTGCCTTAGGACTAAAATAAATATCAAAAATAGAAGTCTTTGTTTTACTATGGTTGCAAATATCAAAAAATTTCTATATGTGACACGGCACCAGAGTTAAGAGAGGGTTTTTCAAAATGCTGACACGCCGAGCTCAAAAGGTTCGCCATCACTGTCCTAGGGGGTGGGAGTGGCCAGGGAGGGGTCGATGGTGGGGGAGGGAAGGAGACATATGTAATACTTTAAACAATAAATTTTTTTAAAAAAGAACTAATCTCTGGAGACCACAAGCAAATCTAACAAGTTCAGACAAAGGGATACATCTCCATACGAAGGATAGAAGTGAAACTGGAACAGTGTCACTTGCTATTAGCCCTCCTGCAATGAGCCGTGCTGGCCGCTTGCTGGGTCTGGCGTGGTGGCCATTGAGTATTCGGGGGCCTTGCTGTCGGGAGCTGGTCTGGCTGCTGTGGCTCTGACCAACTACCCGACACCAACGCAGCTTTGCGAGTTGCCCTGACGAGAGGGCTTTTGGACTCTTGGGCTTTCTGTTTGTCAACCCGCAGTATGATTGTGTCAACTGTGTTTTGATGTGTTGATAACTAAGAGTGACCTTGCAAGTAATAAAAGTTAAGTTGACAGCAAAAATTAAATAAATAAATAAAATTAACTGCATGCTTCTAAGCTAGAGAAAAAAATAAGAAAGTAGCCATTGTGTTTCGTATTCATTGTTGTGGCAGACAAATATATACTTCTTTGAAAACTACATGAATGCAATTAAAAGTTTTAACTTATTTCCCTTTGTTCCCTATAATATGTATTTTCTTGATTCATTTTACCTTTTTGTTAGGCTTATTACTGAAAATAATCTTATCCTATAGAGCAGTGGTCGGCAAATCGCGGCTCGTGAGCCACATGCGGCTCTTTGGCCCCTTGAGTGTGGCTCTTCCACAAAATACCACGTGCGGGTGTGCACGTACAGTGTGAAGTTGACTTAAAACTTTAAGTAAAGTTTATTAAGTTAATTTTAGGGAACGTTGTGGAGTGAAAGAAGATGTAGTGTCGAGGATTGAGAAAGGTGTGTTGAGATGGTTTGGACATATAGAGAGGATGTACAAAAGGAGATAGACGAAACAAGTATACAGACGAGTGTGGATGGGAGAGTTGGAAGGGGTCGACCTCAGCGAACGTACCTCAATCAGATTGAGGACGTTTTTAGCAAAGGCCAGCTTAGGAGCACCCTAATTAAGTTAATAACAGTGTACCTACCTATATAGTTTAAGTTTAAAAAATTTGGTTCTCAAAAGAAATTTCAATCGTTGTACTGTTGATATTTGGCTCTGTTGATTAATGAGTTTGCCGACCACTGCTATAGAGTAAAGGATTAAAATGACTCTAGTCCATTGTCAAATTCACTAGGTGTATCGTAGCATGGACTGGTCATTGAAAAACTTTCCAGAGGGACTCAGCTAAAAGAGTCTGTTCAAGCCCTATATACAGCACATTAACTTATTAATTCAACTCTTCACTTACTTTATCACTGAGCAGCAAGTATATGCCAAGCACTCTGCTAAGCCCTGCAGGTAAATAATTAATCACAAGGAACTTTCCGTGCAATAGCAAAAGACAGAAAACTCACTAAATAATGAGCAGGAATCTTTGTTCTGCTTATCACTTTACCACAAATGTCAATTCCAGTGATTCGATAAATACTTTGGATTGACAAATGCTGTGAAGAAAATGCAGTTTGCAGAGCAGCATTTGCAGGGAATTGCCAGTTCTCTCGCTCTGGGGAAGGAGCAAAGGTGTCCTTGAGGAGGTGATCATTTGCGTGAGGTTTGCAGGTCCGTGAAATGATCGTAGTTTCAACCACAGTGGTCCGGGGTAATTTTTCTTTACAAAGCCTTACTGTGGCAGGAGGTGAACTGGACAAATGTAGAGGCGGGTTTGAGGAAAGGGAGATTGGGAAGTGGGAGATGATGGGTTAGCAACCACAGCGGAGCAGACAGGAAACATTCAGGCCTGCAGAACCGAGGCAGGAATGGCAGTAAATGAGAAGGGGAGATGGAACCCAGAAAAGAAGCTCAAACTGTAGCATCAAAATGATAATCTCAGATATTTCCAGTTTTAGAATTTTATAAAAGTTACAAAAACTCCTCTCCTATTTGAGGAAAGGGAGATTGGGAAGTGGGAGATGATGGGTTAGCAACCACAGCGGAGTAGACAGGAAACATTCAGGCCTGCAGAACCAAGGCAGGAATGGCAGTAAATGAGAAGGGGGGATGGAACCCAGAAAAGAAGCTCAAACTGTCGCATCAAAATGATAATTTCAGATATTTCCAGTTTTAGAATTCTATAAAAGTTACAAAAACTCCTCTCCCTGTAAAAATGTACTAACTCCTCAGAATTAGTCCTTTGGGGAGGAAAGCCAATTTCTGTGTGTAAGTGCAATCACAGTGTCACCATCTGATCAACATCATTGATTCAAAGATGCTGAGTGGGTCCCCACATTCCTGGGCGTGAACATTAATAAGATGCAATTTCATAGCCATTTCTAAGCCCCTTGCTTCTTTCACTGCCAAGAGTATGAAAAAATGCCTGCCCTCACAGCACTACTAATATTTTTTATGTCACAAATGGAAGAAGGCTATTCAAGAAGGAATGCAAATATAATCCAAAACAAACAGTTTTCTTTCCTAGGGGGAAAGTAAATTACAACCTTTCATAATAAAATTAATGTTTATAAGCGCTGGCACTAGAATCAAATTCATAAGCTAACTCCTTTAAGACAGAATACTCCTTTCAATTGATCAAGGATTAAGTCGTTCCCGTTTTGAATTGGTTTCCTGGTGATTTGCAATGGATGCTTATTTCTTTGCAGCATATATAATTTTCATTAATCTCTCTAAAAAGTAAAAGGCAGTTTTTCAGTTTGGTCAAAATATCAAGAGTAAGATCTTAGGGATTTCTCTTAGCTGTGGTATTTTCTTTGACCTTTCACGATTGTGCAGAATCCCTCTTCTATGGTTATTTTATTTTTCAGCTCTTTCTGTGCGGTGAAATCTTTTTGCTAGAAACAAGTTCAGGGTGATGGAGTCTATTAAAGTATCTAAACAGAAATTTCAAAGACACTAAGTGTCTGCAAAGGTATAAATTGGATTTTAAATGTGAAGTTCTATAAGCCAAAAACCTAAATAAAATTACATGTAAACACTTCATAATGGAAGAGGGTTATACCTAAATCTGTTAGCTCTGCATAGTAATACTAGTTATCTCATTCTAAGCATAATCTTAAATTTGCAATCACATACACATTTTAAAATACTTATAAATAAAAATTAAAAAGCAGGTTAAGTAAAACTTCAATGTAGACTTTATGAGCCACTATACAAGTTTGATCTTATTAATTTATTTAAAAATAACCAAACCGGTTTGGCTCAGTGGATAGAGAATTGGCCTGCAGACTGAAAGGTCCCAGGTTCAATTCCGGTCAAGGGCATGTACCTTGGGTGCGGGCACATCCCCAGTAGGAGGGGTGCAGGAGGCAGCTGGTCGATGTTCCTCTCTCATCAAGGTTTCTAACTCTCTATCCCTCTCCCTTCCTCTCTGTAAAAACTCAATAAAAATATATTAAAATAAAATAAATAAAAATAAATGATAGTTAACTAATTATGCAAATTATCTCAGTGCTTTATATAATGACAAATTATCTTACTGATTATTGTTTCAAATAGAACCTTTCAGTTTTGTAAAATGTATTAAGAATATTCATATACTTCAACTAACCCTTTAAAACCTATTCTGATCAAGTAATCTGAATTATCTAACAATATTTATATCCACATATTTTATTAAAATATTATTAATAAACTAGAAAACTATTAAACACATAAATAAAACAAAAAATAAAAATACAATTTAGAGGAGTAAAATACAAATATAAATTATAATATATCCATCCAAACTAATGTTTACTTAAAGTGTATTATAATAAGCCCATGCTATAATATTTAGGGAAAATTATAAAATCAAAAATAATATCTATAATTACAGAATGAAAAATGATATCTATAATCAAAACAGACTGGAATTAAAATATATAAATATGTGTAGCTGATCTCTTTCTTGCTTATAATTTTCTAGTTATAACAGATTGACTTTACTTTTCCTATACAGTACATTTGGCAAATACACAATAAATATTTTAATACAGTAGTTGTCCCCTATTATTATACCTAAAAATCTTGTTAATGAAAGAATAATATAAATTAATTATACCTACTGAACATATATTTGTAAATGACTCACATACTAATAATCTTCATTAGGGCTTTTCTAGGTACCTTATAAACATGTTCAGAACATGATACGAAAAATGTCATTATTGAGTTTGACATCTAGCGTTAAATATAACATATTTAAAGCATAGGACATTTGCCTTGCAGCTTTTAATTTTACAGCAAATTCACCCTCTGATTGTATTCCTCGGGGAATTGTCTGGCTGTGTGAATCACTGTTAATACCAGTTTTTTTATACGGTGAGTGTTTTGAGTCTCCACAAATGAGGTGGGTTTACATTTTACCTCAGAGCTCTTTGCTACTTAAGTCACTGAGCCAGACAATACTAAGAGCTACATTTGGGGTAAAGCATATGTTGGACACAGACAGATTTAAATCACATTTTTTTAATGTATATATTTTTTAGTGATTTCAGAGAAGAAGGGAGAGGGAGAGATAGAAACATCAATGATGAGAATCATTGATCGGCTGCCTCCTGCACGCCCCCTACTGGGGATCGAGCCTTCAACCCAGGCATGTGCCCTGACCAGAATTAAACCCGGGACCTTTCAGTCCACAGGCAGACACTCTATCCACTGAGCCAAACCGGCCAGGGCTGAATATTAGAATACTGAGTAGGAAATACTAGGTGGATGAGCAATGTTGTTCTATGGTTTGGACACCATCACTGAGGATACAGGCAGGAGAGTCGTTATCTGTGGGAACCAGAGGCGGGG
>NW_006291729.1:2653288-2654273 GCF_000327345.1 Myotis davidii | reverse complement strand
TGTACGTTCGGCTGCAATGAAAACATACTCCTACAAGCGAACACGTTTTCCCTCCCACAGCACCGCCATAGCCAGTGTGCCGACATGTGAAAGAGAGATAACAGCAATTCCCACCCTGTCGCTAGGGCTCCAGGCATCCGTGCTGCTTCTCCCCAGATCCAATAAGTCAAAGGCTGATTACAGGCTTTACAACGTCTCTTAGTCAAGAAAAACGTCCATCGGTGACGTTATCCGTTACAGCAGTAACACCAATACAAGCGGAAAATGTGACCATGCTGTCATCAAAGTGGGACCATTTTAAAGTTGTAAGTTTACTCAGTTTAATTAGAACTTTAGGTAAAACTTAGGATTGGTACAAGGGAACGTATCAAGAGATCATTAAACAAAATTGGCGAGATAAAGTAAAAGCAGGAAATATAAGCTCAACTTTGTCCCCAAATAGTATTTAAGGCCACGCGTTTCCAGATGAGACGCGAGAAAAAGGGCCACTTACTAAATGTAAGCAGCAGTTTTCACACTCTGCACCAAACAGTTGAATTGGTTTGTTGCTGAGGAGTCACTTGAATGTATTGCTTGGCAAGTCAGGTTTGCACTGTCCCTCTGATCTGCTGTTTGCCGACATGTCCCCCTGGTGCTGTGCGATGAGAGTCTCGAAGGAGAAAATTAGCAGTTCTGTACGTTCGGCTGCAATGAAAACATACTCCTACAAGCGAACACGTTTTCCCTCCCACAGCACCGCCATAGCCAGTGTGCCGCCGAAGCCCGGTGCCCGGAGCCATGGCAATGGCAGGGATGGCACAGCCTCCTGGAACGGGGGTTCTCAGGCCGACGTGCGCACTGCAGGGACGGGGCCTCTGACCCAGCCTGAGCCTGTCTGCTTGGTGGTTTTTCCCACTTCCCCCCCAGAAAAGATGGGTGAGCTGCCTGCCAACCCCATGCAGGAAAACCGACACTGATGAACACTAAGTAGATTTCTTCAGTCTTG
>NW_006291729.1:2639953-2652055 GCF_000327345.1 Myotis davidii | reverse complement strand
GCAAAGTGCCTGAGAAAACAGACATTCATCAAATATTAGTCACATATTAAGTTTTGCAAGTTTCTGCTCCCTTTAAATATCTTTTAAAGCCACACATGTGAAAGAGAGATAACAGCAATTCCCACCCTGTTGCTAGGGCTCCAGGCATCCGTGCTGCTTCTCCCCAGATCCAATAAGTCAAAGGCTGATTACAGGCTTTACAACGTCTCTTAGTCAAGAAAAACGTCCATCGGTGACGTTATCCGTTACAGCAGTAACACCAATACAAGCGGAAAATGTGACCATGCTGTCATCAAAGTGGGACCATTTTAAAGTTGTAAGTTTACTCAGTTTAATTAGAACTTTAGGTAAAACTTAGGATTGGTACAAGGGAACGTATCAAGAGATCATTAAACAAAATTGGCGAGATAAAGTAAAAGCAGGAAATATAAGCTCAACTTTGTCCCCAAATAGTATTTAAGGCCACGCGTTTCCAGATGAGACGCGAGAAAAAGGGCCACTTACTAAATGTAAGCAGCAGTTTTCACACTCTGCACCAAACAGTTGAATTGGTTTGTTGCTGAGGAGTCACTTGAATGTATTGCTTGGCAAGTCAGGTTTGCACTGTCCCTCTGATCTGCTGTTTGCCGACATGTCCCCCTGGTGCTGTGCGATGAGAGTCTCGAAGGAGAAAATTAGCAGTTCTGTACGTTCGGCTGCAATGAAAACATACTCCTAGAAGCAAACACGTTTTCCCTCCCCACAGTGTGCAGCCCGAAGCCCGGTGCCCGGAGCCATGGCAATGGCAGGGATGGCACAGCCTCCTGGAACGGGGGTTCTCAGGCCGACGTGCGCACTGCAGGGACGGGGCCTCTGACCCAGCCTGAGCCTGTCTGCTTGGTGGTTTTTCCCACTTCCCCCCCAGAAAAGATGGGTGAGCTGCCTGCCAACCCCATGCAGGAAAACCGACACTGATGAACACTAAGTAGATTTCTTCAGTCTTGAAAATCAATCAATCAATCAATCAATCAATAAAATAAAAAAAGAAAAAGAAACACACTAAACTATAAACCGGGAAGGAAAACCACAAACAAGATATATACACACAAATATTTCAAAGAGAAAATTGGAAATGTCCAATCAGTAAATTCCAAAGTTTGAAACTTGCATTTTATAATATATGTTATTGTAGGTAAAGGTGATGCTCTTACGATTTTTAAATATAAAAAAGCAATTCTGATCAGTCTTTATAGGAGGTAGCCAAGTGGTGTGTCTCTCTCACATCAAAGTTTCTCTTTCTCTCTCCGTCTCCCTTCCACTCTCTCTTAAAAAAAAAAAAAAAAAAAAAAGGATTGCATAAGATAGGGTCAGCATGTGCCTTCATTTCTGCATTTCCAAACCAGGGCAGCGGGAAGTAGAGCCAAAGCACAAGGCAGGCATCCCCTGAGCGAGAGCTGGAGAGGGCAAGGTTTGGGGCTACTGAGGTGGCTGGGGTTTGTGGGGGTAAAGCCGAGAAAGGAGGGAGTTAAGAAGCTTCAAAACTCTGCCTCTAAATAGCCAAGCTTTACATACAAGGGGGAGGCTGTGCAGGACCCGCCAGGGCCATAGCATAGATAGTGTGAGTGCTGTTTTCAATGAGAACTGTGAAGAAATTCCAGTGCTTGAAACAAAACGCAAAGTTCCATGAGGTAGTGACCAGCACAATGCCTGGTTTCGGGTCTTTATGGATGTCTATTGCGTTAGTGGACTACAGAACTCATTCTGCAAGTCCCATGAGAAAGCTGCTACACCAAATCCCCAAAGTCAGCCTCACTCAACATGACTGAGAAACAAAAAATGTGGTCAGAGAGTGTTTAAGCTCTGTGGGCATTTAAGTTCCTGGCACCATCCCCAAGGGCCGTGGTGCTACATAGCTTGAACTTTCCTGTTGCTCCCGTGACAAACAGTTAATGGCTTCCCACAACCTATAGATACAGCTTCTTGGAGATTTCTTTTCTCTTTAGGACTCCAGCCTCCCATTCAGGGCTCTGATGCTCTGGACCTCACACCTGTCATAAAAGAATCAATTCTCATAAATGGCCAGCTTTGCATAAATTATTAAATCTATTTGAATTACCTTTTCTCTCCTTATCCCTTGTCTTCCTGCAAAAAAACAAAACAAAACAAAACAAAAAATACTACTTATCTTCAGAAGCCCCATGTGTGATATTTTTTCCAAAGTTCTTCACGTCTCTTCCCATAATCATCCTCATACCAAATTTTTATTTTCCCATCCTTGAAATGAGTGAGAGGTTTAAGAACTTTTGAAACTTTATATATATATATTAGAGGCCCGGTGCATGAATATTCATGCCCTGGGGGGGGGGTCCCCTCAGCCTTGCCCTGCCCCCTCTCACAGTCCAGGAGTCCTCAGGGGCGGGAGGCAACCCAGTGATCAGGGGAAGGCGACATCCCCATCACACCTCTGCTGCTGCTGCCACTGCCAGCAACGCAACCTCTGCCGGCCCTGGTTGCCCGAGCCTCGAGCGGCCCTGGGCAGCTGGGGGGCTGAGGGGACTGGGGGACTCCAAAAGCAGGCACACGGGGTGGGCCCGGCCTTGCCACATGCCTGCCACCCTGGGGGGGGCCGAGGGGACTGAATGCCGCCATCTTGTGGCTGTGGGCACCACCATCTTTCAGGGCGGGGCAATCAATTAGCAAATTCCTTCCTTATTGGCTGTGGCGCATCTTTGCAATGGCATGCGGGTCAATTAGCATATCCCCTCTTTATTAGATAGGATTTTTCTCAAACATTGCATTTTTACCCATCTCACCACTCATTTGATATCTGTTATTTATCATCTCTTGGCACCTCAGTCAAAACTTTCCACTTAACATTCTGCCACAGTAATTATCCCAGAGAGAATAATTCATCATTATGCACGCCTGTCTGTTCCACCAGACCATAAGCAGGAGCAACGTCTCACTCGTCTTGTTCACCTTATGCAGTTACCACTCATACATCACTGTCCCCAAGGGCCTTTCCCGACAGTCTTAGCTAAAAAAGCATTCCTAGTCACTGGCCATTCTATCGCATTTCAGTACCATTCAGAGATAAGCATAGCATCTTATCATGAAAAAAAAATTAACAAAAACAGGGCACTGACTTTTTGCCCCTTTGGTTATTTCTAGCCCCTCCCACTTCCTAGCATAATGATGAAGTCAATAAATCTACCTTGAAAAAATGAATGAATTAAGTAATTGAAGGGTTTATAAACAAATAAGAATGAATAGATATATATAAACAAATATTTCTGGATAATAAATATTCAATAAATGTTTGCTGAACGAATATTTTTAGAATGCCCCAGGTGACTGCCTTTAGCAGCAGTAGTGCAAGGAACTCTACTATCAAGAAACAAAGCCAAGCCTGGCCAGTGTGGCTCAGTGTTTAGTGTGAACCTATGAACTAGGCGGTCACGGTTCAATTCCTGGTTAGGGCACGTGCCCGAATTGTAGTCTGGATCCCCCTTGTGGGGCATGCATGAGGCAACCTATCATTGATCTTTATCTCCCTCTCTCTCTCTCTCTCTCTCTCCCTCCCCCTCCCTCACTGAAATCAATATATATATATAAATATTTAAGTAGGAAAAATGAAAATGTCTAGCCTGGGACACTCTTCTCTGTAACGCTTCTTCAGACCCTTACAGTTTCATAAAAGTGCTTTATTTTGCTAGAGGTGTACCATGTACCCAATAACACCTGTTCCTCTCCTTTTCCTACAACAGTACCACAGGTAGGCATTTTAAAGGATGCAATGGATAATAATATAATAATAAAAACAGATAACTTTATTGATTATTTAACTGTATGCCTGGCTTTCTTCTGATTGCTCTTCTTTCTTATTTTCTATTAATGTTTTAAAATGAAATTTATTGGGGTGGCTTCAGTTAATAAGATTACATAGATTTCACATGTACAGTTCTATGATGCATGATCTGTATATTGCTCTGCCTGCTTTTCGTTATGCATCCTATCTTCATAGCCACACAGTAAACCAGATGCTACATCACATGTTACTTATACAAAAACTGTAGCACAAAAAATACAACGTGTTTAAATTCTGAAGATTAAAATAAATCCCCATTTTACTCTAACTTTCTCTCCTAACTTCAAAACTTCTGTCTCTTCTACTATACAGGCTGTGTTTCAACATATATGGTGTCAATATCTGAAGTTGCACATTTGTGAAAAAAAATTCTATAAGTATGCCCCATACTCCCCTAAATTTCTGAAGATACTCCACACTCTCGCCATGCTATTGGCTAATAATTTTATTTGAAAGGCTGAGAGCCAGTGTGACTTGGGTATCTTGTTTAGTGCTCTTGAAGTTGTTACTCACTAAGCATTTCCATTAGCAATGTCAAGAAACGTAGCAAAGCCATAAAGCAGTCAGGCAGAGAAGCTTCCCCTTTTACTCAGAACCTGGCCATGGTGCCTACAGTTTGAGTAAAGGACAGTTCAGTTGATTAAAGAATGATGTGAGTGTGAGAATAAGAAACAGTGTTATACAGACAAAACCAATGACGATCTTAAAGACGTGGGGATAAAGAGAAAGCATACAAGTTAATAAAAAGTATACAGTTTATACAGGAAGTTTTTTAAATACCGACTTTGCTCATTTCTCAAATTGTTACAATTTGAGATTACTGTGTAATAGATATAAATAGAATATTCTTTTATAAACACACCTCACAGGTGCGTATTCTTTAGTAATTATCATTATGTTGTAGAGCAGGAAATAATGGGAGGAGAATAAATGGTCAATTTAGGTTTCTTTACATTTTAAATATGATAAAATCATGAATAATATTCTCTCTGTATAAGTGTGACATGAACAAGGCCTTTTCATTTCCTGTCTGGGTTCTAATCAAAAGTCAAAATAAGATTTTTTTAAAAAACTTAGTTTGTATAGCCACAGAAAATTTCCCACACAACTCCTACCCATCATAGGCAGTTCTATCTGTACCAAAATGCTTTATGCATCCACGTATCATATTTTAGAATAAAATAGAATTACTTATGTATTCATGTATTCAGTAAGTATGAATTTAGTTTCTACTATGCACCAGGCACTCTTCTAAGCATGGATAATGTATGGATTTTTTAAATAAATCCAGTCTCAACACTTGAGAAATTTTCATTCTGTTTGAAAAAAATAAGAGAAAATAAAAAGACAAATGAACATAAAATGAAGCATTGATAAATTCAGTAGAAATATAGAAAAGTGGTATTGTTATAGAAAGTGGCAGGTATGATTTCTTTAAACCTCCACAAAGGGAAGATTTTATGTATACATAGTCTTCTAAATGTTTTCGTGTGAAATTTTGAAGGAGATGAAGAATAAGTGTGAAGTCCCTAAGGTGTGAGCAAACTTATGTGTTCAAGATACAGAAAATAGGTGGGTGTGGCTAGATCATAGTGAGTGGAAGGATAATAGAACAGAATTAGGTGATCACAGAGGCCTTTAGAGACCATGGTAAAAAGATTTAATGTCATTGTATTTTAAAAGAGGGTTTTAAGGCAGGGAGTGCCATTAGCTAGTTAATTTTTTGGCTCCAACTAAGTCTGTAGCAATGACAATAGTGGGAAATGGTCAAACGAATACATATTTTGGAGACAGAGGCTTCAGACTTTATGGAAGGATTGGTGTGAGGGTCAAAGAAAGCTAGAAATCAAAAATGACTTCAGGTTGTGGGCCTTAACATCCATGTGAATGGTGGTTCAATTTATTGTTGTGTTTTGGTTCGAACAATCCCGAAAGGGCTAATAGATGAAATGTCAAATAGATAGTTGAATATAATGGAGCAGAGAAAAAAGACTGGTCTCTTGAAACATACACTTGAATCATCTATAATAATAAAAGCATAATATGCTAATTAGACTGGAGATCCTTCTGGACGAAGCCGGGACTGCGAGGGAAGCCCAGGTCCCAGGTTCCTGCCGGCGACTGGAGGGAAACCTGAGTTCTGGGTGCTGGAGGGAAGCTGGTGCCGGCAGCCAGGGAAAGGAAGGCCTACTCTTGCATGACTTTTGTGCATCCGGCCTCTAGTCCTATATAATAAAAGGCTAATGTGCAAATCCACTGAACAGCAGAATGACTAGTCCCTATAATGCACACTGACCACCAGGGGGCAAATGCTCAATGCAGGAGCTGCCCCCTGGTGGTCACTGCACTCCCACCGGGGTAGCGCTGCTCAGCCAGAAACCCGGCTCACAGCTGGCGGGAGCAGCAGCGGGGTTGGGGAAGTGGGAGCCTCTCCTGCCTCCGTGGCAGTGCTAAGGATGGCCTAAGCCAGTGGTCGGCAAACTCATCAGTCAACAGAGCCTAATATCAACAGTACAACTATTGAAATTTCTTTTGAGAGCCAAATTTTTTAAACTTAAACTATATAGGTAGGTACATTGTTATTAACTTAATTAGGGTACCCCTAAGGCTTAGGAAGAGCCACACTCAAGGGGCCAAAGAGCCACATGTGGCTCGTGAGCCACAGTTTGCTGACCACAGGCCTAAGCCATCATTTGGACATCTCCTGAGAGCTGCCGGACTGTGAGAGGGCACAGGCCAGGCTGAGGAACCCCCGCCGAGTGCACAAATCTCATGCACCAGGCCTCTAGTCAGCATATAAATGATACTTGAAGTGAGTGGGATTCATAAGGTCATTTAGGAGAAAGAATGTAAAAGGAACTTCAAGGCGGGAAGGCTAAGTGCATAGCTCTGGAGGATCCAACATTTAAAGTTGTGGTGGGAGGACTTCACTTCTGCCCATGAAGCGTTGACTGGTCCAGGAGTTCTCACCCAGCCATAAACAACTGGAAAACAGAGTAAAATATACAAAACAACTATTTCTTAGACATTGTATAATGCCGGGAGCCGGTCCATCCTTGCTGTTTCAAGGGACCTGGCATATATGGCATACTGTTCTTAATATGTCTGCTCACCTTCTTGGCGCTGTGTTTTAACCAAGGTCACCTCTCCGAGAAAGGTTGTTTCCCCAGGTAGGGATTTCCCCCTGAAGTTAGGGAGGGAATAAAACCTCTTAACTAAGTGCCAGGCGGGTGGAGAGAACATGGCAAAAGATCCTGGACAGAACCTGGCTACAGAACTTGGTTGGAGAACCTAGACAGAACCTGGCTGAAGAACCCGGCTACAGAACTTGGCGACCGAACCTGGCTGGAGAACCTATACCGAACCTGGCTGGAGAACCTAGCGAGAGAACATGGCTACAGAACCTGGCTGGAGAACCTGGAGAGCGTGGCTGGAGAACCTAGCAAGAGAACATGGACACAGAACCTAGCTGGAGATTGTGGCTAGAGATCCTAGCAAGGCTGCTGATCAACTGAATGCTGTCTCCGTGTCATTCCTTCTTTGCCGACTCCGTCCACACCTTTGGGGACCCCTGGACCTGCTGGGGTTGGACCCCAGCATATAGGAATGAAGGTCAGAAAATGGAGAGATTCGGATTACTAGAGTAAGTGAGCTCTAGATGCTAATGTTCATAGAATGAGGTGTAGTATGAAATCCAGATTTTGGAATATGTGTAGCCATTGTTCCAGCAGATGCCAGTGAAAGTGTGTGGCAGAGATGGAGAGTGATGGTTAGTACATCTGGGGACATGTACACAGTTGCCCATCTAATGTTATTATACTGGTAGCTTATTTTATTTAGACTTGTTTTCACTCACATTGCCCTTAGGTTGCTCATAAATTCTACTTCTCTTCATTTCTAGAGAAATAATAATGGATGTCTCCATGCTTTTAGGTTAGAAGAGTACCTGTTCCAAAACTATTCACAAATATTTAAATTATGGAAAAGATTTAAATATTCACAGAGAAACAATTTGAAAGACCAAAATGTTATCAGCTATTATCTCTATATAGTAAGACTAGAGTAATTTTGACTCACATTTGCTAGAATTTATATTATGAATAAAAATAATCAGAATAGTATTGGACCTTGTGCTCCTAAAATCTATGCCATAGTGAGCAAGTATTACTGTGCAGCAGGAGAAAAACACAAAAATAATTGTGAAATAGTTCAATATTATCTTGTTGGACAGTGATTTAGAGTAATTTAAATATTATAAAACATAAACATGAAATCTAATTTATTATTCGATATGATTATTACACATAAATATAGTGTATAAGGAACAATCATATTCAGTGAAATTTTTAAAGAAATTCAGTGATTAAGTTTTCCATCTCATGGGACAGTTAAGTTTCAAATAAATTCCAAGAATAAGGAGTCTTCAAGCTAACCAAAAGCTACTGTTGTTTAAACAAAAGGACATACCAAGTGTGTTGATCATCTACTGTAAAATGTACTCAGGACTTTTGAAAACTAAAATGCACTATTGAAATAGAATGAACTTGCAATGGCTCATTTCTCTCCAAAGCAATATTTCAGCAGATTAACGATTGTTGAGAAATTTTATTGCCATGAAAAGTTACGGTGCAGGAAAATGAAGAACTGTTTGCTGAGAAAGCAGCCCGGTGAACCCCTTAATCCAAGCAGAAACGTGCCGGAATGACCTTCCGCCTACCTTATTTTTTACATCTGCGTGAAGCTGTGGAGTGTGTCTTTGATTAGGACGATGATGTAAGGAGAAAATCATACAAATGTGGAAGGACAGAGTCTTTACAAGAAATGAATACGGACCATTCTCCGATTTATGATATACACCTCACTTCAAATAATATGCCACAAACGAACTATGGTTAAGACCTTGCAGAAATGTTTGCTGTTTCCCCTCCCACCCTCTCTGCTCTAGAAGTTTTGCTGGATGCTGCCCCACAAACCTAGCTCCTCGGCCACTCCCTTTTCAGCTCTTGTCTTCTCAACTCAGATCCCTGGGATCTGCTGGGTTTTCCTGCCGCAGCCTGGAAATTGTCTCCAGGTAGTGAGCCAATGCAGTCAAAGGGGCACGTAATTTTCATCTTGCTTCTCCAGGATCACAGTGTTTTTTTTTAAGTTATCTCTATTGTTGAAAGTATTCCAGATGTCCTCATTTTTTTCCCATTGACCCCCTCCACCCTGCACCACACCCTGGGGCTTCATTGCACTATGTTGTCTATGTCTGTGGGTTATGCATGATGCATGTGAGTTTTTTGGTTAATCTCTTCCCCCTGCCCTCACCACGCCCTCACACGGCCTTCCCACTGAGATTCCGCAGTCTGTTCCATTCTGTGTCTCTGGATCTATTTTTGTTCCTCGGCTCCTCTGAGTGAGATCACGTGATACCTGTCTTTCTCTGACTGGCTTCTTTGACGATATTTCACTGCTTGTGGATCAGCGTCTGTTAAGAGTCCTTTCATCGACGTTGTCAATGAGGACAGTTTCCGTGGCAGTTAGTTCTATGGGTGAAACATCTTGGTCCCCTATTCCACAATCTGTGTTCCTGGGTCTGCCATTCCTATGCAACTTGGTAGCGGCCATGGCTTTCCTAACTTTCCAAGAGCCATCTCAGCAGTGTGTGTCCTGGGGTCTCGCCAGGGTGCTAAACCCTATGTCCCCAGAGTACTTCGTATGTGGGAAGTGTCTCCCTTACTCAACTGGATGTTCCCCTGCACCTAGCTCTGTCAGACGCCTGTCCCATACACATGCAACAGGCCCCTGTCACCACATATTGACTGCGTCCTACAACTTCTGGATATAGTCACTTCCTTTTGTTGCAGAACCTTCACGTCCATGCCTAGGTGATGCTGTAACATGACCCTAGATGGGCTTCTCTAAAAAATAATTATTATTAATTTTTAAATGTAGTAGTACATGGAGGGCATCAGAGAAGGGGAGCGCTTTATTCCAAGAGTACGCGAGCAGTTCAGGAAAACCTCCCCAAAGAGGTGAACCCTGAGATGAATTAGTAGTTAAACTTTAGCCAATAAATAAGACACTAGTTTGAAACTTGGATTTTAGTGCACTCGTGCTGTACAAAAGGCCTGAGCCAGTCTAGCCCGACAGTGATCAATTTCCTCCCATTCAACATAATATTATATAAAGCATCACCAAGCAAGGGAACAGGCATAATAAATGATGGGAAATAAGGATTCCTAATGGCTGTCTCCGTTCATCCTTAGCCATCAGGACACTAGATTTTTCATATTTAAGACAATAATTAATGGTGCAAATCCAAGGGGCCAAAATGACCCAAATAAGTTGAGCTAATCTTGCATAAACACACCTGAGATTGCTGTGTAATTGAATCCAATGATGTATTTTTATAGCAAGAAAATGAATGTGTTTCTCGTAGTAAGACGATATTCTACTCCGTCTGGCTGTTACATTAAATCTCGCACCAGATCGAGCATCACTTAGAGTGATTGAACAGCACCGGTCTGAACAAGATTTTCAAGGTTATGGGTGGCCCTGAAATGGCTGTGCCCAAAGGAAAAGAGATGCACCTTCAACGCATCAATGGGCACCTTCATGAATACCAGTTACAGCCACCGATTCGTTGTCACTTTGTGAAGGTGTGTTTTTACTTTGAAAAATTCACTTGATGCGTTTAAGATGTCTTGTAATCTTAGATCGTTTTGTGATTGGCACTCTCCTTCAGTGACCCATCTGATCCTTCATTCTGTTACACTCCTGACGGGGAGCTGTTCACGCAGACCTAGCTGAACCCCCGCTGCTTCTGGGGCCCAGGCCCAGTGTGTCCCGTTGAGATCATTTAAAACTCCTGGGTATGTCCATGTTCTCTCAATTCATAACACAGTGTCTGGACTCAAATTCCTCTTCCATACAGTAGGCTATGAGCTATCTGAAGACCCCATGAATAATGTCATTACCATAGATTCCATGTGTCACACCCCACAGGACTATTTTTCTTCCTCAATCAGCTAGACCTTGGTCGCACAGCTACACTGTGGTGCATAAGATAGCTTCCAGATCCACTTAGGCTTTTCACCAAGATATTTAGAACTACTGTGAATTTTATGTGTCTCTGAAATAAAACTGTAAGTTCTATCAGATGGGAAGCCATGACCCAACCCCTCTGCCCCCCACCTGCCATAAAGGACAATTTAAGACAAATGTGGAAGAAAGGGATACCAAATTTTTAGTTTGGGGCATTGATGAAACGCTTACTGAGTATCAGTTATGTGTGAGACACCCCATGCCATATTCAGGAGGCAGATACAGTGAGGTATAGAATCATTGCTCAAGGGTTTTGTGATGCTCTGAGAAAAAGTCACATACATCATTTCTGTATAGCAAATACCTATGTGCAAAGTGTTATCCCTGCATAAAAGATGTGATGATCCTTTTGGGCTGCAGAAAAAGATATATCAGTAGCAGATACATTACATTTAAGGTCACATCTGAGGAATGAGAATTTACAAAGCATACAGAACAGGTTGGGCATTCTAAAAAGAATCAAGAGTGTTGACAAAAACAAGGAGACATGCTCTAACCGGTTTGGCTCAATGGATAGAGCATCAGCCTGCGGACTGAAAAGTCCCCAGTTCTAATCCGGTCAAGGGCATGTACCTTGGTGTGGGCACATCCCCAGTAGGAGGTGTGTAGGAGGCAGCTGATCGATGTTTCTCTCTCATTGATGTTTCTAATTCTCTATCCCTCTCCCTTCCTCTCTGTAAAAAATCAATAAAGTACATTTTAAAAAACAAGGAGACATGGGAAGTGTGACATCAGGGAAGGGAACATACTTCAGTCGTTAACAGTACACAGCATGTAGGAAGTGAAGAGGAAGGTAGCTAACTAGATAGTTCCAGGCCAATGGGACTTCCTGGTATGCCCTGCACATAAGATTTCACATCTGTGTGTGGGCCATAGGGTTACTAGAAAAGCAGTAACCTTCAGAGTACATGTTTTTAGGAAAGTGACTAGCATATCTGTGGAATGCAAACTTATGCAGAAGGAAATCTAGTTAAAGCGATCAGAATTTTGTTTAATAGTATAACGGAAAGGGGAGCCTGAGATAGAGATGGGTCATCAGTATGAAAAGGAAGTTGGGATGAGAGATGTTCTGAAAAGAGAGACCTCTTGGACATGGTGATGGTCTATTTAAAGAGAAAGAACAAAAATGTAAATTACCTCTCTGACTCGGACTCTGCAGGAGGCCT
>NW_006291729.1:2618757-2639868 GCF_000327345.1 Myotis davidii | reverse complement strand
CGATGTTTCTCTCATCGATGTTTCTAACTCTCTATCCCTCTCCCTTCCTCTCTGTAAAAAAAAAAAAATCAATAAAATATATTTAAATATATATATATTAAAAAAGAGAGAAAGAAATGCAAGGAGATGAGTCCATTGAGAAAAGAGAATGGCGAGCTAGGTTTTGCACATTTTGATGTGAAGATGTCAGTGAGAACTAAAGGTGGCAAAGCTTAGCAAGCAGGTGGAGATCTGTGTCTCAAACACAGCAGAGGTGAATGCATTGGTGCGGAACAACAACAAAAACGGTTCCTGGGAAAACAGAAAGTGACCAGGGAAAAACATGTAGAAGGTGTGCAGAGGAAGATGGCCGAGATGAACTGGATAAATATATTGTCACAAAAAAATAACATGTGTTCAAAAGGTAGAAAATATGAACACACCTCAATCAGGTAAAGAAAATAATTTAACCATTAGAGTAAATATATTTCTAATAAGGAATTTCTAGACACAATGGATGGAATTGTATCAAACACTAGAGGATGAAATAATACCTATCCTGCAAAAGCAATGTCATACAGGAGAGGAGGAGTGAGCATGTCTCAACTTAGTTTATCAATAAAGTTTTATTATAAAGGCTATGGACAATAATTCTTAGTAACAAACACAAAAATCCTTTAAAACTATCTATCTACGTATATAAAAGGCTAATATGCTAAGTGTCTCTCCTACCATCCAACTGGTCGCTATGACATGCACTGACCACCAGGAGGCAGACACTCAACACAGGAGCTGCCAAGCTGCAGTGACTTGGTAGTGGTGGTTCTTGGTGACAAAACCAGAGAGGATGAAGTCCAATTCCTCATGGGGCCATGCAATTCCACCTCTGGCTGTTGGGTTTTGTTGTTGCAGGGGCACAGTCAGCCTTGAATCTGGTTTACCGCACACTTGCATTTGCGTTCCACACCCTGTATGACAACAACTTTGCAGAGTGCCCTCTCATACTCCAGGACCCCTCAGGGGATGTTGGAGAGCTGGTTTCAGTCCCATCCCTGCAGGCCAGGCCAAGGGACCACACCTGCAGAAGGGACCCAGCTCACTCTGCAGATGTGGGGGCGGGGGGTACTGTGGGAAGTTAGCTCGAGGGCATGTCCAGACCATCTCACCTAGTCCTGCCCCACTGGCCACCTTCTAATTAATTTCCTTTCAATGTGCACGAATCCATTCACTCGTTTTTATGTATTACAAAATAACAATATATAAAAAAGAATAGTATACCATGACCAAAGAGGGTTTATCATTGGAATAAAAAGATGATTTGAGCTAAAAATCAATATAAATCACTAGTAAATACAGTAAAGGATAATGCATCTAATTGTGTCAATAGATGAAGAAAAAGCATTTGCTAAAATCTTATGCTCACTGTCATTTGTTACCAGAGTATTTTATTCATTTGTGTATATATGTGACATCACTGAGTAGCAGAATAAGATGGAAGCATGAATTCTGTGGGGAGAGAAAGTAGCACTTTTTACTTAGATTAAATTTGTAGTATTTTAAGCCATTTGTAAGGATCTTTGCCAAGAAGGAACAAGGGAATATCAAGATGTCAGTTTGCAAAACATTGCAAGTTTTCCCCTTTCCTCTGTGAGCACAAATATGCATTCAGATGGCAATGGAGGTGTCTGTGTTTCAGTGGGAAGAGTAACTTATCTGCCTTTCTGACATGACTAATGTGACCAGAGAACGACAGGAGTGAGCTCAGTGTTATACACGTTCTGTAACTGAAACATGGGTCAGGGTTGAGTTCTGCCAAAGTCAGCTTCATGTTCAGTGAGGCAACTTATTTCCTAGGATGGCAGCAGGGGTCTTGGTTATAACCCATGTCCAGGTTCAAGTACCAGTGGGCCTGCAGCTGGTCAGGGCCTCTGACATTGTGGTGGATTCTCCTAGAATATCATCTTCTGGGCTTTACCCATTCCTTTCCCATGGACAGACCAGGATAGGGATGGAAGAGAAATGAGCCTCTAGGACCCATCAGCGATGGAGCATGGAGCCATATTGTTTTTATGTCTCAGCTATTTCGTCAGCTCTCACCTTGTTTTCCACTGGGAGCATCAAAGAACAAAGAGGAGGAGGAAGGGAATGAAAATGAGGAATGAGGAGGAGGGCGGGAAGGAGGAGCAAGAATTCATTTGTGCCAGAGAGAAACTCTCAGAAAAGGTTTTCAAATTTCACTAGCATTTTTCCCATGAGCGCTGCTGTGTTTCAAGAAAACTTTGTTTTGGCCAGTGGGATTTGCCTGCCATAGAATTGATATTATTTTGATTGTTCTGAGGTATATAGACATGGGAGAAGCATTCTGAGCTCATGAGCCATACACAGCAGGCAGCAGGAGGCTAAGGGCTGAAGGCCATGGTGGGCTGGGAGCCAGCTCCGTCTGGGAAATGGACTGCCCACGCGGCCCCCAGAGCCCACCCCCTCTCCGGATCTCTGGGGAGACCTACTATTAGGCTTTTCAGTGTTGTGGCACCTACTCTGTCCTCCGAAACTGTCCCGAAGCTCACCTTTCTTTGACCTCAGGACAAATCGATAGGCACAGTTGTCGGTGAGCCAGCCCATTGCTTCTAGGAGTGAGGAGACTCTGAACAATTAGGAAAAGGAAAGTTCTTTCTCTCTCACTTTAAGACACTTCCTCTCCTGCAGATGGTTCCCTCTTCAGGCCTTTTCAACTGGAAAGTAAACTATACTCAGTGCTTCACCCCACTCAAGACCTGACCGGAGTATGATGTTCATGCTCGTGCTGTTTAACTGCTTCCCCAGGTGGCACCACCAGCTCCCTGATAACTGTTGACTATGTGGGGTGCCCAGTGGGCCTTCATCTTCTCCTCTTAATTGAAAACAAAATGCTGCTGCATTGCTGCTTTTTGCCATTGGCTACTTCCTAATTCATGAGGACAGGCATCCATCTGCTTCTGAAACAATCGCATTACACCAAAGTACTCTGTCTTGATAATATCTTGCCCAGTGACCTGTTAAGTGTTCAGGGGGAAAAGGGAAGAAGAAGAAATACATTGTGAATATGTGCTTGGAAGTGTCATGCTGTAGTAAAACTTATAGCTTTCCTCTTCAACTTAAGTACAAAGAATGATTGGGTAGCACTTTTGCAAAATTTCAAATGCAACCTATATAATATGGACAGCGAAATGAGGGCAAGATGTGCTTTTAAAATTATTGGAAGCTATGTATCAGAGTGTGAACAGGTTATCCATCACACAATCAAGCTTTTATTGGAAATCCTGACACCAATCTCCTTCCCTAGAAACCTTCATACCCAATTTTAAAAGTAGAATCATAGCAGTAATATAGGGGGGTGGGGGGAGATGAAATGCCTTTCATTAGTGTCTCTTCTAGTGAAAATTTATTATTACATTTCAACAAGTATTTTTAAATAATGTATAATATCTAATTTTACCTTATTCTACTTTATTATCCTCTACTAACAACTCATTTTAACTAGCAAGAGAAAACTCAAGGGTAGCTCAAGGATGTTAAGAGTGACAAAAGTAGTAAAGACTTGAAAGGAATTGAATCCTGACTTCCCAATTTGTTAACTCTATAGTTCTGGTCAACCCAGTTAATATCAGAATGTAGGTGAGTGCATTTGAAAGGGAACTTGTTTTCAGAATTATAGATAAAATATAACAAATAACAAATTCTATGTGTGAGGCATAGTAAATGTTAAAACATCAATCTGAATATTGGAATCATTTATTAAAAATACTTGAACCCAAAATTCTAAGCATCAAATTTATATCTACAGAGCCTGAGAGCTAAGAAGGGACTTAGAGGTTATGCCTTAACCATCTCTTAACCTACATAAGATGTAAAAATTGCTCCTCAGAGATAAGAAGAGGCTTATGTGAGCACATCCAAATAGCTATTAGCAGTCTTGGATATATAACTGCTTGGGGTTGCCATGTTTGAAAAGCTGTGGTACATTTACACAATGGAATATTATGCAGCTATAAAAAAGAAGGAACTCTTATCTTTAGCTACAGCATGAATGGACCTGTAGATTATGATGTTAAGTGAAATAAGTCAGTCAGAGAAAGACAAATACCAAATGACATCATTTATATGTGGAATCTAACAAAATAGAAACAGAGGCATGAATACATGGAATAGACTGACAGCTATCATGGGCAGGGGGTAGAAAGAGGAGGACTGAATGAAAGAAGGTGAAGAGATTAGCCAGAGAACATACTGGTATATGCATAACCCTAGACACAGACAACAGTGCAGTGATGACCAGAGGACAGGGAGGGCAGGACCTGGGTGGAGGTGGGCAAGGTGAATCTGAGAAAATATTTTCTCTTTATAATCATTTGTAATATTTCAATTACTATTTTGTTTATTTTACTTTATTAAAGATAATATTTATTAAACGAATTGTACTTAACCATCCATTATTTTAGTGTTTTGTTCAAAAAGCGATGCACCAGTTATGAAAGTAGGCCCAAGGATACAGTGGTGAGGAAAGTACACAAACCTCATCCACAGCACACTTGCCCTAAAAAGAAAATAAGGAAACCAATAAATAAATGAAAATGTAGAACGTACTTATGGTTTCCAACTACTTGCAAAGGAGGGGGCTTGTCTTTCACCTTTTTTATCAGAATTATTTCCCTTGTGACCATTGCCCTGGTGAGCATCTACCATGTGCTTTCAGATCGGTCCAGCTGTGGAAAACACCAGAAACTGGCATTAACACTCAGTAAAATGGGCTTGGAAACCCACAGCTACCTGGAGGCATACCTGGCACCTCTACCTCCCAGGATGCAAAGTAATCTAGGAAACAGATGACATCACTCGAAATAACCCGTTCAGTCTCCAATGTGCAGTCAAGCCCTGGGAAACCATCTGATCTTTGGATTTTTGTAACTATCTGCTTTTGGACTTAAAAACAGAAATGAAAAATGCCATTGAGTGAATTGAGCCTTAGAGACCTGCTTGACATGGTTATGTACAGTTCTAATGTCACAGACATCAGATCGGTAGCAAGAGTAATGGGGATTTGGAGTATGAAGTTTAGTCCCCCAGATAATTTCCAGAGATTT
Source organism: Myotis davidii (assembly GCF_000327345.1). Classification (NCBI taxonomy): domain Eukaryota; kingdom Metazoa; phylum Chordata; class Mammalia; order Chiroptera; family Vespertilionidae; genus Myotis; species Myotis davidii. The sequence continues at coordinate 2,634,769 of NW_006291729.1, read as the reverse complement.
TAAATTTGTCTCCCTGCCTTTAGACTCTTGCCCAACAACCCGTCCTCTGTAATGCAACCAGAACAACTTCTTAAAACACTGGAAAGATATGGCAATTGTGAGCATCATCCAGGTATGTCCCGGCATCTGGTTAATATGAAAATCTGTACATGGCTCATTTTGCTGCTGAAATAAGTGAAATGATGATTCCTCCCTTGAAGACACATTTATTTGATTGATTTATTGATTGCAGAGAAGAAGGGAGAAGGAGAGAGATAGAAACATCAATGATGAGAGAGAATCATTGATTGGCTTCCTCTTGCACGTCCCCTACTGGGGACCAAACCTTCAACCCGGGCATGTGCTCTTGACCAGAATTGAACCTGGGACTCTTCAGTCCACAGGCCGATGCTCTATCCATTGAGCAACACCAGCTAGGGCGAAGGTACATTTTTGATGTGCAAACACAGGCTTTACAGAACTCTTCTTAAACTTTATATTTGACTCTTCACACACTTCGCTGTCTTTGTTGTACTTACCCCCTGATTTTCCCATGTTTTTGCACATTTTAGAACCCTTGGGTCATTTTGCCTCCTAGTAAATTCCCATTTATCATTTAAGACTGCTTACGTGTTCGCTTTTCTGAAAGTTTTTAGAAACCTTTATTTGTAAGGTTAGCCCCATCCATATGGCATAACCACGTTCCAGGTAGTGTTTAGACCAACTTAGGCATATTATTTTACTGAGTTCTCTCCTGATCCCATCCAACAGGTGTTCCTATAATTCCTGCTTTACAAAGAAAGATAATGAGGCTCAGACGATTTTTCCAAAGTTGCACAGCGAGTAGATGATAGAGACATATTTGAACTTGGTGGTCAATTCTGGAGCACAATCTCTTAAAAAAATATACAGAATTCCTATCCTCTAAAATCTTCTGTTTTGGGGACTGATTTCTAAGTATTTCACATAGGATTATTTATTTACTGATCAGACCATTCAAATAGAAAACTAAAACATAGAAAGGACAACACAGTTCTTATCATTTACATGCAGCATCCAAAAGAATGCGACATATAAATCATGGGAAATGAATGAGTGAATGAATGAATGAGTGAGTGAATGAATGAGTGAATGAGTGAATGAGCGAGTGAATGAGTGAATGATGGATTCCAGAAAAAACGAAGCTCCTTAAACAGTGAAGTTATTTTTGAGAATAACTCATATTCTTTTACCAACATATCCAATAATTCCTTATGATAGTTTGTTACTCTAGAAGGTTGAGGCCTGAAGGAAAATTTTGATAGTTTGAGACTTTAGTTTATTTAAAGTACATCAAAGCTTGTAAAACAAACCCATAGGGCCTTAGGACTAGAAGGAATATTGTCTTCCCTAATGTTCTCATCCGCCAGACCTTTTTCAATCAGAATTTAAAAACTCAATTTGATAAGATGTAATTATGATAATGTTATCTTCCCTTTTTCCCTCTCATGAAATTTAATCATGACTTTAAATACCTAATTTTATAGTTCTTACGGCCCTGTATCAACTCTGTTATTGAATGTACAATTATAAGAAAATCTTCCAGCTGCTATTAGCCTAATTCACGTTTTTACAAAAACCAAGTGATGCCCCATTCCACAACCCGTAGCTCTGACAATGAAACTGAGTACAGAATTCAGAACTCAGAGAATCCCAGGGTTCCTAGTAACCATCCATGTGATCTTGGTCAAACCCCTTAAACCCCAGACACGTCAGCTTTCCCCAGGGAAGGCTACATGAAAGCCATCGTGTTGCCTGGGTCTGGCAGAATGTGGGTCAATTCATTGATTGGTTGTCTTGGCAGTAAATTGGGTCCAAATGTCTCTGTCAGAGAAGCCTGAGAAGGATGCAACAAAAATGTTGGACTTCTCTAAGCTGCAGGGAAATGAAGAGCTGCAGGGTTCCCATTTAAGAATGAAGAGCCCAAGGGTAATGCTTTTCATATTTGAGCAACTTGTCAGGGTTATATTCATCAATAGACCTAAACTCTACACAATGGGTGTGTTCCAAATGTGAGTTTCCATGTGGAGTAAAGCCCATTCCTATTAGGAAGAGATAGGTTTAGTATTTGATTGACATAAGAAAGTGTCGCCCCTTCTGGTTAAAAAGGACATTGTACTCTTTCTTAGACCAAGTAAAATCCGCATTAGCGCATGATATTAAAATGGGCAAAATGCCGTTAACATATGTGACAGTTTTATCAACAACAATAAAAACACATCATCTAGCCATGTATTGTGACTCTTCTTTCTGGTGGAATAAGGGTGGCACAGATCTTAGATAATTCTTCAGCATTGATTGTACTTGGCAGACTGCCTTTTCTGAGAGTGGTCACTTAACTAATGTTATTTAAAGGATTCTTTGGCACTTCTAATGAATGCCATTACGTGTTTTAGGGCCGCCTTATATTTAGTTTGGAATAATCTATGACATATTTGAGTGTTTCTCTGAATGTGGTTTGTTGACCCTCCATATCCACATCATCTGGGAAATTTGATAAAGGTACATATTCCTGGCTCCCACACAAACTCAGAATAAGGGATAGGGACTAAAATCTCTAATCCACAGGCCGAAACTCTAATAATTAGGAGGTGGTGTTTTTTTGTTTGTTTTTTTTGGTGTGTTATTTTTTGTGTGTGTAAGTATGTGTGTGTTAGGTCCTTATGCCTAAAACAGTCTCCTATTTAACATATCATAGTTAACACTTTGGCTTTCATACAAATAATCTCTTCTTCATATAAAACATATTTTTTCTTACTAAATTGTTGAATTTCCAAAATTTAATATCTACAATTGATATTAAAATAATAATTCCCGGTTAAATTCTAGTAGGAATAATATATCTATGGATAGCTATCTTTTTTAACCTACTGGGGATGGGGGGATGAAAACTATCGCACTGAGCAAATTCTCCTTGTCATGCCTTAACATCAGCTATCGCATTTGATTCTCATTATAATTTAAAAGGAAGCATTTCTGTCTATTTTAAAGATGAAGAAAAAACACAAAGAGGTTATGTGGCTTTCTCCAGTTCTCACAGACATCGGAGCAGACCTGAGCTCCACACCAGGCTGGGTAATACCGAACCCCGATGATTCCCCTTGAGGCTCACCGCCATGGTCTTCAAGACAAGAGTGAATTGCAAGCATTTTGACCTCAAAACTCATTTAATCTTAAGGTCAGCTTATATAAAAGAATAGCATTAATATATACATTTACATTTTTTTAAAGACCGTCAGATAAATGAGGCAGCAAGCTGTTGCCATCATTGCAGAAGAATGAAATGACTGCTTTATTTTATTTTTTAAATCTTTATTGTTGGAAGTACTACATATGTCCCATTTTTCCCCATTGACCTTTCCCACCCTGCCCCAGCCTCTCAACCCCGCCCCAGGCCTTCAGCACCTGGTTGCCTGTGTCTGTGGGTTATGCATGTACGCATTTGAGTTCATTGGCTGATCTCTTCCCCATCCCACTCTCCCCTGCCTTCCCTCTGAGGTTTGACATGACTGCTTTAAACACATGCATGGTAAGAGAGGGATTGTTAGCCTCAAATGGAACATTTGCTGAATAAAAGTTTTCATACTAAGTTGAAAGAAGCTACCAGATTGGGTATAAAGAGAAGGAAATCTATGGGCAGTTACGTAGCTGGTACTTTGTTTTTCCTAAAAATTACTGGGAAATGTTGCTGATCTCCAGTGGCCACGGCTACATCTGGTTCAGGATGCTTTCAAATAATAACCAACTTTACATCTTTCAAAAGCCTTTGTTTAAAAAAATAACTTCACAATTGATGAAATTGCTAAATGGATTCTAGGGGGAAAAATTGTACCAATTTTCTTTGAAGAATAGAAAAACCTGTTAGCCCCTGCAGTCAGCAATAGGAAACAAAAAGCAGACCCGAACCTTTGCTGTGCACCCTGTTCCCCGCAGGCCCACACCACAAGCCCTGGAGGCAGCCTAGGCACATTGTGCTAATGGCCCCCAGGACCTCCAGGCCAGTGGGCGCGAGGTGCGTTTTCTGCTGGGTCTGCGCTGCTTCACCAGGTGCTGTGCAAATGTCAGCCCTCCTCAGGCTCCTCGCTGGGCACAGAGCACAAAGACCTCCGTCCTTGGGTGGCTGCTTCTCTCTTCTCGCGTGCATTTATGTTTCAGAAGGACAATGTAGGTAGCCTTTGCAAAGCGTTCTCTGAATATTTACGCACCAGCATTCTTACAGCATTTCCATAGATGGGGCCCCGCAGGCCCACACCACAAGCCCTGGAGGCAGCCTAGGCACATTGTGCTAATGGCCCCCAGCACCTCCAGGCCAGTGGGCGCGAGGTGCGTTTTCTGCTGGGTCTGCGCTGCTTCACCAGGTGCTGTGCAAATGTCAGCCCTCCTCAGGCTCCTCGATGGGCACAGAGCACAAAGACCTCCGTCCTTGGGTGGCTGCTTTTCTCTTCTCCACATGCATTTATGTTTCAGGAAGACAGTGTAGGTAGCCTTTGCAAAGCGTCCTCTGAATATTTATGCACCAGCATTCTTACAGCATTTCCATAGATGGAGCTGAGGAAGAGAACTGAGTTTTTCTGCAAGCACCAGTCATAGAAATTAAGTAGCATCAACCTCCGGCTGTTTGCCACGGAAAGTTTCTTTATGCCTTAAGATGTCACTCGTGTTCAAAAATGTGTTTTTGACACATGCAGATAAACTCTCATGAGAGGATTCATGATGAAACTGTGAATCAGTAAAATTGATCTCAGTAGACTGTGTGAACTCTCTAGATGCTTAAAATTTACAATTGTTTTTTATGTTTATGGATGGGTCTCCTTCAAGGCCCCGGTAGCATCCTTCGCGGGCAAGGACTCGTTACTAAGCTCAGCCATCACTGAACAGGTGGGGAGGATGAGTGAGGGCTGAGCAAATCAATGCTTAGTGGGACCCGGACATTCACTAGCTGTGAGTAAGTAGACCACGGAATACCCATATGAACTTTGAAAATGGAGAGCCAGGCTACTTCCCGGCTCTGCTACCAAACGCAAGTGCTCACACCTCTCAGTAACCATGTATATTCCAGTTCCAAATAAAACCGGAAGCTGCGTTATCAGGGACTCTTTACGGAGCGGCTCCACCTGTGCAGCTGTCTCTTCTCTCTAGCTTCCATCCATTTCCCCGTCAGTCACTGCGGGAGGCGCAGTTGCCGCGCTGAGGCCAGTCCTCAGGAAGACCCTCTCACTTCCTCTGAGACCATGAAGATACTCCGCTTGAGCGTAAAAAGAAAGCCAGCTCTGCTGCCCGTGACTGCAGTGGGAGGCTCTCTCTGGCTCTGGCTCTGGCTCTGGTTTCTGATCCCTTCTCATTTTGGAAACCAAGTGGCACAGGAACATGGGCCGGTTAGTTCTCGAGTGTCTGCGTTAACTAACCAGGCTGGCCCGCACTCAACCTTCACTTCCATTCGAGGGAGTGTTAGCTCCTCCAACTCCCAGCAATGAAAACTGCTGTCATTTCCATAAACAGTGGGAGCACCAGCAAACAAACAAACACAGTCCTAATACCAGGTATCCTGAATAAGACTCAACAGATTCTTTCCAGTAAACAGCACTTGGATTTTGAAATAAGTAATACAAAATTGGGGACAAGAGGAAATAACTATTCTTTCTTAAGATCTACCATGTGTCCAATATTGAACCAGGGATTGGGGTATGAATCTATTATCTCATTTCCTCCTTCCCAAACACTTACATACAAACCAAGCAGCTAAGCATTGTGGGAGTTCAAGCTTCTTGGTATGTAGCCACATTGAGAACCCTTGTTTACTTACTCTGAAGCCTCTGGATGCTGTTGTTAGTTTAGTTTTCATTTTTCTGTATAGCCTACCATGTATTAGTTACTCACATGTATTTACAATATTTTGGGGGAATCCTCAGGGCCTGGTCGAGGGCAGCCATCAGCCATCGATACAGGTTCTGTGGGTGTTCTGATGTCTGCTTGGCTATCACCTCAGAAACTACAGATTCCTCTTCATTCTACACCCCAGAGGTGTGTCAGAGAGCGGGATCTTGCCTTAGCAGCAATCAGATTTCGCCAAACTTAGACCTGAGGAGATTGATGTGGAAGTGGGACAACCGAAGGCTCTTCTCTTCTTCCTGTGTCCTCGAAGTTCTAAACCCAAACCAAACTCCATCAGCAAAGAGCAAAATACACAAGCAGGTGCATTAAAATCCCATAAAATACGTTCACCAAGTTACACACCCATAGCAAATCATGGACTTTCTCTAAAACTCTAAATATGTAACCATGTAACGAATAGTTCACAGTATTTTGTAAAATTGGAGTCAAATAACTTGTGGCTTCTTCAGTGATTTTTTTTCTCCATATGATGGATCCTCCTTCAGAAGGAAATATCAGTGAAGAAGTAACCACTTTGTCTCTCTGTCAAGAGCTAATGTCACCGTTTGTTTAAAGGGTACAAAGAGAGGAGCTGCTATTACTTTCCTTTTGTGTTGGTTGCCCAGGAGTGTAAGACTCGATTTAGTTCTCATATGCTAGATTGCTAAAATATTTTGATGATTCTCATCTGTTAGATTTCTCAGTCTCTCTCTCCTCGGTTTTTTGGATTCTAACCAAGGTTTTAAAACATTTTCATACAAACTCATATACATATACATCAACTAAACTGAACAAAGTTTCTAATTTGGCAGGTATATGTCATTATTGTATATCATTGAAATCATTTTTTTCTTCAAATTAGGACCTACTATGTTTGAATCTATATCAAATACTTTAAAAATCCAAGACTATGTTATTCCTCTCCTTTTAATATCTGTAAGATAATAATTTAAAATTCCAGAAAGAAATGTGATGCTTAGACTGTCTAACTATGGACCAGACACAGTTTAGTGAACTTTGCATCTATAAACTCACTCAGTCTTCACAAACAGCGCATCACCTATACATGGAAAATAGCATTCACATTTTCCAGCCAGGGACATTAAAACACAGGTTAAATGACACACCAGGTCACACAGTTTGTAAGAAATAGAACTGGGATTGAGTTCAGATAGTATGGCTCCTGAGCCTCTATCTGGAAGCCATGTTCTGTGCTACCACTCAAAGGGCAGAAGGAGTAGGACTAGTCAGGAGAAAAAGAATAATTTCATACAAATGTTTAAGACTTAACTAAATAATAATTGAGGTTTAAAGCCAAAAAAAGTTATTAATATTAACTTTGTTCTCCGGAAACAAATTGTGCATTTTTACATGGTTTCAACTTTTCTTTCCTGTATAAAAACCTTTATAGTTTATGGAGTGTGTGTGTGTGTGTGTGTGTATGTGTGTTTCAGGAACTGAGGCATGAGAGAGATAAGGAAGAAAAATGTACAGGTTGTGCATTTTTACATGGTTTCAACTTTTCTTTCTTGTATAAAAACCTTTATAGTTTATGGAGCGTGTGTGTGTGTGTGTGTGTGTGTGTGTGTGTGTGTGTGTTTCAGGAATTGAGGCGTGAGAGAGATAAGGAAGAAAACAGACAAATGAGTGGTTTTGATTAATAATAATATGGATTTATTCAATTGCGATTTTAAAAATCTCATTCAATTCAGATAATATAATTTAGAGTTTAACTTTGTCACTTATGGCCCAGAGGTTTTGGGAAAAAAAATTGACTTCCATTTTCACTTCTGGGGAAGGAGTGGGAGCAGAATAGTGGATGGCATTTAGAGCTCATCGCGCTTGTCCACAAAAGTTGCGTGAGACCTATTGTCCGGGCGATGGCTTGGCAGTCCTGGGCCGTCGTATGGGCTGTGGACGTCTGCTCCCTGCCAGCGCACTGTTCCTGACCAGGCTGACATTTTGTGGGGGCTATTAGAAATGCATGAAGCCTGCCCCCAAATATCAACTGATGTATTGAGAAAGAGCAGCTCACTGCAGTCACTAGCAGGGAAATTTGTTTAGCTTTTACCCATTCTGCTTCACGGATAGACTGTATAATATAAGATTGTGCCATTTCAGATGGTATCATTTGGCACCCAAAATACACATTTAGCTTAAACTCTCGCAATAAGAAAGTGAAATCTTAAAGAAAAATGAAAACAGTATTACTTCTCCATCTGCAGTTCAGAAACCAAGGTCATGGCTTATGAATTTTAAACAGTCAGTATATCATTCAGAAATCCCTCTCAATAGAAGGATGGCATCTTTATTCAATGTGCTTATGACTTACAAAGTACGTTCTCGCTTAATAGCTTTTTGATTCTTTGACATGGATAACTTTTACCAATTGGATATTAATACAAAAAAAGTTAACCTCTATCCTAAAGCAATTGAACTTAATAGCATTTTTGTACTGAATTTCATACTCGGTGATGCTGTCTCCCACTATGTCTAGAAATTCAGAGAAAATGGAATACTTGAAAAATAAAATGAATGCTTAACATTTATGGAGCTCTTTCAGTACCACACAGCTGAGAACATTTTCCCCAGGGAAATGGGATTCTCCGTAAAATGGGTCCCTAGAGTACACAGACTGGCATCTACTCATCGTCGGGCACAGCAGCATCCAGAGCTCTTGGGGGCGTGTCCCCTTCCCAAGACCCAGCTCATTGTGGCATAACAGATACAGAGCTCATGCAAAGTATTGTTCTTGGAATTTTCCCTACTGCCCTTTGCAACAAGAGTTTCCTACAAAGCCTTCCAGCAGTTCTGACACACACCCTCTGCGAAGTCCTGGCAGCTGCTGACCATGTTGATTTAATTGGGTCTCAAGTTGGCTCTCCTAGCTCATCACACAAAGTAGGTAACAAAAAATTCGTTTTGAATTTTCATGAATGGTTTTGTCTAACATGAGTTAATTGCCAAGTTCATATTTCTTAAATGGTTCCATCTTGCATCAAGAAAAAAAGAGGATTTTGTCACTTATTACATACACGTGGGATTTCCAAAAAAATTAATCATCTCTGTAGATGATTGTGTATAGTAATCAATTATCAAGAAGCTTCAATTGTATTTATTACATGGGACGTGAAGATCTGTTACTGTTATCAGAGAAATGCATGGCTGGTCTTTCTCTGTTGCTAGTGGGAGGAGGGTTCTTGGGGTACTACTTGAATAAGCATCTCCGAAGGCCTCCACAGGAGGATGAGATGTGGTAGAAAGCTCTATTTTCATGGAATCACATCTTTGGGTTTCCAAAGTCCCATCTTCCTTATTCCCATCCTGGAAGATGTATGGCAGAGGCAGCAGCAGAGCTGGAAGCAACGCCAGAGTCCCAAGTCCCCTTCCGTGGTGGAGCTGGGTCCAGGTTAGCATTAGGCAGTCCATTAGCCCATTGTGCGGGTCCAAGACAGTGTGCCCCCTGCACTAGAGCCCCAAGAGAACCCAGAGCCAAGAGACAAGAGAGAGAGCGCCTTTGTTTCGGAGATTATATACCTTAAATCTCCCTGTGCTTGCCGTGGCCACACCTACTCTGGCCAATGGTCTGTTCCCCGGTGTGACTCACCGACAAGTACCTCCCCGTGTCACCCAGAGCTTACCGGGAATGCGTCTCGTCTTCCTTAGTCCAGTCCCTTTCCCAGGATCCGTGGGGAACAGACCTGGAGAGCACTGAACTGTGGCTTCCTGGCAAAGCTGCACAAATGGCATGCCCACAGTGTGTGGCCTTCCCTTCGCTCCTTTCCAGTGACTCCTCACGAGGCTAAATCACAACGGTATCAGAGCATCTGAAGAGCTGTAGACGTAAACCTACATTCTTGTTGAAATGCTTTGAAGCCAAACCAGTGTCCTCTGGCTTTGAAGTCAAATTGGCCTTGGTGGGATTTGGGGACATGACTTAAACTCCGGTGACTCAAGATCTGTAAAATAAGAATTGTTGTTGAGGGATACTTAAAAAAAAAAAAAAAAGACTTTTCTCTCGTGTTCTCCGGTCTCTGAGTTCCTTCAACTGAAGGATCATGTTTTAAAGCCTCTGTCCCCATCCCTGAACAGCAAGCGCTGGCCATATGGGGAGATGAACAGATGGAAATTGAAATTATTAAAGCTCATGTGGAGGAAGGAAATGGTTCTCGGGGCTGACACTATCAAGGAAGAATTCCCGGGGGGGGGGGGGGGAAAATTGATTTTTTACAATGAAGGGCAATTGATTAAAAATTTTAAAAAAAAGGAAGGAAAATTCCAGTGTGCTTCTAGACCAAAACACATCTTCACGGAAATCACAGGACACCTTTCTAGATGTCAAAGCATATCAAATATTTATTAATAAGGGTGTTCATGAAAAATTTTCCTAAACATCTCAAACCTGTGCAGGATTTATGTTTGCCTGGGCTGATGAATAGTAGTACTTTCAATTTCAGGTCAGCTTGCCTGCAATGCTGGAATTTAAAATAGCTGCCTGAAAATGGTCTCTGCTTCTTCTCTTTCCTCTTCATCCCCACCCCCTCCCTCTTCCAGTTTGAAGCACAAAGTCCAGTTTCATAAGTCCTTGTGCCCCCTTGTGGCGAATGCCTTTAGCAGCATAAACTGCGACATAGAAATAGACAAGTCATCCAACTGCTGACCTGCCTGGCTAGCCCTCACAGGCGATGCTCTGCTGGGCTGGAGCCCAGACCAGGCCTAGCCCTCTGGGACAAAGGCGGCAGGCCCGTAGGGAGATGTGGGGGCGCAGAGTGGTTCAGCTGTACCTATACTTGTTAAAAACTACGTTGTTTCAGAAGCAATGTGATCTTGGGCTTAATTGCACTGAGCTTCCTTATCTTTATTTATTTATTTTTTAGATGTTGTTGCTAATCCTCATCTGAGGATATTTTTCCATTGATTTTTAGCGAGAGTGGAAGGGAGGGGGGGAGACAGAGAGAGAGAGAGAGAAACACTGATGTGAGAGAGGCACATCGATTGGTCACCTCCTGCACACACCCTGAATAGGGCTAGGGCCTGCAACCAAGGTACGTGCCCTTGACCAGAATTGAACCTGGGAACCTTTAGTCTATGAGCCAAACCAGCTAGGGCTGGTTTGGAGATATTTATATATCTAAACCAATCCGTGGGGATAAATGATCATGATTGCATTTTATGGCATATAGTTCAAATAAGATGTATTCAGTTACTTGGTAAGTAAGATAACTTTTTTATTATTCGTGAGGAATATTGATAATTAGGTCTAGCCTGATATAAAAAATATTAAGTATAAGAAAATAAACAACTATATTTTGTGTAAAATTATGTTTACATAATTACTTCTTCACAAAATATCAAGTCGATTATTAAATATTTATTTATTATTTTGGCAAATTATTAAAGATAATCTATGTTGTGCTCAGTATTAGTTTATGACTAGGAAAAACATGGTGAGTTCCTACAGGGGGCTAATGTTCTAAGAGGCAAACACCAACTAAATTAATAATCATATCATGAATGTGAAGATAGAAGTATGATAAATGCTAGGAATAAAATACATAGATCTGAGGTTGTTTAAAAAGGGAAATTGTCTTAGTTAGAAAAATACAGGGACAGTACGTGCCGGGGTGAAATCTAAATGAATAACCAGCATTATAGGAGCAGAAGTAAAGGCAGATTGGAGTGATGGAGAAGTATTACAGGCAGAAGCAGGATCTGGAAGTGGAGAAAGGACAGCCTGAGATTGAAAAGATCGGAAAGCAAGAGGAAATATGGTTAAAAAGGCCGGAACTCAGTAGGAGTCATGCTCATGGTGGCCACACACAGGACAGTTTTAATGGGAAACTTGAAAGAAGCTTGAACTTTGGCAACCTTCCTTATTCATGTCCACAGTCATTGAAAGAGGTAGGTTTATGTGGGTTCTGGATATGGGCTTAATAAATATTAACAATTTAGGTTTATAGAAATCCTTAGAATATTTAAGGGGTCATAAGTCATTTAGTTTATAAAACACTCACATTTTACTTTTTCTTTCTTTTCCTTGCTCTTATCCACCCAGCCACTCACGTGTCCTCACCTTCCCTAGCAGGTATGCCGGGGAGGGTGACTCTGGAGAGAGTTTAGTTGCACAGGAAGGTGAGCTACAACCTACCTTGAGGGATGATAGTACCCAGAATGAGGACGCTTGCTCTTCCATTAATTAGGGATCGAAGGTGTGAGATATTCATATCTGATTAAGCTTGATAACCACGCATTCCTATGTCACATTCCATAATGAGAATGATAACAAATCATTTTGATTCTTCAGCCAAACCTAAGCACTGTCATGTCTTGTAACTATCAAGGGATACTGTAAATTAGCAAAACAGATCCATCCCCCATCATCCGTCATTCCCCGCTGAGTGTCCAGGAAAACATTGTGGGAAGATCACAGACCAGGGGTGGGCAAACTTTTTGACTGGAGGGCCACAATGGGTTCTTAAACTGGACCAGAGGGCCGGAACAAAAGCATGGATGGAGTGTTTATGTGAACTAATATAAATTCAAAGTAAACATCATTACATAAAAGGGTACGGTCTTTTTTTTTTTTAGGTTTATTACTTTCAAACGGGCCGGATCTGGCCCGCGGGCCGTAGTTTGCCCATGGCTGTCACAGACCCTAGCAATGAATATCACTACCTCAGTGGAGGACTGTGACAGACCTGCAAACAATCTTTCATCAACTACATGGCTGCTACTCCCAGGAATTACTGCCAAATTTAAACAAAACAAAATAAAACAAAACAGAGAACCTGACAATGGAAATGATGAAGTTCCCTTTTTTAACAGAAGATAATTTGTATTGATCTGTATTTAATAATAACCTTTTCGTAATAATCTGCTATTAAGCTCATTGAATGGTTTATTTTAAATTCAGGTATTTTACTTTTTATCTTTAGGATTTCCATTTACTCCTCATTCTACAGTTTCCATTACCTTCATAAAGTTTCCCATCTGTTTCCTCATTTGACACATCTTTTCCCTTAAGACCTCGAAAACATTTATAACAATTTCTTAAAAGTCTTAGTCAGCTGGCTTCCAATCTGCTTCATCTCAGGGTCTGTGTATATTACTGCCCTTTTTTTTGTCTTGACATTTTGAGCATGGTAGGGAGACTGGATTTAAACAATTTAAAAGTCACAAAATGATGCCAAAACCGGTTTGGCTCAGTGGATAGAGCGTCGACCTGCAGACTGAAAGGTCCCAGGTTCGATTCCGGTCAAGGGCATGTACCTGGGTTGCGGGCACATCCCCAGTGGGAGGTGTGCAGGAGGCAGCTGATGGATGTTTCTCTCTCATCGATGTTTCTAACTCTCTCTCTCTCTCTCTCCCTTCCTCTCTGTAAAAATCAATAAAATATATTTTTTTTAAAAAGTCACAAAATGGGAGCATTACTAATTAATATTTGTAAGTAAAACCAAAGGAGGAGAAAACATACATTTTGCAAATATGTTGCAGTAAAGAAAACACCAAGGAGAAAAATGTAGGCGTGGTCGTTCACATGTAAAGAGTGGAGTTAATGACTAGGAATAACTCAGAGTTGAAACTAGTTTCTCACTCTGCTTTTCAAGGATGAGGACAAAACACACACCCTGAAACTGGGTGCAGGCAGAAAAGCTGTTTGAGCATCCCTGCGTGCAGGAGATTTATAACCAGCCCGGCTTTGCAGCACCTTGCTTATGGGATTAAGGGAATTAGCTGTCACTGCTAGGGATTAAACTCATTTTAGATAAGTCACTGGTGTCTGGCAGGAGAGAGGAGGAAACCGAACCCCAAGTCACCGAGGGAAGACAGCGGGCTCTGGGCCTGGCCTGGGGAATGGGAGCTCGTGGACCTTGGATGGGTCATCCTCCTCTTGAGCCCTCTGTGCTTTCATCTGCCAAACCAAGACCTTGCATCCATCACCTTTCCTTCAAGGTATTCATGAGTGGAAAATGCTCTAAGTTATAATTACCAAAGGAGGTGGCTTGTTCAGGAAACAGAGAAGCCGATGAGAACAGTTTATGGATGTAGGTGGGGCTGAAAAGAGCATCAAAAAGAAACTGGCATTGTTCGTATCTTCAGTGCACAAAGCTAACCTTACACCTACAAGGCAACCCTCATTCCCACTGAAAGAGCTCTGAATCATCCCTCTTCAGTAAAACCTGTCAGAGAGCTGCACGCAGCAGGCCCTTCTGAGTGACTGGATTGAATTGGAAATGTGTGTATGACATGAATAATAAATTATGGCTTAGCACCTGCAGTAGGCAGAATAACACCCCCCCCCAAGATGTCCACATCCTTATCCTTGCAAACTGTGATTATGTGATATCACATGACAAATAAATTAAGGATTTAGATGTAATTAGATTTGCTGATTGGCTGACCTTAACCCAGGGAGATCATTCTGGATTACCCACATGTAAGCACCGGTCCTTAAAAGTAGATGAAGAGGCTGAAGAGGCACTCAGAGAAATAGAATTAATTCAGTTTTCTGTTGCTGGCTTTGAAAATGGAGGAAGAGAGCCATGAGCCAAGGAATGAGGTGACCTTCAGTAGCTGGGGAAAAAGCAAAGAAATATTTGTTCCCCTAAAGCCTCCAGAAGAGAATACGGCCCCCCACCCCCAACCAAGAGCAGAGAAGGCTCCGTGTCCGAGTTATTATCTCTCTACAGAACGAGAGATAATCAATGTATGCTGTGTGAAGCCACCACGTTCATGGTCATTTATTAGGGCAGCCTTAGGAACCAAACACAGCATCTTTTACAAGCAAATGACAATGACACTGAAGTAATCACGCCCTTTCCATGAGCTTGCAAATCTCACGCCTATTATGTGTGAGAGTGCGCTCATGGGGTTCTGCACACACATGACTTCAGACAGCCACTGCTCAGAAAATCCTTCCAAATCCTGGAGAGCAACCTGTCTGCAATGCCTACTACTCAATAGAAAACTACAGAAAATAAATTACAGAGCATACAGTAGGTTTACGGTTGTGAGTATACAACATAGTGTATTCCTGTGTTACTATTTATTGCTATATTATTTGCCATAGGAACAACTGTAAACCTACTCTTGTCCCACCTTGTATTTCTGGTCTCAGACTCTTGCTGTTCTCTTACTCTTCAGCTATTTTTACTACTAAAAACATCTGTGAGGAAAACAGCCAGATGTGAAATAGCATGGAAAACAGTTTTCAGAGAAGTGATCTGAAAAAAAAAAAAAGACTATGTCAATTGTTTTGACGTAGGAAAAAAATGCTGGTAAGCTTTAAAAACTGCACCAACTGCATTATAAACGTACTGTTCAAAGTGTATTTTATGTTGAGATAGTTGCTCATTAAGTGAAAAGCATAGTTATATTATCAAAAGAGTATTGGATTGAGAATGAGGTTATTTTTTTTAATTATCAGTTTTCTCTTTTTAACCTGTATGTTTATCTCAGTTTCTATATTTAAATGGTGCAAAACTTTAATGAACTAATGTGTATAGATGGCGCCATGACTTTAAAGTGTGATGTGTAAATGTGAGAAAATTCTATGAGTAATGGAAAGAACATTAATCAAATAGTCAAGAGATGGGTTTTATTTGCAGGAGAAAGAGCACAGGTTCTAGAATTATAATGAACTTGGTTTGAATCCTCGCTCCGCCATTGCCTCGCTAAGCTTAATCAAGTTATTTACTCTCTTTGATTATCTCACTGCTCATTTGTAATAAGATGAGCAATTCCAATTTTAAGAGCCATTTTAGGGATTGATTATAATAATGCTATTAGTTTCCTAGTGCAATCTCTTGCCATTAAAAAATGAACGGTGTTAATTGAAAAAGATATGAGCAAGTTTCTCTGTACCTGAGGATCTTCTGCGAGAATTAACTCTCAGACTTCTGTGTGAGTGACTCTCACTTCTCTGAGAGTTCAGTGAGATAGCATACGGATTTGCCTAACATAAATCAGATATTCTTGCCAAAACCGGTTTGGCTCAGTGGATACAGCGTCGGCCTGCGGACTGAAAGGTCCCAGGTTCGATTCTGGTCAAGGGCATGTACCTGGGTTGCGGGCACATCCCCAGTAGGAGATGTGCAGGAGGCAGCTGATCGATGTTTCGCTC
>NW_006291729.1:2617155-2618476 GCF_000327345.1 Myotis davidii | reverse complement strand
AAGTTGTATGATTTAGATTTAGAGGGAAAGATAAAGATTTGAAA
The DNA here is from genome assembly GCF_000327345.1 of Myotis davidii. Lineage (NCBI taxonomy): Eukaryota > Metazoa > Chordata > Mammalia > Chiroptera > Vespertilionidae > Myotis > Myotis davidii. Next base: position 2,618,432 of record NW_006291729.1, on the reverse strand, counting down.
GTAATTGTTGGTGTTCTGGGGTCCATACTATCTGTCTAGGCCAAGGATGTTTACCTTTGGTGTGAAGAGCCTCTTTGGGAATTTAACAATGCATGGTGACCTTCCCTCACCATCTCAAATGAACATTTGCATGGAACAGCAGGGGTTTAAGAGCCACCTGCAGCCCATCCATGGACACTGGATAGAGCTCTCCTGCTATATAGATGTACTCCTTTTATTATTTAGTTTTTATTTTTCAATTACAGTTGACATACAATATTATATTAGTTTCAGGTGTACACCCCAGTGATTAATGAGATAAATACTTGATGAACATGGATTCAGAGTTCAGTGACATTCAGCTAAAAAAACAAAAGGCTAATGATGTCCTCCCCAGAATTGGCAGCTCTTTTTGCCAGGATAAGAAAAAATTCTCCTTAAATCTGGAATTCTTTTGAGATTACTGCCAATTGGAGATTGTTTGTCTTCAGCCTTCTTCAATTTGGCTTACCAAATTCCCAGCTAGAGACCTGTTAGAGTACATTTAGTAAATTTCTTGCCAAGATGTAGAGATGCGCCTTTATTTAGAAACACTGAGCACTGATCTGATTTCAGGTATATTGATATGATATTGTAACTCTGCGAGCATTTCCCACCCCCTTTCTGGTGGAGTTGGGAGCATGTCTTCAATGCTGGCCAATCACTGAGAGATCCCTCTCGTGCCTCTTCTCATGCACAACTCCATGCACAATCTCCTCACTTTCTTCAATCTGTGAACCACAGAAAAGAGATCAATCAGTCCACCAGCAAGTGATATCAACTCTACCTTCATATGATCTCCCATATTGGTTAGTTTCACATCATCACAACGACTTCAACCCAAATCAAGTCAACTGTCAGATTACTACAGCACTCTCCTCACTCTTTTCTTTAACTTTCACCATTTCATGATTTATTGTCAACACAGAAGGGTAATTGATCTTCCAAAGAAAAAACTATTAGGGTGAAATATGGGGAGCCAATATGGTGTCAGTCACAAAGTTGTATATTAGATATGTCATATGGTTTGCGGTAATACAACACATCATATCACTCATCTGCTCAAAACCCTCTAATGGAGTTTTATCATTCCTCGAATAAGTCCCATACCCCTATCCTGCTCTACAGGACCAATGTGGAAGAGTTCTTGCCCAGGTCATCAATCATGGCAAACAGCACTGCCTCGCTTACCTCAACCAGAGTCACATGGCCAGTCTTGCTGTCCTTGGCAATTGCAAGCTGGTTGCTTCTTGGGGGGT
>NW_006291729.1:2607362-2616069 GCF_000327345.1 Myotis davidii | reverse complement strand
AAGTTGTATGATTTAGATTTAGAGGGAAAGATAAAGATTTGAAAGTAATTGTTGGTGTTCTGGGGTCCATACTATCTGTCTAGGCCAAGGATGTTTACCTTTGGTGTGAAGAGCCTCTTTGGGAATTTAACAATGCATGGTGACCTTCCCTCACCATCTCAAATGAACATTTGCATGGAACAGCAGGGGTTTAAGAGCCACCTGAAGCCCATCCATGGACACTGGATAGAGCGCTCCTGCTATATAGATGTACTCCTTTTATTATTTAGTTTTTATTTTTCAATTACAGTTGACATACAATATTATATTAGTTTCAGGTGTACACCCCAGTGATTAATGAGATAAATACTTGATGAACATGGATTCAGAGTTCAGTGACATTCAGCTAAAAAAACAAAAGGCTAATGATGTCCTCCCCAGAATTGACAGCTCTTTTTGCCAGGATAAGAAAAAATTCTCCTTAAATCGAATTCTTTTGAGATTACTGCCAATTGGAGATTGTTTGTCTTCAGCCTTCTTCAATTTGGCTTACCAAATTCCCAGCTAGAGACCTGTTAGTGTACATTTAGTAAATTTCTTGCCAGGATGTAGAGATGTGCCTTTATTTAGAAACATTGAGCACTGATCTGATTTCAGATATATTGATATAATATTGTAACTCTACGAGCATTCCCCACCCCCCTTTCTGGTGGAGTTGGGAGCATGTCTTCAATGCTGGCCAATCACTGAGAGATCCCTCTCATGCCTCTTCTCATGCACAACTCCAAGCACAATCTCCTCACTTTCTTCAATCTGTGAACCACAGAAAACAGATCTATCAGTCCACCAGCAAGTGATATTAACTCTACCTTCATATGATCTCCCATATTGGTTAGTTTCACATCATCACAACGACTTCAACCCGAATCAAGTCAACTGTCAGATTACTACAGCACTCTCCTCACTCTTTTCTTTAACTTTCACCATTTCATGATTTATTGTCAACACAGAAGGGTAATTGATCTTCCAAAGAAAAAACTATTAGGGTGAAATATGGGGAGCCAATATGGTGTCAGTCACAAAGTTGTATATTAGATATGTCATATGGTTTGCGGTAATACAACACATCATATCACTCATCTGCTCAAAACCCTCTAATGGAGTTTTATCATTCCTCGAATAAGTCCCATACCCCTATCCTGCTCTACAGGACCAATGTGGAAGAGTTCTTGCCCAGGTCATCAATCATGGCAAACAGCACTGCCTCGCTTACCTCAACCAGAGTCACATGGCCAGTCTTGCTGTCCTTGGCAATTGCAAGCTGGTTGCTTCTTGGGGGGTTTTTTTAAACAACACCCTTTCGTGAAGCATGGATTCCTACATCATCTAGCATGGCGCTCTGCCCCCACACACTCCACTTTCTATTATTTGCTATCATTTTATCTAACAGTAATACTGATGCCTTTTTCCCTACCTGCCTATATGTATTTTATTTTTTCTCTAGTTGTGAGTTATCCCTATAACCGTGTAAACCACTTGAGGGCAGGGATTTGTATGACTCTGTTTTAATTTCAATCCTTAAGAGAATATATTTTAGGGTGTTTGGTTTTTGTGTTAAAAATTAATTACACACTGCAAAACCTGTTCTCAATACTATGGTATATAATTATCTTTCAACTTCACTTTCTTGGTATTATAGACTGTACTCTATGTAACTGTGTTGTTATAAGGGAAGGTAAACATGAGACTCAACCCTGTGCATTCATGGAATACGATAAATGCTTAGAAAATGGTCTTTTTCCCCTTCATTCACATGTCATAGAAAATGATAAATATTTGCTTCAACTTTAGTAGATTCCCCAGATGACTAGAGAATAATAATATTTCTTAGTTGCAAGTTATATACCTGATAAGGATGCTGATAGAGAGAAGGTAAAAAACATACACAGTAGCTAGGAAGTGGGAGAATACCCTGAAAGTGACTTTTCCTTTTCTTTAGTCAATTAGAAACATTATCAAGACAAGCTAATGGGAAGACGGCCTTGAATCATTTTAGTAGAAAAAGTGTACTCGTAATTGCCCTCAACCTCTGCCCTATATTTGTGTCCAGGGGTTTCACTTAAAATGTGTCTCTTATAGATTAAAGTCAAACCTCAGTTACACTGACACGCTCATTATAAACAAGGCCTTGGAGGAAACTCACCCGCTATTTCCTTTTCTGGGTGAATCCTAAGTAAAAATAGGCTACATTTTATCTGTGGGATTAAGAATGGAGTCCTGCCAGGTAAATTTCTATGATTGTCTTTGAGGTCAGCTTTGAAATTCAGCTCGGAAATCTTCTGTGAGTGTTCAATGTCACTACCGTTGTGACTTTCATTAATTTGAACATAAAGAAAAAAACATATTTTAGGAACCATCTGAGCAAAATGCTTTCACAGCAGTTGTGACTTTCATTACTTTGAACATAAAGAAAAAAAAAACATATATTAGGAACCATCTGAGCAAAATGCTTTCACAACCCCAATAGTGCTAGTCATTCTGATAATGAAAATCAGAAACTAAAACAAGAAACCTATCTGGAAACTGAAATATCTGGCCATTCCAAATCACGGCCGACGCAGACCAATTTCCCCCTCTTTGCAGAAAAGTCAGGGTACTTATTAAAGCCATTTCTGTAACATTAGGAAAATTGTGGGACTTGCATATAAAAATCCGTATTCGCTACATCATTGATATAAACCTAAGCGACTGCTACCCTCTTTTATGCACATGGATTTGGGGTCAGAATTTTAAAAACTTCTAGAGTGTGACACAAGGGTCCAAGCAGAGGAGGCCGAGTGCAGGAATGGGAACGAAAGAGCAGAGCCCTGTGCAGAGTCCGGGGGGCCCCAGAGTCCGGGCGCTGTTTTGTGGGTGACATTGTATATTCTGGCAAAGACTCCGTTTCTGTCGGTATGCGTTCTTCTTTTGTGAAATGAAGAGTTCAACTTGGATTATCTATGACAAATCATTCTTTAAAATTGGACATCAGTATAATTTGCACAAGAAAACAATGTACCAACCCAGAGAGGCTATCTCACATCCAATACCCAGGCACCAATAACAGTGGATCCATTCTAGGCAGCTAAGGGACAGAATTTTAAAAGAGACAGGGAAACAGCAAGCTTTTTAAAATATAATATTTTTATTGGAACCATGACCTCCTGGTTCATAGGTTGGCGCTCAACCACTGAGCCATGCCAGCTGGGTGACACCAGCTTTTCAATGCTCAGTTCTATTTGCCTCTTTGAATTTTTCTTTAACATTCGCTGCTATTATTACTATAACAGTCATTTCCCAGTGTGCATATTAAATTCCTTGGTCTCCTCTCAGAGTCTGATATTGAGACAGGTATGTTTTTAGCAAGTTCTCCAGGTGTGTCAGCTTCCTGCTCATACTGCATTATTATCAGCCAATGGGGGCAGAGATAAGAGGATGTCATTTTACTGTCATTGTTGACCAAAGGAACAAAAGGAGTCCTTGCAACTTCTTTGCAGTGCAGCTTAGCTCACCAGAACGAAGGGCCTCACGTCTTCAAAATCGCAGTGTTGTATTACTTGGCTTTGCACGCTGTGCTGGTATCTCCTTTAGTAACGCAGGGGTGTAGCTCCAGTAAGAAATCAGTGTGTGGAACCTCCCATGTGGAGAATCGTGAATTGTTACCAATGATCTCTCCTCCAGAGTGTCAGGACTAGTTTTGGATAAAGAAATAAATGGGCCCTTATTAACGGTGCACTCTACTCCAAGCTCCCACGTGTGAACTTGGGTAAGATTTTCCTTTCTCTAAGTCTTCCATTTTAAAGGGTAAGCAGTTCCTCTCTCAGGGGTGGGTCACAGTGTGGAGAGGAGACGTTAATTTGTGGACTATGTCTCACAGGAGTTTCTTCCCTTATTCCTCATTATCACACCATACAAACCGCTTGCTTTTCTAGTATTAGCCCACCTGAGAGCTTGCACGCAGACCTGCTCACACACATTCCCCTGGATGTGAGAAAGAAGACAGGTAGTGTAGCAGAATGGGCTCGGGTTTTCACCTCAAAGTTGTTAAAGTCTTTGAGCAGAGGATTCAACTCAGACTACAGAGGCATTCAGTGGGTATGTGACAAATAAATAAACAAATCATTGATAGACATGGAGACCAGCAACCTACCTTCAAGCACAGCCTTAGTTTATGTGATGAAAAATTTCTTGGGTCCACTTGACTGGGCTAAGGGATGCCCAGGTAGCTGGCATAGCATGGATTTCAGTGGGTCTGTGAGGGTATTTCTGGAAGAGATTTGCATTTAAATCAGTAGACTGAGTAGAGAAGACATGCCCTCATCAGTGTGGGCAGCCACCTTCCAATTCTTCCCAGGACCTGACTAGAGCAGATGGGCAGAGGGGGAGAAATGGCAGATTCTTGCTCTCTCTTGAGCTGGACATCCATCTTCTCCTCCCTTTGGACATAGGAGTGCCTGGTTCTGGGCCTTAAGACTCCAGGACTTACACTCATGCCCCAAACCCCTACACACACACACACACACACACACACACACACACACACACACACACACACACTCACACTCGTTCTCAGGCTTTCAGTCTTGGACTGAATTACACCACCAGCATTCTTGTATACAGCAGATCCTGGGACTTCTCAGACACCATAAAAGCATAGAGAACCTTGAATAATGTAGTCATGTTCTAGATAAGATTTGGAGCAAGTCACTACATTTTTGTAGATCTCGATTTCTTCACCGTAGTATGAAATAATAATGGAAGGGTAAAATAAATCGGTCATGCTAAATAGTTGGCATAAGTTATTTATTCCTATAAGTATACTTATTGCTGGAAGCATGGTAAGCCCTCTCATCTACAAAGGTTCAGTCTGAACTCTATGACATGACCTCCTCCAGGATTTCCCAGCTCACTTTTGCTGATGGTCTTGTAGGACTGTTTCTCTCAATCACAGTTATTAAGCAAAACCCTTAAAGGGGCGGGTGCTTTGTACTCTAAATTGACTGTACCATTCACTACAGAAGTAAGAGTGACATCAATAATGTCCCTTCTGCTCATATGTTCTTGGTCAGAACTAATCCCATGGGCCTGCCTAACTGCAAGGACCCTGAGACAGGGCAGCCCACACCAGGAAGGAGATGAAGTGCAATGAGTATGGAGAGCACTCGCAGTTTTTTCGATCCCGTTTCAATGGATCTTTCCAAATAAGTAATGTTGTATGAGGTTTGGTAAAATGTATTGTCTCGGGTGATTCTCTAAGCAGCCTTAGACTGTTATTCCCATTTAAACGTGAAGAAAATGTGGTTCAGGATTTCCTATGTTCATGCAATGTGACCAAGAACATTTCTTTCCACCTGATGTGCTTGTGTAAGAATGAAGTAGGTTTATATATTGGGACTCTCTTTATATGCTGCAGAGCATTCCATGAGCTAGTTAATTTCTCTCTGAAGGAAAGAGACTCATTAGCGTTTCTCTGCACCATATGTGGGGACAGCTTGCTCTGCTCTGGGACAAGGTGCTGAACGTCAGGGTGAAATCCTAACTGTTACCATGGACCGGCCAACTCATTAAGGACCTCCTTTGCCAGAGAGAGAGAGAGAGAGAGAGAGAGAGAGAGAGAGAATGTGCCTCCCTTTCCCATGACCAGCATTTGCCGTGTCCTCTTCCATTATATTAATGGCTGAGTCTATAACGTGGGGCCTCAATCCACTGGAACAATTAGCCTGGAATGGGTCTCTGTGGTGCGCATAGAGTACAGAGCCATAAACCAGGGCAAAGTGTTTCCAGAGTTGGGAGTCCCACAGCCATTTCCCAGGCCCATAGAGCAGATGGCAGCCTCCCGTGGTGCCCAGAGAATTGGTTAGCACTGAGGCTTTCTGGTCCTTCACACACGGAGAAAAGAAACAAAGAATGTGTTTGAATTATTTTTTTAAATAGATATTTTCCAAAAGAGACCTACACACACACACACACACACACACACACCCCTCTAATGGGCACAGCCTATTCACCATCATCTGTACAAGAAGCAGGCCCAGCATGAAGCCACAGACTGAGTGAGTGAGTGAGTGAGTGAGTGAGTGAGTGAGTGACAAGCAGAACTCCAGCTTCAGGAAGGACTCTCTGCTCCACCCGCTGCCAGAACTCCCGAGTTCCCAGATCCTCCCTGAGGTTTTTCCCTCTGACCAAGAGTCTGGCGCTCTTCCCTCTACTTAGAGGTCGTGTGCAGTATGTAATTACCAAGTATCACCGCTTAGTAAAGCCTTCCTCGACCCCCTTAGCTGTGAGAAGCCCGTTCTCCCCACAGGTCCTAAGTATCCCTCAAGGATTTGTGCCTAATGATTGTCCTTCTTTAAAAATCAATTGTTTTGATTGCACTTAGCTCTTAATACACTTGTCTGTGTTATTTTGTGTAAGTTTCCACAGGAAGAGGGTGAGCTTTGTTTTTCTCTGTTTAGATTCTGTCCCACATTGATGATTAATAGCCTAGGCCAGTGGTCGGCAAACTGTGGCTCGTGAGCCACATGCGACTCTTTGGCCCCTTAAGTGTGGCCACAAAGTTTCAATCGCCCACACATGGTATTTTGTGGAAGAGCCACACTCAAGGGGCCACAGTTTGCCGACCACTGGCCTAGGCCAATCACTCTGCATTTAATGGATAATCATATGAATGATGAAATGGAAAATGAATGAAAAAAAGCCCTTAACTGGAAAACATAAAATCTCAACTATAGCTGGCACAAAGTCAAAATTTCACCCTTTGGCAAATGAAAATGGGTGCCCCTAGGTCAGTGATGGCAAACCTATGACACGCATGTCAGAGGTGACACACAAACTCATTTTTTTGGTTGATTTTTCTTTGTTCAATGGCATTTAAATATATAAAATAAACATCAAAAATATAAGTCTTTTTTTTACTATGGTTGCAAATACCAAAAAGTTTCTATATGTGACACGGCACCAGAGTTAAGTTAGGGTTTTTCAAAATGCTGACACACCGAGCTCAAAAGGTTCGCCATCACTGCCCTAGGTGAACCAACCCAACGACTTCAGTACATAATGTTTTCTTCTGAGAACTCAAAAGGCTTCTGCTTAACTGTCCTTAATGTTGGAGAGAGAAAAGCACAGTTAAAAGCTGATGTCACACCCTCCCAAACTCTTCACACTTAGCACAATTGCCCAGCTATTGTAGACGCCTCCTGCTGTGCAGGCCTCAGCTGGGGAAGCACTGAACACCTGCTGTTTGCTCAGCAGAAAACGGCCCATTCCAGGTCCGGGCAAGCTTGCCTGAAGAATGGCACTTGGTGGGGGGATCCATGTCCCTCTGAAACAGGAAACCACTTGTGTAGCAAACAATCACGCTTCTCTTCATACTGTCTCTCTGACTAAAATGTGCCTTGAACTCTCCAGGGGCTAATTAAGTTTCCACATGCACGTGTCTGCTTTCCCCATGTGGTATGTAAGCTTGGCCTGTGGTCTCACATTATCTTCAATCTCTACAGACACCAAAGAAAGGACTCACACTGTCGCTGATCAAGGATGTTTATTTCCAAACGGACAGCATGCACCCATGGGGCCCTAAGGATTGTTTCCAACCTGAGGTCGTCTTTTGAAAGGGAGGCCTTATTACTAAATGGTCTGGATGTACAACGTTGATTTTTTTTTTTATTGATCCAATGGATAAGAAAGTTGCTCTAATTCGTAACTTACAATAGTTGGAGTAGAATTCAACGTTAACAAGGGCCCATTTGTTTCTTTACCATGCTATTCATTTATTTTTATGTTTTTAATACTATTTGAGCAGGGCTTCCACCTTGTTCCGCCCTCACTCCCTTTAGGTCTGTGTTCACATGGCGCCTGGGGAAGGTTGCTTAGCGAAGCCCTTCTGGAGCAGCCGAGGTTCGAATAGCACAGTCCTCATGCTTTCTTTCTTTGTCTCAGTTTTCGTGTTCCTATGAAACACTCATTATAATCTGCTTTATGGTATATGTTTATTTGTTTTGATTTTTTTATTTGCCATTAAAATGTAAGTTTCTTGTGCATAGAAAATTTATTCCATCTTATTAATCACTATAACCCTAGGACAATGGTCGGCAAACTGTAGCTCACGGGCCACATGCGGCTCTTTGGCCCCTTGAGTGTGGCGTTTCACAAAATACCGACTTCTGCGCATGGGTCACGAAGTTTCATTCGCACTGTACATGCACGCCCGCACGTGGTATTTTGTGGAAGAGCCACTTTCAAGGAGCCAAAGAGCCGCATGTGACTTGTGAGCCGCAGTTTGCTGACCACTGCCCTAGGACAAAAAAAAAAAAAAGTATCTTCCACTTAACCAAAATTTAATAAATACATGTTTAATTAATTCATTATCCAGCGGTAGACTATTGACTGGAGAGGTACGCATGTAGTCATCTTTACCACATTTTGGAAAATTGTTTTCAAAAGTGGTTACACAAAATTGCTGTCCAAACAACATAGCAGTGGTTGGTGGTTTTCCTCATCTGGGTAACAGACTTTTCCACTGTAGCAAAATATTGTGAATAAAATTATAACCGCCTGTATTTTTCACTTGCTTTTCTCTGTTTACCAAGAAGTTAAGCAGCATTTCATTTGTTTTTGTTTGTTTTGTTTTGTTTTTGTTTTGGGGTTTTTTTTTGGGGGGGGGAGTGGTCATTCATTTCTCCTATTTTGA
>NW_006291729.1:2598161-2607101 GCF_000327345.1 Myotis davidii | reverse complement strand
TCAATTATTATTGCTTCACATTTAATTCTTTATAACAGAAAATATCATCCCTCCTTATTTTCTTTCCAACAATATTGATTCATCTTCAGTACTTGCAGGTCTGTGTATTTTAGGATCTGTAGACACATTCTGTGAAAAAAAGCTGGTTGGGATTTTGATTCGAATTCTCTTTAAACAATGGTTTAATTTGACAAGCATTAACATCATTAAACCAGAGACCCGCTGCAGCTAAGAAAAATAAGTATGACCTCTGACACCGAAACCTATAAATAAGCATTGAGTAGACTCAAGAAAGACCTTTTTTTTTTGCAAAGAGAAATATTTTTTAAGGCTGAATTAGACCCTAATTCCCCTGTCCTTCAAACTATGTTCATGAGCATATTTCTCTGAGCTTACGCTGGGGCTGAAAGAAACAGACCTTTACATAAGTCCTTCCATAGCAGGGGAGGGGTATTCACGGAGAAGGCATTCTCTATCTTTCTAATTATCTCCAGCACTGAATACATATCGATGGAAGTAAGCAGTCAATTACCACCGGAGCCAGACAAGCAGGCCAAATCTTGACTTTCCACCATCTATCAACAGCTCATTCTTGGTCACTTAGAGAGGTTTATTGAAATTATCTACTGAAAGCCTTCACTTCAGGCTTAGTTTCTGTACAAAGAAGGATGCCCATCAATTCATGAGATGGAGTACTGCCCTCTCCTCCCTGGCCTCCTCGTGGGCTAAAGCAGGAGAAGATGTATATTCACTGACCCGGGGAAAAAGAGGGAGAGAATGCTCATTCATTCAAGTTGCAGATTTCAACAAAAGTCTCGCCCGCAGAGCCCAGAGCAGTGACTTGGGGAACCTACACGGCCCCCGGTTCTGAGGAATGGAGTTTGCCTGGCAGACCTGGTGATGAGATGAGGTCCCTCCCTGAAAGTATAAAGGAGTTTACTAGTTTTATAGAGGCATGCCAACATTTTTCAATTAAATTGCACCAATCTGTGTGTTTAAATCTTTAATAAACACTTAAAACTGTATCTCATGATAGCGTTATAAAATAACACGGGAGAACAGAGCAGGGGTTGAATGAAATGAGGTTGCTCTGAGAGCAAGAAGCCAGTGAATTAAAAAAAAAAAAACACATTGGTAATAAAAATGAAAAAAGTGTAACCGAAAGGAATAATATTTACCATTCTGCCTCAGGCTACTGATATCCACGACATTAGAGTCCCTTTCTTGACATGGGTATAAAGTAAATGTAATGGGAAATTTTTAAAGGCTGAAGGAAAAGATCGGAGGTTATGAATTTGCGAGCTTTCTACCTCCCGTCAATTACACAGTGTTTTTATTTTTTTATCTTTATGGGCAGATACCACTCTCAGTGAGGAACACAAAGGTTTCAAACCACAGGAACTCCTCGAAATCACCAGTGGGAAACATCAGGGCGAATGGAAGAACAGCAATTGTATTGGCGTGGTCCTATCACACTTCTAACCCAGCCTGAAACGGGAGAGCATTACCAATTGGTTGAGAACCTGCATAGCACAAAGCGTGTGAGAAGGGCAAATCCACTCTCCTTGCACAGACATCTATCTGTCTTCTCCTTCCCTTGGGCCTTGGCGCCCCTGGCCCTCCAGCCTTGGGAAACCGCAGGGTTTACCTCACCACAGATATATTCCATCCTTGTATTGCTTATATTAACACTGTATAGTGAACCTTATATCACATCAGTCACGCTATATTCCTTATACTGACATTTCAAAAGAGAACAGAATAGTTATTTGGCGGGTTAAATGAGAGAACCCAGCCTGGGACAGTGTGGCTCAATGGTTGGGCATCCTCCCCTATACTGAAAGGTTTCAGTTTGATGCCCAGTCAGGGCACATTCCTTGATTGTGAGCTCAATCCCCGGTATGGGGGTGCGCAGGAGGCAGCCAAACCATGTTGCACTCTCACATCAATGTTTCTCTTCCCTTCTCCCTTCCTCTCTCTCTAAAAATCAATAAACTATTAAATAAAATTTTAAATGAGAGAACCCATAAAAAAGGACACAGCACGTACTTTGGATTACTCAATGGCTACATGTTTATTTAATTTTAAAGACTTTAATGTATGCGTAAACACAATAATGAATGAGTGAATTCCTCGATCTATGGTTGTATATTTAATAGGACATTATTAGCTCCATGACTGCATGGAAAACATTACTGTCCTGTTGGACAGATAGCAGCCTTTCCCAGTTGTGAACTTCCAGGTAACTTCCCATCTGTCCTCTCCAGCTGGAAACAGATTTTGCTATTTCATGACACCATTTCTGTGATTAATTGAGACTTCATTTGTCTTTGTTATTTCTTTCAAAGTTCTCCTGTGCTGTATAAATGCTGACATATCTTGAGTAGAGGGAAAGTAATTGGGAATGTGTTTTCCCATTAGCTACTTTTTCTCATTTTAAAGATAAGAAACTAAATTCCACCTCCAGGTAAAGCAAGAGGAGTAACTCTTTTGGTGTTAAAATGAGGGCTATGTAAGTGCCAAACCAAGAATGTGGAAGGGAGCATGAAAGAAAAAGCAGGAAGTGTGACAATCCTATATAATAAAAGTGTAATATGCAAATTGACCAAATGGCAGAATGACTTTTTGGTGGGGGGGCGGGGCCAGCGAAGAGGTGGCACCAGGCCAGCCAAGGTGGGTGCCACCAGGCAGAGGGAGGGGACAGTGATGGCGTGGCGGGGGGCACCGGCGACCAGCAGTGGGGTGATGGAGGCCAGCGCCATCCCCTGATCACCTGCCTGGTTGCCTACCACAGAGGGAGGCCACAGGTGGTGGCAGATGCGGGGCGATATGGGGCAAGGCTAGCCACTCTCTGTCCCCAGATCAGCCCACGGGGGTTGCCTCCTGCAGAGGGAGGCCACTGGCTGTGGTGGCACAATGGAGGGCGGGGCTGGCCACCCACGCCATCCCCTGATCAACTCGCAGGTCACTTCCTGCAGAGGGAGGCCAGACTGCAGCTTAGCCTGTTCCCCACTCCCCATGGGGGGTGGGGGGCGGGCCTAAGCCATCTGTTGGACATCCCCTGAGGGCTCCCGGACTACAGACTGCGTGAGGGCACAAGCCAGGCTGAGGGACCTGCCCTTCCCCACCCAGTGCATGAATTTTCATGCACCAGGCCTCTAGTTAGAGAATAATGGAAAAAACATCAGAAGAAAATGTTTTAAATATCAGGTTTAAAACTGGCTACCTCCTGCACACCCCAACTGCTATTTAGATGATGTGGTCCTTCTGAGGATGGACAGGAATGTAGGAATTTTAAAACTGGGCACATACTGCATAGAAACAGTGTCTGAAGCCAAATAGCAAGGTGGCTAAGTGCAGGGCTGATACGCAAACTTCTGGACTGGTATGGGCTATGGGCCAATTGCCTATATCTTCCAAATCCCACCTTCCTCATCTATGACATGGGCATTATAATAGCTCCCATGTAATTTCATGGTGAAGCTTGATGAGGTAACACATCTGAAGTGATTAGTCAAGTCCTCCATGCATATTAGGTGCTGAGAGGAGGAGGGGAGGAGAGAACACGGCTGCCTGGGGCTGGGGAGGGAGCTGGATGTCCAGGTGACAGAGCAAAGAGGGGGGCTGCTGAGAGCTCTGTTTAAATGACGAGAAAGAGCATTTTGGTTGTGTCTCTAATCCCATCCTTCATCCTTATTCCCTTTCCCGCAGAGAAGCCAGTATAGTATGCCTTTGTAGAGGCGATTTCTTTCGGCATCAACATTAAGCTCAGGTTTTACAAAGCAGCCAATCGAGTTTATCATGCTTTACGGCACCACACTTCCAGAGCCCAGCAAAAAAGACCATCACCATTACCAATAGAGCTTTAAACTTGACAGGGTGGTTTTGCACTTGGTAACCTATTTTATTGTTAACCAGCAAGGGTTGCAAGGTAGCCTATGATCAGCACAGGGCAGATGAGGACACAGGGCTTGGGGAGAAGAACTGCCTTAGGTAATAGCCTTGGCTGTGCCTCAGTACAGTCCCCCCACATCCAGAGTCTCTGCACACACCCAAGGGTCCACCCTTCCCATTTGTCCTGTTTAATGTCCACTCTCCCCAGATTCAGAGAATGCATTTCTGGGAGGACTTACCACCCATACCCATCACTTACTTCCTTTGAGATCCTTAGTCCCTTCCATCACCATTAGTATCACACCTGAATGAAGCATCCCCCTAACTTGTCCAATAATCCCCCCTATCACATGGTCTCCTTTAAGAGAAGGAACATGAAGGCAGAACAGGAAAAGGAGAGGGCATATCCCCCACCCAAAGCAGAGGGTGGTGTGGAATTGTTCATGGTCACTGAGCTGGAAGAAGCTGGGATTGTTTTTTTTGCATTTTTTTTTTTACTTTCAACATGTATATATTTTTTATTTCAGAGAGAGGAAGGGAGATGGAGAGAGAAAAATCAATGATGGGAGGGAATCATTGATTGGCTGCCTCCTGCATACCCCACACTGGAGATCAAGCCCACAACCCCAGGCATGTGCCCTGACTTGAAATCAATTCATGACCTTGTGGTTGATAGGTTGACGCTCAACCACTGAGCACAGCAGCCGGCAGAAGCTGGGGTTTAATGTCACACTGGCTCCTTCATCTGTTCCTGAGCTCAGCAGTCACCACTGAGTACGCTCTGCTTGTGCCAAGACTTGGATATTGTTCAGCTCTCTTTCCCCCACGGCCCAGCTTGGGGAAGGTGGGGAAAGAAATTATGAGTGCTTGAGACAGATCTCTTCACCAAGACCTGATCCAACAGCAAGGCTGGGACTCATCTTGATGGGATGGTGGTGATAACAATACTCTGAGTTCTGTCACATTCGTTTTTGTCACTTAAACTTTACCACAAACTTGTGAACTGGGGACTGAGCCCTGCCAGACCCCAAAGGCTACTTCAGGAAAAGGGGTACAGAGACTGACATCTTAGACTCAAGCAAGGTTGCGTCACGTTGGTTGGCTATTGAGCTAGCGATCAAATGAAACAAAGAGTAATAAAGAGGTCAAGGAGACAAGGGAGCTTGAGTTGGGGTCAGTCTTTGGAGTCTTCTAATCTCAAAGGGGTTTCCCCAAGTTGAGTTGTTTTGTTGTTTTCAGAAACCTTCTTAGAGTCAGGTTGGAGGATCCCAGAAACAGGGCCTGCTAGAGGGGGGTAGGGGTGAGGGGGATGGGTCCTTCTCAGTCTTCCAGTGTCCTCTCTAGTAGAAAATTCACTAACAAAATAAATTAAAAACAATCACTGCACTGAAGTTTATACTTTAAATGGATATTTGTTTTAACATCGTTGGATCTACTTAAATTTCCCCTGTAGTAGCCTGTACCCTAGATACAATGGTATGTTTATTTCTTTAATTTATTTACAATAGAGGCTGGACCAAATGAGTTACAAAAAACGCAATGACAACGATTATGTTGTCTTCATCTGCTTTCTTGAGGCATGCTCTATAGATTTTCTCTCTTCTTCCCATTGATACTATTTTAGACACCTGATATCCAGTCACTTTTCATTTATAGGAATAGCTCATCCTGAAAATTAAGGCTTTCTAGATTCAGTAAAATCCAAAATATGCAAAGAAGCCAAAAACAAGAGATCATAGTCAAAGGGCCAGTACACACAGGGGGAAATAGTTAAGGCCACTAGCATCAGGGATGTGCAATCAATGTAACAATAATATCTCTTTTTGCCTTTAAAAGTCGTAAAAATGTTTAATGCTCTGTAATACACAGGAGTGTCAGGAGTGCAGCCAAAACATCTCGTCTGTTGTGATCAAGCTACGAATCCCTACAGAGGGTTTAGACAAGAGTCGAGCAACATCCCTGGAAATACAAAATTCAACATATTTCCTTTAACCCTGCAATCTTACTCCTGGGAATCTGGTCCACGAAATGAAAGCACAGATATGCCAGGGTGTACATAATGGACTTGTTACTAGAACATTGTTTTGTGGAGAGAAAAATTAGAAAGCCAGTGAGAGCCCATCCACTGGAGATTGTGGGAATAAATCATAAATCACGCCACTGTCACCGTAGGAGTGTTACATAGCATGTAGTCATTAAAGCAAGAAGAAGGACGGTGTATACAGCCTCGCTATGAAAAACAAGCAAATAGCAAGGAATTTATAAGCCTCAAAGTATGTATACACACACACACACACACATACACACACACATTAGTTTGTTTACTTAAGTGATCCGTGAACTATCTGGTTTGCAAGTTTGGAGTTTACAGGACAGAAACTGGAGAGGGAAGTTCAGTGAGAGTCACAAACAGTAAAACAATAATAGTAGCAGTGTGTATACTACTAGTTCACTAGTCCTTGTAGGTAATTACATTTGGGGATAGGCAAGGTTCAAATGGAAACAGATATGGGCTTGTACAGATACCTGCACTTAGTGAATCCTAATTAGTTCCAAAATGTTGGAACAGAACGAGAGAAAAATCAGTAAAGCAAGTCCCACTCTCTATCCCAGCAACCCAATTCTATAGGAAGGTTTTCTCTGTAAAAGTGCTGTACGTGGCTGGGAGGGGCCAGAATCAAGTGGGCAAGTCTCCTATTTTCCCACTGACCCCTCCTCCCTGCCCCCACCCCTCCCCAGGCCTTCACTATTACCTGTGTCCATGGGTTATACATATAAGTTCTTTGGTTAATCCCCCGCTCTGCCCCACACACACACCTTCCTCTGAGATTCCTCAGTTCCATGCTTACATGTCTCTGGACCTATTAGTACCTTTTTTTATTTTTTAAATATATTTTATTGATTTTTTACAGAGAGGAAGGGAGAGGGATAGAGAATTAGAAACATCGATGAGAGAGAAACATCGACCAGCTGCCTCCTGCACACTCCCCACTGGGGATGTGCCCACAACCAAGGTACATGCCCTTGACCTGAATCGAACCTGGGACCCTTGAGTCCGCAGGCCGACGCTCTATCCCCTGAGCCAAACTGGTCAGGGCTATTAGTACCTTCTGAATAGCTCCAATATTCCCTGGGCCAACCCAGTGCCCGAGATCTGTCTTTTCTGTCTAGTCTCCATAGTTTAATGGCTTTTTACAAAATTACCTTTTCCTCCAACCATCCAACGTGTTTCATGCTGTATTAAGTAGAGCTCTCAAAAGTTCTTGCTTCTGAAAGAATGTCTAGCTGTCAAAAGAACTACATAAATGTGTCAGAAATACTCCAACTCAAAGCTTGACTACGGGATTATTAAGGCTCTTCTGCACCTGGGGAAAGTTTTATGCTTTATTATTCGTATTCCTAACCTGAATGGGTATTCCAGGAATCCATCCCCTCTGTCATTGGGATTATCAATTAATCGTAACCATTCCACCATTACCTTTATTTCTTAAACAACAAAATGGTCATGATCAGTTATCATTGCAGTTACTGATAGAAGTGTAGTTTCTTGCGTACTGTTAATATTTAAGTTTTTAATGGAACGAGAAAACCTTTTTGGAATCTTATATTGTCACTAATACATTTGACTTAGCATCTTAGAGAAAGAAATACCTTTGTACTTGTCTTTGTGGTTTTTCAAATATTGAGGAAATCTGGGAAGGAAGACCCATTTCCTCCTGAATTCCCGGAAACAATCAATGTTAGGGCATGTCTGACATCTGTCTGATTTCGGTCCTCAGAGCATGTCAGTCATGTCCATGTCCATCATGTGATGCAACAGAGCTGCAGCAGCCCCGTAGCAGGAGAGCCTTTCCCAGGGTTTCGCTAATAAATTACAAGTTTATGTCCAGTGCATTTTTACTCTTTATGGCAAGAGAGAGAATGTGTTTATGGTGGAGAGGAAGCAGCACTCGTTAGATGAGCAGCGGAAGAGACAGAGGAAAATAACTTTTCTTAAAACTTTTCCCACGATGAAAGAGAAGAAACATATATATAAATCTGAAAATTCATTCTTACCATCTATGTTTTTTGCAAAAGTGATTCACATGAGAAGGAAGGAAATCCGACCATTCACTACAACATGGATGAGCCTTAAGTCAGACAAAGGAAGACAGATACTTCCTGTCACTCACACGTTCCATCTGAAACAGGAGAACTTGTGGAAACAGAGACTGGCATGGTTCTTACCGGTGTCCGGGTGGAGGTGGGGAGTTGGGGAGATGTTGGCCCAAGTGTACACGTTTCCAATTAGAAGATAAGTTGTGATACCGTCAACAATACTGTGGTATACTTGAAAGTTGCTAAGAGAGTTAATCTTAAATGCTCTCATCTCACACACACACACACGCGCGCACACACACACACACACACACACACACACAACACAAAGGTAGTCCTGGCCTGTGTCACTCAGTTGGTTGAGCATCATCCCATGCACCTAGAAGTTGCCAGTTTGATTCCCAACCAGGGCACATGCTCAGGATGCAGACACCATCCCCAGTAGGGGGCATGCAGGAGGCAGCTGATAGATGAGTCTCCCTTCTCTCCCTTCTTCCCTATCTCCCTCCCTCCCTCCCTCTCACTTCCTCTCTCTCTAAAATCACTGATAACGTATTTTAGAGGGGGAAAAGGTAACTATGTAACATGGTGGAGGTATTTAACTTTACTGTGGTAATCACATTGTAAAATGTAAGTGTATCTAATCAACAGTTGTACACCTTAAACTTCACAATATTACATGTCAATTACATCTACTTAAAGCTGAGGGGAGTGACATAATTCAAATGACTGTTTTTTGCAAGCAATAAAACAGTTGGGATAGCAATGGTATTAGCTACCATTTATTAAATTCCTATCAAGTAGCAGTCATAGTATGAACTTTTACAGTTATGTCACTTTCATTCTCACACCTCATAGAATTGCTATGCTATATGTGTTAATTGCCCCATTAGAAATGATGAGAGACTTAGGGACAGTGATTTGCTTCAAATCAGACAGGAGCAGGAA
>NW_006291729.1:2589922-2598120 GCF_000327345.1 Myotis davidii | reverse complement strand
TTTGTGGGCCCGGAGCCTCTAGTCTATACTAATAATAGCCTAGGTGGTTGTCATGCCCTCACACTGTGATGCCCTCATGCCATCACAATCCCACAATCCATCCAACCAGGAGGTTGTGTGCACAGCGGGCACATGCGGGTGGGCAGGGACTTGACACTGCATGTGTGGTGCGGAGCCAGGGCCCGGTGGCCACTCCACATGGCCAGGCCTGAGGGTCCTGTGGCCCTGAGCACCACAGAGGTAGAGCCTGGCGGCCACTTCGCACAGCGAGGCCTGGGGGTCCTGCGGCCCGGCTCTGGCCTACCTCTTTGAGCAATCCATCCAAGAGCACCGGATGGGTGGGCGGGACCTACCTCTTTGTGGTGATTGATCAAGGGGCTCCTGCAGTATAAGAAGGAACAGGCCAGGCTGGGGGACCCCCTCACTCCTGCCGAATAAATTTCATGCACCAGACCTCTAGTTTTATATATATACTAATAATAGCATAGTTGGTCATCACACCCTCACACCGTGTTGCCCTCATGCTGTCACAATCCCACAATCCATCACCAGGAGGTTGTGTGCACAGCAGGTGCATGTGGGTGGGCGTGGAGTTGACACTGCATGCATGGTGCTGAGGCAGGGCCCAGTAGCCACCCCACATGGCCAGGCCTGGGGGTCCTGTGGCCCTGAGCACCACAGACACAGGGCCCGGCAGCCACTTAGTGCAGCGAGGCCTGGGGGTCCTGAGGCCCGGCTCTGGCCTACCTCTTTGAGCAATCCATCCAAGAGCACCGGATGGGTGGGCGGGACCTACCTCTTTGTGGTGATTGATCAAGGGGCTCCTGCACTGTAAGAGGGAACAGGCCAGGCTGGGGGACCCTCCCCCCTGAGTGCACAAATTTCGTGCACCAGGCCTCTAGTAAAATAATATTTGCCAACCATTACCACCTTTCATAGAATCAATATTTGAGTTTTCAAGCGGGAAGATAGCTGAGGCAAATCTCAGCTTTAACACAAATTGTGCTTCTCAATATTGAAAGCACTTCTGTTATGGGATCTCATTGCCTCATGAAAGTGCAGAAAATGAGCTGAGATTCTGAATCCTCATTGTTCAAGCAAGAGGGAGCACCTCAGAGGGACTTAGTGGTTTCCAAGTTTTACACAGTTAGAAAGGAGCCAAGCCTGGGAACCTTAACAACTACTTAGTCCAAGCCCTCGTCTCGGGGAAAGGTGGGCATTTTCCTGGAAGGAAATGAATGTTCTCAAGTCACAGTGCCAGTTATGACTGACTACAGCCCTAAGCTCCTCCTTGCTGAGGAAGACTGTATTATAGCCAGAAACAAGCATTTATTGCACATGCATCATGTACTCTGACCCCCATCCTCATCTTTGCCTGTGGGTCATGGAATCTACAGTGTGTAAAGGAGGTACCTCCCCATATTGATCCCTCCTGTGTTAGAAACTCATTGTAGAGGTCTGGGCAGGTCTCTTCCCTTGTCAGTCCTCACCAGGGCAGACAACGCTGCCAGGTGGGCCCAAAGTAAGTTGGAAGAAGAGAGCTTAGCTATGAGACCCAGGCATATACAGGACAGAGCTGGGCGTGTGGGAAAAAAGGGGGTATGGATTATGAGACAGGACATCCATGCTATCCAGGCCCCAGAAATACTAAGAGTGGGCCTCACACTACCATGGACAAGGCACTGTCACAAAGGGATAAAATAGCTGTGTGCATTGTGTCCTGTTTTCTATCAGCAAGAAGGGGTTCTCTGGAAATTCTCTAATCTCCCTAACTTCTGGCCCCCTGTCCTTACATAGTATACAACATCGGAACACTTGTCACACTGTAGTTAGTGTTTTCTTCTTCATCATTGTGTCTTCAGCTAAACTGTGAGCTCGCCATCCACAGGGCGTGCCCTTCAGAGCACAGACATCGTTAACGTAGACATTCATCATGGCCAGTTTCTGGGAGGCTGTTCTCTGCCACGTTTGGAACGAAGTCAGAAATGGGAAAGAGATGCGTTCTTGTGGCAGATTCAATCACTGTCCTCCCTTCCAGCTCACTGGCTCATGCGGACCCTGCACACGTTAATCACATGCTGTTGTAAACATTAATGTTTTTCTTGTCCGGTACATCGTGAGTGACCTGAAGGAAATGCATTTGGATATCAGAGTTGAGCTTTAAGAAGAGTTTAATAGACATGCCAGTGGGAAATTCTGGCTCTTGGGCTTGGGATTCAGTGTGTCCAAAGTGTGCAGAGACAGTAAGGAACTATTTTAGCAAATTAGGTTCAATATCATCAACAATAGAAGTGGAAGAGAAAATGTGCAAATCCCATTGCTTTGTGAAAAACAAAGCGGTAAAAAGAATTGAGTAACGTAAGCAAATGATTAGTGCTTGGTACATATAAACATCCATTCTCTCTCTCACACAAGCACAATTCTACCACCAGTCTTGCTAAGCTTGTTTCCTGTAAAATGGATGGAAATAATTGGACTTACCGTATCGGTTATTCACATGGGAGAGAATTGAATAACATGGCACAATGGCTGAAAAAAAAAGATTTGTCAGTTCAGAAGCGTTGTGTACATGTTGACTATCATTTAGAACAGGGGTTCTCAAACTACGGCCCGCGGGCCACATGCAAATATAAATATTGTATTTGTTCCTGTTCTGTTTTTTTACTTCAAAATAAGATATGTGCAGTGTGCATAGGAATTTGTTCATAGTTTTTTTTTAAACTATAGTCCGGCCCTCCAACGGTCTGAGGGACAGTGAACTGACCCCCTGTTTAAAAAGTTTGAGAACCCCGATTTAGAATTTGTCGCTGGTGAATGCTGACATCAATAATGATTTGCATATCTTTTCCTATCTCCTCCCAAATGAAATTGTACCCAGTGGGTTGGAACCAAAGGATGAAGAATGATCCCAATATCCAACAGATGAACTCTGGTCACATATCCAGAAACTTGCGTCACAGCATCATTTTCAGAATATGACACGCACTTTGACTGGAGGCAAAGAAATTCCCTAATGAAGCCATGCGAGTCTTGGTTTAGAGCAGGGGTGGGCAAATTTTTTGACTCGAGGGCCACAATGGGTTCTTAAACTGGACCGGAGGGCCGGAACAAAAGCATGGATGGAGTGTTTGTGTGAACTAATATAAATTCAAAGTAAACATCATTACATAAAAGGGTACGGTCTTTTTTTTTTCAATAGTTTTATTCATTTCAAATGGGCCGGATCCGGCCCGCGGGCCGTAGTTTGCCCACGCTGGTTTAGAACAATGGAGCCAGGAGAAGTCTAGTTTTGCCACAGAAAATAAGGGGTCCCCTCTCAGCCCAACACAAGACCCCAGTACCACACATCACTCTGAGCCAACCCCCTGAGAACCCTTCCATTGGCTGGGCCAATAGAGAAAAGCAGAAAATGTTCCTTCCCAAGTCAGCTCCCCGTATGACCACAAAGAATAGATCAGAACTCACGAGGCAGCTCCTGATGGTTCCGGGTGGTTCTGCTAGAGAACTTGTATTGTTTATTTCACATCCAACTTCATACTCCTGAATTGGCGCTATGCTCCACCTAGATCTGTTAGACACCCTGGGTTGTGTGGCTTATGTCCGTGTGTCAATCTGCATGAAGGAAACACTACATGGGCAGGACTGTCAGTCATTCTGGCACATCAAGTTCAGTCAACATGTGTGGGGTGAATGAGGAAATGCCTGAACACCTCCCTCAAGGGCAGGGGTTTTGTCTTCCTTTGGTCTCTCTCTTCCTCTAACTTGGCCTCACTTTCTTGTTCTCCTTGTAACGCAGGTACAATAAGGCAGGGACAATTGTTCCATGAGAAACTGAAATTGCTTGGCTTGTCAAGAAGAGTGCCTAAGTTTCCGTACACCCTTTTGTGGAAGCCTCGTGGCCACAGTCTCCTGTAGAGCATTTCCAGAAGGCTTTTCCAGCAGAGACACAGAAGCCTGGACTTCCTACAAACCTTCTCTCTGAACCAAATGTTTATGGGAGTGTGTTTCTCTTGTTTTTATTTGTTTAACACAATGACCACCTGGAGGAAAGAGGTACCCCTGGGTGTGGGTGAACTTCTCTTCCTGGAAATACCAAGTAGCAGCTGACCACACCGACAGGTGAGCTAACTGTAGCCAGATCTCCTCCCTCCCTCCTCCATCAAAGCCCACTATGTGCCGGGGCCACCAAATGATAGTGTCCCTGTGGGACGGAGGAGGGTGTGCATTTTTTAATAATATCTGTGATCAGATGAATAGTTAGTGCTCTATATCAGCTGAGGGAATATTTTATTGCACCTTCGTTTAGGTTTCTCTTATTTTGTCTCTGTGATGGCTTCCAACCCATAACATCTTGGTTTCTTCTGCAGGTAGAAACTATTCGTAGTAATTCCATTTTATAGATGAGAACATAAAATACAAAGAGGAGGTCAAGTAGCTTACTCAGAGTCACTTAATTAGTAAGTCTTGGAGCCGGGATGTGGAAAGACTGTGAATCCACCAAAAAGACCAAAGAGAAACGTAATTCTGCCTGATCAGAGTGGAACACAAACTAATTTTAATATATTTTTATTGATTTCAGAGAGAAAAGGAGAGGGAGAGAGAGAGAAAAAAAAATAAAGAAACATCAATGATGAGAAAGAATCATTGATTGGCTGCCTCTGGCATGCCCCATACTGGGGATTGAGCCTGCAACCTGGGCATGTACCCTGACCGGGAATCAAACCATGACTCTTGGTTCATAGACCAATGCTCAACTACTGAGTAATGCCAGCCAGGCCACAAACTGTTATTTTAGGAAAAGTGAACCCAGCCTTTATAGCACCTCCCCTGCCTTTGAGGAAGAATCGTGTGTGACTCTCATGTCCTGTCACTTCTGGACTGTGAGTCTGTGAGGAAGAGCTGCTAACTTGCAGTTGATTCTGTGCATCTGCAACAGAGAAGACGGGTTGACTTGAGAAGAATGCGCATAGGAACAGCCGCTGTGTCTTCAGCAGTAGATGGCATAGATTAAGGAAACTGCACCTATTGAGAACAGAGCCTGGGTCTCAGTCCAAAGGAATTTCCACTCATAAAAGAGGACGAGTTCCCAAAGTTCCCAAAGGATACTTTGAAGAGTGAGAAGGAAATTAGGAAAGGATTGTGTAAGTGGACACAAAAAGAAGACGTATTTCAAAAAGGAACATGTCCAACTGTGTTGACTGCTGCTGAAGATCCAGCCAAATAAGAAATAAAAGGCGTTTGTGGTTTTTTTTTTGCTTTAGAAGTGAGGAGTGCATGGGGACCTCAGCCTGAGGACTTCGGTTGAGTAGCCGAGGCAAAAGTCAGACAGGAGATAGCTTCAGACAAAAAGGAAAAATCAACAAATGGCGGGGGCGGGGGGGACAGGGAACGCTGTGCTGAAGGTTGGCTGTGAAGGAGAGGAGAGAGCGGAGGTAATGTCAGCAGAAACCATGGGAGATGGCAGAGCCCTGATGCTGAAGGGAAAGGCCTGACAGAGAAAGGTGTTTTGATCATTACAGCAGAGAGAAGGGAAAACTTAGAGAGAAAGTTGCCTCCAAAAAGCTGGAGGCATAGGATCCAGAACTTAAGCAAAAGAACTAACATTTGCACAAAAATAAAATAGACATGAGGAGATGTGTAGTTGGCAGGGCTGGTGTGCTAGGGCTGGCCTTGGAAAGAATGGAAAAGAGAGAAAAGATGGTTGCAGGCTTGGGGAAGTCATTTTGACACCAGGATGTCATATGCGAATGCTGGAATATAGGAGACTATCAATGCATGAAATGTGTAGAGTGGTGACAACTGTCCCAGGTGTGAGTGTAAAACAAATGAGGTCATTTCTTCATTATTAAGATCACACAATTAATTCCTGACTGTGTTAGAATGAGCTGAATGCTCCTCATTGGAGAAGTTTCTGTTTCTCAGTATGGCAGTATTATACATTGCGGACCAGTAGTTTTATGCTAGCTTTACCCAGTGGCCAGATAAGTTTCTGCTGGACAAGTACAAAAAACATTTTACATAAATGTTAAAGGCACGCCTTAAAATTAAATACCCATTGCATTTTGAAATTATTTATTACATGTTCTTACAAGCTAATATCTTTTTAAAGTATGAGACTTTGTAAAACACTGTGTAATATGAAAACACGGGAACTCTCATGATCCGTCTGCAATGTGTTAAGACCTCAATTCCTTTTGTAGCTGTAAATTATCACTTACCACAGCTTTTTAAAATATGATACTTTGTAAAACACTGTGGGAACTCTCGTGATCCGTCCGCAATGTGTTAAGACCTCAATTCCTTCTGTAGCTTTAAATTATCACTGTACCACAGAAGCAGTCCCTGTCCATGCTCTGCATGAATTGCTTTTCCTGTAACTTTTACTATCAGGAATCTAAGGTTTTGATTCAGAAACTGTACCAGATAGTATAATAGAATAGCATTTTCTAAACAGCATGGTGGCTTCAAGGGAAAAAATGGTTCTATTATATCATACAACGCAAGTCTTTATTTCTGATTTGCTGCATTTACCATAAAGTGACAGTTGATACTTGACATATTCAACTAAATGTATATATTCAATTATTGTAAACTAGAGGCCAATGCATGAAATTTGTACACTCGGTGGGAGGGGGTAGGGGGGTGGAAGTCCCTCAATACAATGCAAGTCTTTATTTCTGATTTGCTGCATTTACCATAAAATGACAGTTGATACTTGACATATTCAACTAAATGTATATATTCAATTATTGTGAACTAGAGGCCCAATGCATGAAATATGTTAAGTGTCTGGTCGTCCGGGCCCTGCAGGCTGGGGGCAACTCCTGCTTTGAGCATCTATCCCCTAGTGGTCAGTGCGCATCATAGCAACCTGTTGTTCCACCAGTCGTTCTGCCATTCAGTAGATTTGCATATTAGGCTTTTATTATATAGGATGACTGGAGAGAGAGAAAGAATGTGTGAATAGACATACATATGTCTGACATATTTACAAACATTAACCAGTACACTCACACATGTGTGTCAACGGATGACTATTTCAATCCAGGTAAGCTTTATGGAGTACTTTCTAAGAGCAATCTGTGGTTACTGGTCATATAAGCTTGCCTACCTCAGTCTTGTTGCTTTGTACAGCATGTCCATTACCTACATTCTCCACTGGAATTCCATCTCCATGCTTAAGTCAACATGTTTCCTGGATACACACTCTATCTAACCCACACAATCCTGGGCTCAGGGTAAAAGAAAAGAGTGGGCGTGGAAAGACTTTACTAGGATGGAACCTGGTATACACACAGACAAAGAAGAAAGCAGAAATAGAAGAAAGGTAAGAAGTCAGTGGACTGAACTTTGGAAGATGCTGGGCGTGCCCTCCAGAAGAATAGTATGTGGATGGGGTAGTGAGTGGCCACATCAGAACACATAGCATCTCCAAGTATATTGTTGAGCAAAGTATTTTACTCTTATAATAGCCCTTTCAAAAGCACTCTAGGATGAGGCCAACCTCTTAGGCCTCTTTCACAGGCTCTCATTACCCCTAAAATTTCTCCAGCATTTGATTTGGTTCCCACACAGCAGAACATTTCATTAAGGCCTTGAGCAGTATGGCATTATTTTCTTCCTAACTCTCCTGTAGGTTCTTCAGTAGCATAAAAAGTGTGTCTTTTCTTGTTGTTTCTTGCAAAGTACCCCAACTTAGCACAGGGCATAATGCAAAAAGTTAATCATAATATTTAACTGACCAATGGTTTTTGACCTATTAGTCCAGCCATCATCTCAAATGTCTTCCTCATTTCAGGGCTGATTTAAACCCATCAGGTGTTGACACAGAGTTCTTTCTCTCTCTATTTCTCAGTTGATCCTTATACATCTGGCTCTTTAGCTCTGAACGTTTCTTATCATTTATTTCCCAGCTTTTTATTAAGAAACTCTTTCTCCCTCTGCTTTGACTCAGGGTGAAAATTTTAAAACTCAGATTGAAATCATAAAATTGTCAGAAAAGAGTGTGTTTTTTTTCTTCCTCGGAGGAGCTGCTATTATTTTAAATTATAATTGTAATCACAGCAGTGCTCATTGAGAGGGATCTCCAATACCCCCAGACAACATATTCTGGGAGCAGATTTTATTGTTCACCTACCTTAGATTCCTGGGAAGTACTGAGCTATTAATTTGACACATTGGGTTTGTTTCCTCCTGGA
>NW_006291729.1:2587389-2589484 GCF_000327345.1 Myotis davidii | reverse complement strand
TGCTCTCCTTCTGCAGGGGGCTGTCTGCTCTCAGCTTTCTCTCTCTCTCTCTCTCTCTCTCTCTCTCTCTCTCTCTCTCTCCTTAACTCCTCTCAGGCCTCTAGTTGTTCCTTGGGATTGCCATTTAGAAGTTTTTGCAGAAAAATCTGGATCAACATCACACGTTTCTCCATCCCTCTATCTCTGCTTCAAACCAGATCTGATCTTAAAGTCACCATCTTGGCCCAGCAGGCGTGGATCGGTAGTTAAGCATCAACCCTTGAGCCTGGAGGTCACAGTTTGATTTCCGGTCAGGGCACATGCCTGGGTTGGGGGCTAATCCCCAGTGTGGGGCGTGCAGGAGGCAGTGAGCCGATCAGTGTTTCTCTCCCATCATTGATATTTCCATCTCCCTCTCCCTTCCTCTCTGAAATCAATAAAAATATATATTTTTTAAAGTTACAATCTTGGTCTTTGGTTACTTCTGTTGCCTCTCCTGAGATGGAAAGGGCTGGTTCGGCAGATGCCAGACTCATGGATTGGGTTACACTTTCTGCCTTCGACGTCCTGCCCTGGCTCTCTGGTATTTGATGACACCTGTCCCACCGAGCCCTATAGCTCTGAATCTAAAACTCTGCTCTACCACCTTCTCCCTATATTTATGTTCTCAGGGCTATAAGAGGTTGAGAACCCCTGGTTCAAAGAATGGATGGGGCAGCCACACCTCACTGCTAGTTATATATTTAAACTGGGTAATCCAACTCAGATATTTAAATTGGGAAGTTTCAACAGATGAGGTCTCACTACTGCCCAGGGTGACAGGGTCCAAAATAATAGATCCAATCTCACATGACCTTGATCCTTGGTAAATTGTCGCCTGGGCAATGGGTTTCCCTCCCAAGAATCCCATGTATGCCCTTCACTCCAGGAGACGTGTGTTTCTCCATAGACCGGAGAATGCCTGGCTGGGTAATAGGTAGGAAATGGTCTTGAGTCCATTTTAACCATGTGATACTCGGTCTCTCCTGCCCTTGTTGTTGTTGTTTAATATATGTTTATTGATTTCAGAGAGGAAGGGAGAGGGAGAGAGAGAGAAACATCAATGATGAGAGTCATTGATGGGCTGCCTCCAACACGCCCCCTACTGGGGATCCAGCCCACAACCAAGCATGTGCTCTGACAGCGTACCGTGACCTCCTGGTTTATAGGTCCACACTCAACCCCTGAGCCACACCCGCCCGGCCCCTGTTTTGAATTAGACAATTACTAAGGCCCTAATGTAATTGCTGACAGTTAATTAAGCAGAGTGTGTCACTTGTTGCAGACCTGGTCATGGTGGGGAGTTTCTGGGGGTTGCCATTGACTGGCAGAAAGCTTCCTAGGCCCCCCTTTCCTCTCTTCCCCAAATTCTGGTCTCCATGACACCAGGGCTCCCTCTTCTCCTGGCTCCTCTATCCCTGCTCCTTCTGCAGAGTTCCAGTCCCTCTTTGACTTCCGCCAGCAGGAGGCCAGATTTCTCTATGTCCTCTCAGGTGGCTTTCAGTAGCAGAAAGTATGTTTCCTTTGAAGACTCAAAACATCTCTCAGATGAAAATCTGTTCCCATTTACATGCACTTTAGTTTAATCATGGTGGTTAATCAACTTGAAATCAGTCCTAGAAATTAAAAAGAAAATGGGAAGAGGTGGAGTATTCGTTTCTGTAAAAGAAAATGAAGATAAAGTCATGTTTTTCCAACGACATAAGTCCTCTCTACCAGGCTCAGGACAGGAGGGCTCATCTGGGAAGGGGGAGGCTGTGACTCTGTGGTGGGTCTCTGGGCATTTGACAAAGGCATGAGGCCTCCAAGGACAAGCTTGTCTGTCCTGGAGGTTAATTCCCACCTGGGGGAGTTGGTAGACAGAAGCTGTCCGTGTCATTATAACTGGTTTTATTTCCCTTTCAAAAAGCCCTGCTAGCCTGAGTAATGTAAACATATTAGTTAATCATAGGGTACAGGCATAACTTCTTGACAAATTTATTGAAATCTTGGTGGACATTAGTTAGTATAGTTACAACATAAGGTTAAAAAAAAAAGCTTTATTTCCCTTTTTTAATTACTATTGTTTTTCCCTCCA
>NW_006291729.1:2574245-2587319 GCF_000327345.1 Myotis davidii | reverse complement strand
AATCTGAGAAGAAACA
Organism: Myotis davidii; assembly: GCF_000327345.1. Taxonomy (NCBI): domain Eukaryota; kingdom Metazoa; phylum Chordata; class Mammalia; order Chiroptera; family Vespertilionidae; genus Myotis; species Myotis davidii. The sequence continues at coordinate 2,587,303 of NW_006291729.1, read as the reverse complement.
CACATTGCTTTTTAAAAGGAAAAGGCATGTTCTTTAAGCAGTTATAACTGTGAGCTTGTGTGTGTGTGTGTGTGTGTGTGTGTGTGTGTGTGTGCTTGTGTATATGTGTGTGAAGGTGTATTGGCAGAGAGAGCCCAGTCATAGCCCCTTCCTACCAGCAAAGAGCCCTAGAAATGCAATATCCCAAAGCATCCTTTTCCCCGCAGAAATAAGAGGTAATAATTTGCACAAATTAAAACAGTTCACGGTACATCTTCCCTGGCCCTCACTCTGCCCAGTGAGAAATGAGATTATTGGGTGAAGTAGTCGAAGCTTCCACTGGACTCCGAGTGGCTCCCATGGGACATCAGTGAGCTGCAGGGGTCTATGGGCTACCTTCACCACACAAGCGTTTTCTTTGTTTCCTTGTTTCCCGTCTGTGTTGATGCGGGGGACTAGGTGGAAGGCAGATTTTTTTTTTTTTTTTACAAATAGGCAAACGAGTATCTGTTGCATGCACTTCAAACCTATAGTCAGTTGTCTGTTAGTCACATGCCCTAAAAGATCACACAACAGATAGTAAGTGGTCATTAACAGGAAAGCTGAGAGGCAGCTGCAAAGTTCTGCTTGTGCAGTTTGTGTAGTTCATTCAAATGTATGCTTGTGACTTAGATCATATATCGGTGTATTGTGTAAAAAGGAACTCATTGCCCTCGCCAGTGTTACTCAGTGGTTAGAGCATCGGCCTGCAGACTGATTCCAGTCAAGGGCACGTACCTCAATTGCAGGCTCCACATCTCTCTCACATCGATGTTTATCTCTGTTTCTCCCTTCTACTCTCTCTAAAAATCAATGGAAAACAATATCCTTGGGTGAGGATGAACAACAACAATAATAAAATACTTGATTGTTTCTAAGAAATTAAATTTAAAATAATGTATCACTGAACGTGGTGCTGGTCTTAGTCCTCATTATGTGCGGTGTTAAATGAATCACATTACATCCGGTGCCCAGGACAGTATATTGCAGTGTCTGCTGCAAGTGGGAAGTCTCTGGACCTCAGACGCCCCATGCACCTGCCCTGGCCACACATTTCAGAATCCTGAGCTCATCTCTTCTACTGCTCTTCCCCATCTTTCCCGGGAGGTGATAAGGCCTTGCATTTAGAAAACAAGTATAAGGCAGGAAGACAGCAAGCAATATCTACTTCCTGGTAAAACTCGGAGGGAGGAGAGGCAGTGTATGCCACACAGGCGATCAACACCCAATGATATTTATGGGAATGAAACTATTGTGAGAAGTTGCAAGCATGAATGTTGGATACAGACAACTGTGAGGTGAGATTTTGCTGCCACGAGGCTGGGCGATGCAAAGGATGGAGGAGGGCTTGGGGGTTCAGAGAGACCCAGGTTTGAGGCTCGCCAGTGAGGTTCTCCAGGCAAGTTACTGCGCATCTCCCCAGCTCCCCCTCTCATCTTCACAGTCGATAATCCACGCTCTGTAAAATCACCGTGAGCATAAATGGGGCGCAGGCGGGAGGCACCCTGCTCAAACTCAGTGCTCACCCAGTACGAGGCTGTGGTTGTGCCGTGTCCCGACCTGTGCATTTCACCGTGTCTATCCTCTCCTCGCTCCCCGAGTGCATCGCAAGTGGCATAATCTCCCCGGAATCATCTCCTCTCACATCCTGGGCTGTTGCTCATCCTTTCCTCTTCCTACAAAGTGGGCTGGGAGCTTTGTGGCCTGGGTCACGGAACAGCACGCTGTGCACCTCAAAGCCAGTTCCATACTTGCTCAGTGCTCAGCAGCCTCTCTCTGCAAACAGTAACCCGCAGGGCATCTCCCTACTCGCCGCGGAAATGGTTTCAGTATCAGAAGCTGTGTAATGCTGTGAGAAAGCCTTCTTTTTAAATATATTTTATGGATTTTTTACAGAGAGGAAGGGAGAGGGATAGAGAGTTAGAAACATCAATGAGAGAGAAACATTGATCAGCTGCCTCCTGCATACCCCCCACTGGGAATGTGCCCGCATCCAAGGTACATGCCCTTGACCGGAATCGAACCTGAGACCCTTGAGTCCAAGGGCCGACGCTCTATCCACTGAGCCAAACCGGTTAAGGCAAGAAAGCCTTCTTTTTAGGAAGCTCACCCGCGGCTCTCCTGCACGGGACAGAGGAGTCTGGGGAGGTGTGGCTGCATGGGCAGGGGCCTGGGCTGCTGGAGCCTGGCAGGAGCTTCATAGACCACAGGAGGCTGAGCAGTTGCAGAAAATCTTGTCAAACTTGATAAACAGGATTTAGGTAGGGAGGAGCTCGGCCTCAGAAATAATCCTAAGAATTAAGTCAAACTGCACTTCTGCATGTGGTGCATGGCAGGAAATGAGAGTGGAAAGAATCGTTGTGTCATGCTGTGGAACGGGAGCGGAGGTTTCTGTGTATTAGGAACAGAATCGCACACAGATTCCTGAGGCGCTGGCATTTCATTTGTTAGTAACCCCCTGAGGACTCACAGCCCGACCAAGGTCGCACAGGGCTGCTAAGGGAAGCAAATGCTCTGTCCCAGCAGGAACACAAAAGTGCGGCTCTGGGAATCCCCAGGAAACGTTCCAGCCCTCAGAAGCAGCGATCATGGTTTATTGAGCACCTACTATGCACCCAATGCTTATGTACCCTTATGGCAAATTAAAATCTGTAACTAGTTCCACTGCTGGGCAAGGGCTGCCCGCTGGGTGTCAGGGGGCAGGTGAGGGAGAACAGCCAGCTCCGCTCAGCCTGTGTTGGCAAGAAGGGCACCTTGGGCAGTGCCTGTATTCAGGAGGTGCCTTTGTAAACTGACAATTGGAGAAGTTTATAAAATTCACCCACAACCTCAGATGCCCACCTGCTCACAAGAAGCTCCTATCCTTCTCTCAGGGTTGCCCCAGACTCTCTGAGGGATCTTGGACAAGCGATTTTTCCCCAATTTCCTTCTACCTGCTTCCATTTGGGATTCTAAAAACTGCATTTGAACTTGCAAAATGAGCCTAATCCTTTTTTGTTTGTTTAGCTTTGTTGTAACATAGTTGATAAATAAAAATAAGATATTTTAAGGCGTGCAATTTGATGTTTTGATGCATGTATATATTGGGAAATAACCATAATCAAGCTAACTGAAGTATATATCATCTCACATTTCTTTTTCTTTTTGGATGCACAACTTGAACTTTCTGTATTATAGTCTTTTAGGACAGATGTACAAAGAAAATCACACATTGATGAACTCTCATTCCTTATTATAGAACCATCTCTAGTCCCTAAATGAAGGAAGGAAGGAAAGGAGGGAGGAAGGGAGAGAAAGAGAGAGAGAGAGAGAGAGAGAGAGAGAGAGAGAGAGAGAGAGAGAGAGAGAGAGAATGGGAGAGAGAGGAGAAAAGCAAGTAACTGAAATGGAGACCATAGTCACTCAAAATTGCCATTCTATTTGGGTCTAACCCATGCAGGGAAAAGCCTAAAATTTCAGAGGATTAACTTTACTTGCACTTTACAAAAGCAAATTCCTCCTCCTAAAAATTCTCCAAGGGCTGACAAAACTGAAAAGAACATAATCGTGTCTTAAGGGGTTGGATTTGTGACTTCAGGGCTTGGCAACAAATCTATTATAAAAGGATTCTGTGTTGTCATTGTTTAAAGTCTCTCATATTACATATGTCATCTCTAATGGTAAGACAAGTAAACCCAAAATTGATTTTTGAATTGAAGGAAATTTGCTGGAATCATTATGTTGTCAAGAATTCTCCACATTCGCAATCATTCAGAAGCTAATTATTCTGTTCTAAGAGCCTTCAAACTTTGCATTTTTCATCTTCCTGTGGCCTTTCTCTTTGACCACCTCATTAGTGTCTTCTCTGAAGGATGATGGGCAGGGGGATGAAAGGACACTCTATTCTGCCTGATGGCCAATGAAGATGAGGCTACTGACCTCTGTGAGGTTTGGGCAGAGTCCAGGATTACCGCAGCCCGCGATTGGCCCAGAATCCAGCCATCTGTGAATGAACTATGTACTATACACATTCAGATGGAAATACCATTGCAGTATAAATGCATAACTTTGTATTATTAATAAACCCTGTTCTATTTTCTCTTAAGAAACATATAATATGCATAAATGTGCATGTATGTTGTATTATACTTCTGCTTTCTTCCTTCACATAGCTTTTCCCCCTATATACTAAGTCTTGTGCTGAGTTGAATAATGTCCTCCAAAAATCCATGTTCGTGTGGAACCTGAGAAGGTGACCTTACTTGGAAATAGGGCATTTGCTGTTGTAATCAATTCAACATGGGATCCTGCAGGATTGGGGGGGGGGGACCTTGAACTCAAGGCCTGGTGTTTTTGTAAAGGAGAAATTGAAGACACCGAGGAGAGATGGCAGGTCACATAAAGATGGAAGCAGGAATTATAGTTATGTGGCCACAAGCAAGGGACTCCAAGGATGGATTCTTTCCTTAAGCCTTTATTATATATATATATGGTTTTGAGAGCGAGAGGAAGGGAGAGGGAGAAAGAGAGATAGAAACATCAATGATGAGAGAGAATCATTGATCAGCTGCCTCCTGCATGCCCCACACTGGGGGGTGGACCCCACAACCAGGGCAAGTGCCCTGACCGAGAATCAAACCTTGGTTTATGGGTTGATGCTCAGCCACTAAAGCTGGGATTTTCTTGGGCCTTTAGAAGGTATATAGCTGCTCTGACACCTTAACTCTGTACTTCTAGACTCCACCTCACTGAGAGAATAAATTTCTGTTGTTTCAAGCCACCCAGTCTGTGGTATTTTGTTACTGAATCCAAGGAAATGGGTACAGATATCTAGATATTTTCCCATTGGCGCCATCTTTAAGACCATGAAGGTGCCATCCTCAAACCTGGAAGAAGTAAGATGCAAATAGATACACCGATAAACACAGAGAGAAGGGCTCTGTCTTTGAATTAAAATTATTTCTGCCTTTCTTAGCACACATTGCTCTATCCTAATTGTTTGTTAAAGTGCCTACCCTCTAGGTGTATCAAAATTTGACTTATAACATCTTTATTCCCAGTATCATGTATAGTTCTTAAAGCACAGTCATTGCACAGTAAATATCTGTAGGAAGAAGGAAAAAAGGAAGGGAGAAAGAGGCGGGAGGGAGGGAGGGAAGAAGAAAGGGTGAGAGGAACAGAGCCAGATTCTACAACTAAAATATAAGTGTTCCTTCTATAGAACTTATTTCCGAAAATGTTGGTGATGTCAGAGAAACCTATAAATTCACTCCTAGGTTCACAGGCTTACTAATGATTAGTTTGACTTTTTATTCTAAAATGTAATTTAACATTTGTGCTAATGAGCTCATCAAATTTTACATCATTTGTTATGTTCAGCATGAAAAAAAAACCCCACAATAATAGACTTTGTGTCACTAGGAAATAATCTGTCCCCCCTATGGTTGTATAAAAGGAGACACAGGCACAGGGAGGGGAAGTGGCAGGATCTACGTGTCCTGGGTCCAACTTCATGTCTTTCCTTCAATACCACGTTGTCTTCCAGGGTCTGGAAGCTGATGTGTGAGGGAGTCATTCTTCATAAGAATGGAGCTCCTAGTTCTGATATCATCCCATGTTGCAAAGAAATTGAACCTGAATGAAGAAAACAGACTTCTTAAGTGAATGTTTCCTCTGTTTTTTCATTGACAGATCAGCAAAATGGAATTTGTACTCTCGGGTCAAGTTCTCCCCTCAAATGCTGGCTGTGAACTAAGGTAAGGCAGACTTCTCTGTCCCTCGGTTTCCTCATCAGAATATGATGCTACTTCACTCTCCTCTGTTCTCTAAAGTCTTACCTAAAATATTGCCGAGAACCAAATGGCACGGTGGCTGTGACTGCATGTGAAATGCAGAGCCTTCTGCACGTCTTCCCAGACCATGGTTCTTGACAGCTCTTGATCAGAAAGCTCTCCCTGGTCTCAGCCAGCCTCCCCTCACGCAGCCCCCTTCTGACTGTAGCACACACTTCATTTTTTGACTCATCTTTCCTCCTATTTCTTCATGCTCGCCAATGAAAACATCCCTGGTGGTGTTCGGCTAAATGTCATGTCAAGCTGATTCAATCCCATTGTTTTTCTAATTTAGAACAAAAATAAATGTTAGCTCACTGTGGTTAGACAAACATTCTTCTGCCATAAGAAAGAGACCAGGGTCTCAGGCACAGTGTTGGCAGGATTTTAAAATTTACAGAAGAACTTGCTGCCTGTCCTATTTGACTTCAGCGTGGTACTGTCAAAGCTGACACCTTGGAAGAACAAGATAATGAAATTCTTTCTGCAAACATTGACAAATCCTAACTTTATATTTTTTGCGTCAAAAATAGCCCCAGGCTTTATCCAGGAGCCCAATCTATTTTGAACAGCTTGCCTTTCGGTAAACTTCAATAGTTGGCCCATAAGTATCTTGTGTCTACTGATAACTACCCATAATTTAAAAAACATTGCGATTCATTTTTCAGGTATTTTCATTAACTTCTCTGAGTCGATTAATGCATTATAAAACCTGCTTGAGGGGGAAAAGATGATGATTATATGTTTGACTCCTTTATTTCTACTTCATGACTTAACTAATTTATACCAGAGGGCCTTCTATTGGGCTACGTGTGCTTTCTCAATAGGCGTCACACTCAAAACTTCACTCGGTTGGCCTCAAGAGAACCATCACATTATCTTATTAGTAGGAATGGTAGTTATTCAAAGAGAATATTCCATCTCAGCAAAGCTTACAGTTCTGTGAAGAATATGGAGGTGCAGACCATAGCAAAGAACTCATTTACATGGATGCAGTCTACATGATTATGATATCATATTGAGATACTGTTTTTTCCAAAAGCTTGTTCATTTATTTTTAAGTGAATGATCATGGGTATCAAATCATTCCATGTATGTTCTATAAAATACAAATAATTATTGAAATACTTTTATTGTAAAATGTTAAAATTTATAATATGCCAGATACCATGTCCTTCAAATATAATGAAAAAATAGGAAGAAATCTGCCCTGGCTGTTGTGACTTAGTGGTTGAGCTTGGACCTATGGACGACGAGGTTATGGTTTGATTCCAGATCAGGGCACATTCCCTGGTTGCAGGCTTGATCCCCAAGTAGGGTGAGTATAGGAAGCAGTCAATTGATGTTTCTCTCTCTCCTCTTCCTTCCTCTCTCTAAAGTCAATAAAAACATATTTTAAAAATAACATATTTTAAGAATAGGAAGAAGTGGGTATGACCAACAGTGCGTCCGATTTCCTAGAGGCTTCGGAACTAATATGTGCTCATCTTCTATGCTACAAGTTCTGTTTTAAGTACTTCAATGGCAATAGCTCATTTAATCTCTTACAAAAGCAAACAGGGTCGTTGCCATCATTTTTCTTTTGTAATAGTGAACAAGTTTATGTTACTTCCTAGGGTGAAGCAGTTGTGTCTGCAGTAGAACCAAGATGTGAATCTATGTCTGTCTCTAAAAGCTTAGCCACCACCACTGACTGGGGAAGTGGCTGACTTTCAGCAGGAGAGGAAAAAGGACAGACAGTTCTAATCGTTGCCTTCTGAAGTGTCGGCAGTTTTCTAAAGGGAATGGAATTAGTGTAATAATAAACTCATTAGGTGGGATCACAGTGGCCTCTCCTGGTAAAAATGAGAATATCAGAAATCTTTCTTAAAAACCATAAGTAACTGTTAAATAGAAAATGTAAATAGTTATTCAAAATTCCCTTCTACATATTTAGGAATGATATTTTCTTATAAATACTACTTCAAGACATGATAGCATGTATGGTGGATCCTTCTGGGGTGGTTTTTCTACATGTCTTCAAAACCTATTATGTTATGAGGAAAGCATAGTGCATTGGGCAAACATGAAGATGAATCTTACCAGAGATGCAATCTTAGGTAAATTTCTAATCCTTCTGGCCTTGGTTTTTCAGTATGAGAAATAAGAGAGCTCGGCCGGTGTGGTTCAGTGGTTGAGCATTGACCTATGAACCTGGAGGTTATGGTTGGATTCCTGGTCAGGGCACATGCTCAGGTTGTGGGCTCAATCCCCAGTGGGAAGCATGCAGGAGGCAGCCAATCAATGACTCTCTCATCATTGATGTTTCTATCTCTCTTTCTCTCTCCCTTCCTCTCTGAACTAAATAAAAATATTTTTAAAAGAAAGTATATTGTAATAACATAAGCAAGAGATATCATAACCACTAGAGTAATTGATGGCCATGATATACAAATAAGTCCCTGTATGTTATCATGATGATCTTCATAACAATACTATGAAATTCATGGAGTGTGGTTACAGATCTCAACTATAAATAAGGTCACGGAGGCTCACGTAGATTTTATATTTTGATTTAGTATATCTCTTAGTAGTAGATCCAAGTTATAAACCCAGGTGTCCTCATTCAATGCTGCATGGACTTTCTGCTATAAAAACACTATCTGTGAGGTGGTGATGGGTCCCATCAATCTGCGTACAAAACCGTTTGTCCACCTGAGTTCATTATACTTGACGCCATACGGACCTGACAATGTCAGGGTAGAAGGATTGAAAGATAACTCTGTCCAGAGGTTTTCACATGTATCTCTCTCATATTCTCCCCATAGATACATAGGAGGAATTAATAGACAAGTGTTCACCTCCCTCTCCAATGTCAGCTTTGTATTAGTTAGGGAATAGGCACGTAGAAATATTTAACATCAATAATGATTATTTAGGATCAACGGATTAACCTTAAGAGTAAAGAGACCTCTGAATGACCTATATTTAAGGAAGAATATCCAAAGGGAAAAAATAAACTTGGGAGTGGGAAGCCCTCACCAAGGCTGGGATTTAGGCCTTGGTGAAGTTGTGATTAAAACTCAAAAGATGATGGAGAAGTTCAGTTGGTTTTCCTGGACCAGAGTTGGTCCATTGCTGCTGGATGGGGCAAGGCTGGGAGGCAAGGAACCACAACTTAGACTGACACGCAGGAAGCACCTTCCATGCAGCCATTGGCTAAAGCTGAGGCCAGGGAACTGCAGCTGGCAGGCAAATAGGAGACACCACTCTAGGATACAGGCAGGCCCAGTGGAAGCAAACTGCCCGGGTGCCAGCAAGACTCACTGGCAATGTACCATAGCACTGTGAAGCCCAATGAGAAGTCCATGTAGGTGGCTGGAATTTGACTGGGGTAAGCATCACTGCACACCACCACCCCTCCTCAAGACATGCCAGGGGCTGCCATGCAGAAAGGATAGAAAGAATATCAGAAGCGTGCCAGAACCAGGAAGAGAAACCCCTTCTTCCTACAGCATCTCTTCAGCACCTTCTACTGAGAAATCTGAATTCCCTGCTAGATGCAGACATTAAATGCTTACAGCGTACAGCTCAATTACCACGCGGCAGACAATAAAGCATAGATTTGGAGCTGAGAGGCAAAAAACTGATTTTTTTAAAGTATAGGCTTCAACCAAAGGAGTTCAATTCCCATAGGTTTTATGTTAGGAGGAAAAGTTCTTGATGAGAGAGAGGCAAGAGACTGAAAGAGTCCACTAATTCAAAAAATGTGTTGCTGTTTTTTTAAACTATCCAGGACCAGAGCACATTTTCAAATGTGTGATCCCTAAAGTCCAGTAAGGCTTTACCAAACTGAGGTAAAGCTACTCTAGATACACTCCTGTATGTGTGTTTCTGGACAGCGTTAGGCCTAAGGGGGAGACTGTTAGATTAAACTAGAGGCCCAGTGCACGAATTCATGAACTGGTGGGGTCCCTCGGCCTGGCCTGTGGAATCAGACAGAAACTAGCTCTCTGACATCCCCCGAGGGATCCCGGATTATCCCTCGGCCTGGCCTGTGGGATTGGACAGAAACTAGTTCTCCGACATCCCCCAAGGGGTCCCGGATTGCGAGAGGGCACAGGCCAGGCCAAGGGACCCCACCCTTGGCCCACATTGGCAGGGTGCATGATCAGAGCCGGGGAGGGATGTGGGAGGCTGGCCAGTCAGGGAAGGACCGCAGGAGGACTCCAGGCCATGTCTGACCCGTCTCACTCAGTCCCTATTGGCCGGACCCCAGCAGCAAGCTAACCTACCAGTCAGAGCGTCTGCTCCTTGGTGGTCAATGCATGTCATAGCGAGCATTTGAGCCATTGTTCCACCATTCGGTCTCTTTGCATATTAGCCTTTCATTATATAGGATTCTATAATCTGTGCTGTCATATAAGGTAGGCACTACCAGTCAGAGCGTCTACTCCCTGGTGGTCAATGCATGTCATGTGAGCATTTGAGCCGCCTTAGCATATCATTAGCATAGCATGCTTTGATTGGTTGAACAGCTGACCAGATGACTGGACACTTAGCATATTAGGCTTTTATTATATAGGATATTAAACCAACAAAGGAAGTTGGGTAACTGATACTATAATATGGATGATCCTTGAAAACATTTACCCAAACTTCTAAGTAAAAGAAGCTAGTTATAAAGGACCATATATTATATAATTCCATTAGGAAATGTTCAGAATAGTCAAATCTATAGAGACAGAAAGTATGTTAGTGGTTCTCTAGGGGGAAGCCCTGTCATTATAGCACATATTCTAAGATCAGGGCCTTGGCAGTTTAGTTGTGGTAGAATTCTTATAGTTTGAGAATCAGCAGAACCTGAGTAGAGAACCAGACGGGCAGAGCAGAAGCAACAGCGAATAGCTCAGACTGCCTCACAGGGATCTGGCCAGGTGGCAGCTGAGTTTGACCTGAGACTAAATGACGGGGTTCCCTCATGGGGTTCCCTGGTACCAGACAGCCTGGTTGCTGAGTCCCTTCTTCAGGGTTATGCCTGAGTTTCTCCATTTGGGACGGGTGGCAACATAAAGCAACAAGAATGTCTGATGTACAGTCAAGTATAAGCAACTATAGGGATTCTCAAAAATGTTGTTGGCAGTCAATCCTGGGAAAAATACTAGTGTCTGCTAATTTGGCAAGATGGAACTATTCTCATTTGAATATTAAGGGAAATGTGATATTGGCCCACATTGGCAGGGGCAGGAACATAGTGGCAACTCATGTATTATTTGTAGTCTCCATGGGAATCCTCTAGGGCATACCGTGTGCCTTTTACAAAATAAGAACCTGAGACTTGTAGAGGTGAATGAATTGTTCAGGGTGGCCAAGCTGACACATGGTGGCTTCTGCATTCCAATCCTGACCTATGAAAACCAAGTCTATTCTAAGGTGTCCAGGTTGTTCTGTGGGATCGTTACTGATTATGGATATGGAGGGTTTCAAAAACTTACTGTTGTCCCGTGCCTTGGGCAGCATTTTAACAAGTTCTTCCTGTTCCATATGGATATGGAGGGTTTCAAAAACTTACTGTTGTCCCGTGCCTTGGGCAGCATTTTAACAAGTTCTTCCTGTTCCATACGTCAGCGACTTACCCTAGAGAAGGATCACTCAAAATGCCTTAAAAGTCACAGCCCTGAGGTCACTGAGCTGTGGTGGCCTTTCCATTTTGGGGCCAGCACAGTTGATATTTCAAAAAAATAGTATCTTGCTTAATGTAACTAAGTTGAAATAATCCAATAAAATAAACCCTTTCCAGATCAAGCTTACTCCAATGCACACTGACTCTGAGTAGACTTGTATGGTCTTGACCTAAAACACAACCAAACAAACGCACAGCCCAGATGCTGATTTAGGAAACCTGGGAACCCCAGGATTCTGCTTAACATGCTAAACAAATGTACCCTCCTGGTAGAACGGGACTCGCGTTTCACATGGTGGGTGTTCATTACTCGTTTCCTCCTTTGGCCTGGCTGGAGGCCACCCTGCCCCTCAGCAGGTTCACAACTCACTGGAGGTAACTTGTCAAGGAGTGTTTTGAGTTTTGCTAAGTGGAGAATAATACTTCCCACCAGTATTTCCAGTTTGGCATCTGCTCCATGTGTCATGGTATCTCCCATCATGCAGCTGACATGAAACTTCTTCCAATTCTCCCTAACCCTCCCTCTACCATGTCCACATTGGACTTATTGCCCTTCAATGTTCTTGTCAAACCTGGCCATGACCTTTTACCAAAATCCTTGCTAAGCTGAACTGTAGTGTCATGTTCATCTGCTATCCTCTCACTAAACTGTAGACCGTTGAGCATTGCAATGCCTTGTGCACAGAGTGGGCCCTTAACAACTATTGTAAAAGCATCAAAAGAACTAGCAATCTGAGCACTGAGACTCCTTCAGACACACACTATCCCTAACACGAGCTGATGAAGTAGCCCTTCCTATTCATGTTTCAGGTTTGATGAAAACTAGGCCCAACACCTCTGACTCCTGTAACATCTATAGATAAACAGAGGATGTTCAAAGGTAGGACAACTAATTATGAAATTATACCTGCATAGAAACTGCATCAATTCATCCCTGTCTTAGCCTCTGATAATGCCTCATGTCAACTCAGCACAGTCTTCACTCCTTATCCCAATCCCTGGGCCATCTCCCCTGAGCACTTCTTAACTCAGCAGGCTGAGCACCCAGGGGCTTCGGCACTCGCCTGAGCATGTAAGAAGGTTAGAATAAATTACCAAGCCTTGAATTTAGCTGACCAAAAAAAAAAATCCTCTAGTGTTTGACTCACTGTGCAAAATAATTTTCAATATGGTTTTTTATATCTTACTAATAACCACCCTTATGCACCTGTGTGAGCTGTTTTCTCAAATTCTTAAAATTTTTAGAATGTTAATTGCTTCTTTTGGTGATAATCCTTCCTCCTTTTATTTAAATGTATCCCTTACATTATTCACCTAAAACAGTGTGAAATTTCTCTTAATTCTCTATGTCTCTGTAGGATATTAGTTCTTAATTCTTGTAGGCATGAGTTATTTTCTATCTGTTCAAATGAAAAAATAAAATCTTTTATTTTCTCTCTGTGTATCAACCTTTGGGTGCCAAATCCCTTGGTTTACACTCAGCCCCATATCCTGAATCCCACAGGGATTTAGAAATCTAAATGGCTGGTGACTCACTTACTGAGTGAGTGAACTCCTCTAAATTCTTA
>NW_006291729.1:2561222-2570785 GCF_000327345.1 Myotis davidii | reverse complement strand
TCTTTATTTTTCCCTTTGAGAGTTTCAATGTAATTTTTTGCCTTTTTATCTCTTTTTAAAATATTTCTAGACTCAATATACTTACCCTAGAGAAGGATCACTCAAAATGCCTTAAAAGTCCCAGCCCTGTGGTCACTGAGCTGTGGTAGCCTTTCCATTTTGGGGCCAGCACAGTTGATATTTCAAAAAAATAGTATCATGCTTAATGTAACTAAGTTGAAATAATCCAATTTGAGGAACCCTTTCCAGATCAAGCTTACTCCAATGCACACTGACTCTGAGTAGACTTTGTATGGTCTTGACCTAAAACACAGCCAAACGAACCCACAGCCCAGATGCTGGTTAGGAAACCTGGGAACTCCAGGATTCTGCTTAACATGCTAAACAAATGTACCCTCCTGGTAGAACGGGACTCGCGTTTCACATGGTGGGTGTTCATTACTCGTTTCCTCCTTTGGCCTGGCTGGAGGCCACCCTGCCCCTCAGCAGGTTCACAACTCACTGGAGGTAACTTGTCAAGGAGTGTTTTGAGTTTTGCTAAGTGGAGAATAATACTTCCCACCAGTATTTCCAGTTTGGCATCTGCTCCATGTGTCATAGTATCTCTCATCATGCAGCTGACATGAAACTTCTTCCAATTCTCCCTAACCCTCCCTCTACCATGTCCACATTGGACTTATTGCCCTTCAATGTTCTTGTCAAACCTGGCCATGACCTTTTACCAAAATCCTTGCTAAGCTGAACTGTAGTGTCATGTTCATCTGCTATCCTCTCACTAAACTGTAGACCGTTGAGCATTGCAATGCCTTGTGCAGAGAGTGGGCCTTTAACAACTATTGTAAAAGCAACAAAAGCACTAGCAATCTGAGCACTGAGACTCCTTCAGGCACACACTATCCCTAACACGAGCTGATGAAGTAGCCCTTCCTATTCATGTTTCAGGTTTGATGAAAACTAGGCCCAACACCTCTGACTCCTGTAACATCTATAGATAAACAGAGGATGTTCAAAGGTAGGACAACTAATTATGAAATTATACCTGCATAGAAACTGCATCAATTCATCCCTGTCTTAGCCTCTGATAATGCCTCATGTCAACTCAGCACAGTCTTCACTCCTTATCCCAATCCCTGGGCCATCTCCCCTGAGCACTTCTTAACTCAGCAGGCTGAGCACCCAGGGGCTTCGGCACTCGCCTGAGCATGTAGGAAGGTTAGAATAAATTACCAAGCCTTGAATTTAGCTGACCGAAAAAAAAAAAATCCTCTAGTGTTTGACTCACTGTGCAAAATAATTTTCAATATGGTTTTTTATATCTTACTAATAACCACCCTTATGCACCTGTGTGAGCTGTTTTCTCAAATTCTTAAAATTTTTAGAATGTTAATTGCTTCTTTTGGTGATAATCCTTCCTCCTTTTATTTAAATGTATCCCTTACATTATTCACCTAAAACAGTGTGAAATTTCTCTTAATTCTCTATGTCTCTGTAGGATATTAGTTCTTAATTCTTGTAGGCATGAGTTATTTTCTATCTGTTCAAATGAAAAAATAAAATCTTTTATTTTCTCTCTGTGTATCAACCTTTGGGTGCCAAATCCCTTGGTTTACACTCAGCCCCATATCCTGAATCCCACAGGGATTTAGAAATCTAAATGGCCGGTGACTCACTTACTGAGTGAGTGAACTCCTCTAAATTTTCAAGTAATATGGAGCCTTCCCTGCCTCCAACCTATAGTCCCACCCATGCTCTTGGCAGTTCTAGCCCATTTCCCAACTACTGTCTCTCTCCTGTGAAGGTCAAGTCAGCCTACTACCTAGGGGATTCCATACAAGGTCTCACTGAGTTAGTCATTGTGACAATCCATGATGTCTGCCATTTCCTCCTCTTCTGAGCACAAACAGAAGAAGAGAAAAATGGGAGATCCCACTGGAGTTGCCACAATGCTGGTGCCCAAGATCAGTGCCACTGTTGGCATGACCAGCAACATCAGTGCCTATGTTGGATCCCAATGTGAGAGTTCTTTGTTATCACCTAATGGCTGCAGAAACTGCTAAGATGCACTCACAATTTTCTAGATCTTTCACCTTCTACTTACTTTTTTTTATCACAATCCTACTTAGAATTGAAGTACAGTTCCCTAGGAACTGATAAAGGGAAAGGGTTAAGACACAGACAAGGCACTACCTCCAGCCTACACATGCTCTTTGCAACTCAATGTACCACCCTTAGAATAAATGTGTGCACTCCACTCAGAGGCTCTCTTCCTTAGTCCCAAGGGGTTTCCTATGTTTCCTCAAGGCAGACTCTGGGCTTCCCCAACCAATCAGACCTGCAAACGCATCCTGCCTGAAAGTCGTGGTAAACCAGGGAGGTTAAACTTTAGAACTTTGGTTTTTGAAACACCTTGAGTTCCTCATTTGTATTTGCCAAATATACCGTTGTTCCTTAAAGCCCCAGCCCTGGTTTGTGTCCTTTATTACTTCATGTATAAAATATAGCTCCTAGCCCCTTTGTCAACCCCACAGCATCATGGCGGTGTAGCTGCACAGATGAGTCGGTTCCACCAGTGACTCATTGGGAACATCGTCGTTTTTAATGCAGCCTGATGCAGAGGCCATGCCACGTGCATTATTTATGGTAGGAGAGCTATTAAGGAGCAGAACATGGAGAGGTATTTCTGAATGGCCCCTGAAGGACGACTTGAGACCTTCGTTTTTAAGACTATAATTCTCCAACAACAAACCTAGTCTTGGGGAGGTGCCAAACATTTTTAAACCATTTGAGGCAACGAAGGAGGATCTAATTCTGGTCAGGAAGACGGTGAGGTCTTGGAGTGTGAAGAACAGCAGAGACTCAGGGGCAGCCATTTCTAAATATCCACTTGGTACCTAGAGCTATAAGATAACCTCACTAACACTGTTGCCATCAATGAACAATTTTATCATTTGTAAAATGACAATTATCTGTAGGATTGTTCTAAATAATTCAGATGATAAATATAAATTAACAAACACAGTGCCTGTACCATGGAAGATAACCAATAACTAGAAGTTATTTTAAGGACTTTATTGTTGCTTTCTTCCTGTTTTTAAGAATCTCTAAAATCTGAAATTGTCTTATTGTAGTCCCTTCCCTTTGAGCTGAGCTGTTCCCCAGGGGCTGGCTAGACCATATTCTAAGTGTAGGCAGTGGGCAGCACTCACCATCGCCCTTCCCGTCCTTCCCCTCTTCCTCCACAGCTAGAATATTGTGATGGGATCATTCCCATGTGCCCAAATACTGAGCCCTTTCAGGCTCATGTGGCCTTCTTTGCAAACCTACATGGGTGGCCCAAAACAGAGACACATGAGGAGATTTATTTAAAAAATGAGGAGACGTACAAGAGATTGAATTATGTCCATAGTGACACTCCACATTGAAATAAACCTTCACTGCTGCAGATGCCTTCAGCTGGCATATACATTTTCCATGATAAAGAGCCCATCCATTTCCATAAAGCTTGTGATGTGCCGAGTCCTCGGTTCTCCAACAAACTCATTCAATTCAAGGCTACAACAAACATATGAACAGCATTCTCTCATTAGTCCTCTGGTACAGATGGGGAGACTGAGTCGGAGGCAGGTTGCTTAGCCCTCTGAGTGCCACACAGCTGCAAAGTGGCAGACCTGAAGTTCACGTCCAGGTTGTCAGGGTGCAGGCTCTGTTCTCTGCCAGCTCCTCCAAAGAGGCGCAGTCTCTCCATTGTGCTCGGGGATGAAGATGGAGGCAGACTTCTCTTCTGTGTCAGCCTCACCCCTGGCTCTTGTATCTGTCTTTCCTTTGGCAGCTAACTCACTAAAGGTGCAGGGTGAGAGCGTCCTCTCCCATCCCACTGAGCCTATCAGCTTTGGGGATTTTTGAACTCACTGGGGTTAGAGTAGGTTTCAATGGCGAGGTCCGGGTTGTCAGCAATCCTCCACTCTGCTCCCCTGGGCTCACCCTGGCTGTCACTGCCTGATGGTGCTCAGTACAATCAACACAATTTATCTGAATGTCATCCCCAAAGAGCATCACACATCATAGTAAACGCTCCGAACGGGTCTGAAATGTTTTTCATTTTAGAAAATGACCTTTCTTCAATTCAAAGCATTGAATCCAGGGATTTGACCTCAGATTTGATTCCACATTTGCAGAGTGATGTTTACATGATGAGCCTCTTCCCGTGCAAATCTGTCCTCCAGGGGAAACCCTGCAGGTAGAAAGGAACCAAATTCTCTGCAAAAACAAAACAAACAAAAGCCTGTTATTTTTTACTACAGGTTTTTACAGATGTGTTTGGAGCGCACTGCGAGCTCCCCTCACCTGGGCAGGCAGGAAGCGGATGGTCAGAATAACCTCTGCCATAGGACCAAGTCGGGTGAGCACCAGAAAGTGGTCAGTTAATGAAAAACAGCGGGACCTGCACACTGCTCTTCCCTCAGCTCACCTTGGCTGGCCTGAGCTGTTCCAAGTAGAGAACTCATCAGAAAATAGGTTCCCAGATACACCGCCCCCCCCGCTCCCTCTCCCATTAAATATTCTAGATGTGGGGGATTTCTAATCTAAAAGAACAGCCGGGAGAGCTGAGAAAACAAACCTTAATGCAGAGAGCAGCAAGATTTACATGACAGGAAAATGAGCTCGGATATTGGATAGAAAATGAGCGTTAGCGTGCAGGTGGGAGGATTGGCTAGAAAACCACTGCCTATCTGATCAGGCATCTGGCACAGAAATAGCTCAGCAGGAGGAGAGAAAATGGGGAAAAATCATTTTGTGAGAAAGCAAGGAAGCGAATCTAGCTGTAAGTATTAACAACCATTAAATATTTTAAAACCTAAAATGCAGGAGAGTTGGCAATAACCACAAAAATAAACTGCTGATAGAAACCACCTTATTGCTCCTCCATAGAAACATTCCCCTGCTTTAGTAAAAGGTGACAAAAGTAGAAAAGTTGCTTCTCATTTAAAGATTAAACGTGATGTGGGAAGATGATGAATAAACACCTCGGCTCATATGTTTAAGTTCGCATTCAAATTATGAAAACGCAGGGTCACTTACAGTTATTGAAAGGGTAAAAGTCTATCTTCACTTGAAAATCTCAGGGTGCTACAGGCACAAAGACTGTATGGCATTTTCATGCCACAGAATGTGGTGTTGATCTTGAAAGTTGAACGCTAAGATCCTTGGGCCCCGTGTTTCTGAGTGGAGTGTTGAGGGACATAGAGGTCTTATGTACATTTGTTGTACAGAATGTCTAATGACATGGAGTGGTAACTACTAATTTTTTAGAAGTGAACACATAGCAGGCATGAGGCTTACCACTTACAGCTCCAGCAGGCCCACAGATCAACGGGAACAGACCTCTGTGCAGTCTTTGTTTTTTCAGCCTCGGCCCTGGCACACATCTGCAGTCTTAGAGTGCTAACTACAGAAGCCAGATGTGTCTCCTAGTTTTTCATAAACAAAGCTAGCTCAACACCCAGGGAAGAGTAATAAAACCTAAGACACTGAACTCAGAAGACAAGATTTCCGGTCTGAACTAGGTGGGATCTTCCTGGGCTGTTATTGAGAAAGTCGTTATCAACCTTACGAGCCCTCAGATACATAATGTGGGTCATGGTACCAGCCCTGTGATGCTCACTTGGACATTTTAAAGTAAAAGCAAGGTGATAATTATAAAATTTCTTTGAAAAATGTAGAATACAAAAAACATAAGTGTTTTCTATACAAAACCCTCTGAATTACTAGCTGTGTGTAAATAGATATTATTGAGTCAACACCTAGAACAAAATGCTGATGGTTTTCCAAATTCACATGAGGTGAAGTGTAGAGGCAAACATCCGGCAGCAGTTCCAATTGCCATCTTCTTGGTGCTTTGAAATTGCAAATATTATTTTGATCACACTTGTGCAGAACAAATACATAGAATCAACCCCAGCCATGATGTCTGCTGACTAACAGGCATGGATTTTGCCATGATTCTGCAAGATGGAATGGGCTCAGCTGGGTAGTTATTCTTCTGACCTCCCCTGAGATTACTCTGAAAGCTCATCCAGGGTGGGGTGCTCTGGGATACAGTCATCTGAAGGCTCACCTGGGGCAGGGTGCTCTGGGATGGTCCTGATGGTTTGGCACGTCAGCTGGAATGATTAGAATAACTATGAGCCTCTCTCTCCACATGGCCCCTCCAGCAGATAGTGGGACTTCTCTACATCATCATAGCACAGGGGCTCCAAGGGAAAACAGAAGCCACAAGTCATAGAGCATTCATTCTGCTGCATTCTATTGGTCACAGTCAAAGGCCAGGTCAGATTCCTGGGGGGCTAAGACTACATCTTAATAGAAAAAGAGGCAAGATCGCATAGCAAAGGGGCATGTTGAAAGTGGGAGATTATTGGGTCACCTTTGAAAGTTCTTGCACAGTAGCTTCATCCCTAGAGCAAGCCATTGGTGATCTCTGCCAGAGAACCCTCCTTTCTGGGACATGGCGGGGGGGCAACTCTACCTCTAACAGAGACAAGAGAAGGGGGGTCATCCATATGGTTGACCCTCTTTCTCACTGATGAAGATTCTAGGTCCAGCTTTTTTGAGAAGCGATTTGTCTCCTTTTGATTGAAAACAAAACCAAAAACAAAACAAAAAAACTAGCACTGGTAGAATGCCATAAGGAGCACTGGCCTGTTGCTGGCATTAAAGAGAAGATGGAAGCAGCCCTCTAAAATTAATTTACACCTCCCCCATACTTATTCAGTAAATATAGTTTATGCCAGATTAATAGGAGGAAAATATTTGGGGAGAGAAAAATCATGGCTTACACATCTTGGGTTTCACGTGGAACATCCAGATGGTTAACTTGATATTGAAGGTATCCGTGGTGTTTTCTGGTTTTATTTTTTAAAATTTGTCTTCCTCAAGTGCGGGCATGGAACACAATCCTGACTACATAACCTGCCTGCTCACACTGCTCTGTCCATGGAGAAGGGTCTGAGTACACAATTAACTCTGTGATTCTTTGTTTCCCAATGTAAGGGAACTATTTTGTCAACAAGGAGTACAGTAAGAATTGTAATGCCAGATCCATAAGTAACAAGGTGGTCTGGGGCATCCTTCCAAGTTTATCTGGTAAAATAGATCTGACCCTTGAGGAACTTGTCATATAAATCATTACATTTAATTATGGTTTATAATTATGCTTATACATATATTTCATTCTGTCAGGAGTGAGGAATTCATTTACTAATACAAATGAAAGCTATGCCCTCACATGCTGTACAGGGTTTCCTTGACTGTTTTTACATTGTGTGGACAAATTTTGTGGGTTTTGTGTGTGTGTTTTCAGAGAATAGAAAATAATTTTTTTAGGAGCTTAGCTCTCTATCAGATTGCAGTGTTGGTCCATTAGTTCAGAGGCCACCAAAGTATGACCCGTGGGTCAGATCTGACCCACTAAATATTATTGGCAGTGATGTTTCATGGGAACACGGCCACACCCATCATTTACATACTGGCTATGGATGCTGCAACAACAGAGACTACATGGCCTGCCAAGCCGGAAATTTCATTTTGTGTCTCTAGAGTAAAAGCTTGCTAACCTCTGGCCCGTTTAATCCCTAAGCTCATCTCATCCCATTTCCCAGAGTTCTATGATTCCATGAATCTATGCCGCCGGTTTAGTTTCCACGCTGTTGAGGGTGTTTGCTCAGAGGGGAGGCCTGGTGATCTGCATCTCCAGGAAACATCAGCCTGGGGGTGTTTGAAAGAATGATGGCTAGGAGCGCAGAGAGGTTGGTGGCAAGGATAACAAGCATGGGAGGACTGTCAACCCCCAGGGAAAACACATCGGATCATTAAAAGGTAAAGGAAGACAAATGCTCAAAAGATACAGCCTACAGGAGGCTCCGTTTATATTTTGCCATGAAGACGTTGCTCTTTTCTTATTTGCACTTTTCCTATAATTTCAGCAATCAGCAAAGTTCACTAGCAATAGCTTATCGGTTAATGACAAGAACATCTGGGTCCCTTTCCCCTGGATGCATTTTAATCAAGTCATTGACAGGAAGCTCAGCAGCTGAAAGCCATCTATTTCCTCTGGGGTGATTGCATAACATAATTAAAAGTTTTTCATTGGCAGCCATGGCAGAAGAGAGGCTCCATGCGTGTGGCCCCATGGATGCGAACTGCTTCTCATTTTTAACACTTGAGGAGCTTGTCATATAAATCATGACATCATGCTCCAGGATGCCATTAGCTGTTTGGTGCTCATGCTTTGCACTGGCTGGTCAGTGCAAACCATTCCAGAAAGTCTCTAGGTTTCAGAATCATAAATAGCAGGCGATGTCACTTGTGTTGGGAATACTCAAGCATCTGTGAACAGAACCCCCGCCCTTCACTCATCAGCTCTCAAAGCCACAGTGAAATAAAGACACATCCAGAAGACATCACATGATCTATTTCCCAGAGTAGAATTCTCTTTCCAAACCGCACCCATTGAGTAGCTGTGTAAACTGAGGGGTTGGTTGCATTTCTGGGCCCAGTCTCTTCAAATGACAAACAGGTGTATGAATGCAATTCCTACGTCACAGCATCATGTCCTGGGCCCGATGTGGTCTTGCTGCCTAAAGGGAGACCTCTTATCAAATTTAAATCATCCATCATCCCAGTGTGTAGTGTGCTTGGCTTTTCTTCCCTGTGATAAACTAAGGTGTAACCTATATATACCGAACGGTGCAGATCTTAATCAGTCAGATGAACAAGTTCTGCAATTTTACACACGCATGGCAACCCCAACGGAAACCTGAGAAGAACTTTGCACCATCCCCCAAATTCCTCAGATTCCTTTCAAACAATTCCAGCCGCCTGCTTCCCCAGAGAGGCAATTACTTCAGATTTCTGCATGGCCTCTGCTTGGCCTTCACATGAACGCACTAGTACCATGTGTATTCTTATGTTTGTGGTGTTTTGCTCTCTACATAATATTTCTGAGATCCATCTAAGTAGTTGTGGGGTGCTTTTTATTAGTATATGACATATGAATATGACATAATTTGCTTGTCTATTATACTGTGGATGGACGATTGGGTTGTTTGCAGTCTGGGGCTATTAGAACTAAGGTTGCTATGGACATTCTTGAATAAGTCTTTCTGGGGACCTGTTTGCATTCCTCTCAGGAAAATATCTAGGAGAGAAAACGCTGCATAGAAAGGAAGTCATATGTGTGACTTGGTAAGAGACTGCCCAAAGTTTTTCCATGGTGCTCGTACCGTGTCACACACTCAGTGAATGAGGGTCCAGTTGCTACTTGGTATTGTGTCAAACTGGGGGTGTGGAGGAGACCCCTCCATGCAAAATTTAGTTCAGATGCCCGGACTGATGACCCACATATACACATCAAAAGGTATATAAAGCTCATTGCTGACACAAGCAGCCTTGCTGGGGAGGGCAGAGCAGGCTCCCACGTAGATCCTAAAAGGCTGCTTTTGAGACACATTGTGTATCTTGTGATTTTTTTTCAGTTTGGCTAAGCATTTCCTGGGATAATTTTC
>NW_006291729.1:2558948-2559836 GCF_000327345.1 Myotis davidii | reverse complement strand
GTCTGTTTCTGAAATTGTGAGAGAGGGAAATAACGCCTTTCCTGTGAAGATCAAATTAAACAAATAAAGTGCTTTGAGAAGTGAAAAATTGCATGATCATTATGCAGGATGTGGCAGAAGTAGGCTTACAGTTGTCCATATGGAAAATCATACAATAATTAATACATAATAATAGAAGAATAAACTGCTTCCCATACTCACAACTGTAAGCCTACTTTTGCCCACCTGTATATGATGTATTCCCATGTCCATATCTAGTTCTCGAGGAAAACCTACTAACAACAGAGACCCCTCAGATTGTATGTTTTGGATACTTTTCTTCCCAGATACAGGGCGCTGTGACAGTAGCAGCAGTGTCAGAAACCTTAGCCAACCAAGTCTTCACTGTTGGGGGATTTCTTTTCCAGCCTTCTTCAGAGTAATAAGTAATTATAATTTTGGAAAGACTTTTTCGGATTCTATCTCAAGCAATTTGTTATGGTACCTTATTCAAATTTGGGAGGAAAAAGTGAGTAACTGTTGCCATTAAAATGAAGGCATTAAGACTCGAGTCTTAGGCCCCAGTTAGTATAAACGATTCAGGCTTTAACTTGGTCTCAATAACTCCAAGCATGTGTCCTTTCTACAGAATGCTCTGATCGTTTGGGATTACAGTATTAGATGGTTTCAACTGCTTTTCTCTTTCCTTCAGACTCTTTTAAGATAACAGCACTCCCTTAAAACATGGAGATCCCTGGTTAATGTCTATTTTAACATAAATTTTATAACATTGGATCCCTTTGCTAACTGTAGCTCTGTGAACAGAAAGTCAATTTTCTCCATATTCAAAGCTTTCCTCCCCTTTTTCTAGGTAGATATGTCCAAGTTCTTTTATTGTAAATTATTTCA
>NW_006291729.1:2557412-2558498 GCF_000327345.1 Myotis davidii | reverse complement strand
GACACACACACACGCACACACACACACACACACACACCACAGATGAATTTATCAGAAATAGACATTACATTTGAATAAAATGTGATTTTCTTCCTCACTCTTATTCTGGTCAACTGCTCTTCTTTCCTAAATCACCAATTCCTTCTAAACTCTGATAAAAACATCGAATTGGTATGTTTTGTCAGGGATCATAGAACTCCCTGTGGACATGGACCTAGCTCATCCCTGCGCTGCTGGATGTGTGATAGATGTTGGAACCCTCTCATATGCCCTTCAGGAAACTTGTGGGTCCCCGGGCTCACTTCCATTTTGTTCCTGTGGATTTCTGGACAGTGTAGCTGGCTTCAATGATTGTGACTAAGTCGAATTAGTCTGTAAAGTAGTTGAAGAAATATTGAATGAGTTTTGCTATTGTTCATGTTTTTAAGGAATTGGCAAAGCATTTCCTCCACAATAAGTTGGGTGCATAGAGTTCTGGTTTATCACCAGGAATTTTTCTTTATAATCATCAAGGAAGCTTTCAAAATGGAAAAGTCCCTGCCTCGAGCCCTAGACTGTATGATATCCTATGTGGAGTGAAGTCCAGGTTAAACCAGGTGTGCTCCCATGGTAAGGAGGGAGGAGGACCATTTCCAAGGGAAGCGCCGGCGCCCGCACCAGGCTCAGAGAATACAGCGGTGACGGTGAGAAGTCTTGGTTCCCAAGGCATTGGCAATTTGTGTAAGAAATAGGCACAGACATGCTCAACTGAAATATAGCGGGCAGCACACCCTGCTGGTGTGCAGACTACAGAATGCTTCCAGAAGGAAGTGGTTCTCAGCTCAGTTCTGAGAAACAGACTCATCCAGGTGAAGAGAGGAGGGAGAGCATTCCAGACAGAGGGAGCGGGCTGGACAAAGCCCCGGGAGGAAAAGAAACCCTCAATTATTTGAGGAATTTAAGTAAAAACGGTTGGTGGGATGGGTGAGAGATAACATCAGGTAGGATCTGGCCAACCAGGTCAAGTATTCAGAGCTCACTCTTGTCGCCCTGAGCCGAGTTGTGAAACCTGTAAACCAGGAGCCTCAGAAAAAACAAACCTTCCAT
>NW_006291729.1:2553116-2555656 GCF_000327345.1 Myotis davidii | reverse complement strand
ACACCAGAGATTTTTAAGGAATTGGCAAAGCATTTCCTCCACAATAAGTTGGGTGCATAGAGCTCTGGTTTATCACCAGGAATGTGCTTTATAATCATCAAGGAAGCTTTCAAAATGGAAAAGTCCCTGCCTCGAGCCCTAGACTGTATGATATCCTATGTGGAGTGAAGTCCAGGTTAAACCAGGTGTGCTCCCATGGTAAGGAGGGAGGAGGACCATTTCCAAGGGAAGCGCCGGCGCCCGCACCAGGCTCAGAGAATACAGCGGTGACGGTGAGAAGTCTTGGTTCCCAAGGCATTGGCAATTTGTGTAAGAAATAGGCACAGACATGCTCAACTGAAATATAGCGGGCAGCACACCCTGCTGGTGTGCAGACTACAGAATGCTTCCAGAAGGAAGTGGTTCTCAGCTCAGTTCTGAGAAACTGCCCTAGACTGTATGATATCCTATGTGGAGTGAGGTCCAGGTTAAACCAGCTGTGCTCCCATGGTAAGGAGGGAGGACCAGTACCAAGGGAAGCGCCGGCACCTGCACCAGGCTCAGAGAATACAGCGGTGACGGTGAGAAGTCTTGGTTCCCAAGGCATTGGCGATTTGTGTAAGAAATAGGCACGGACATGCTCAACTGAAATATAGCGGGCAGCGCACCCAGCTGGTGTGCAGACTACAGAATGCTTCCAGAAGAAAGTGGTTCTCAACTCAGTTCTGCGAAATAGACTCATCCAGGTGAAGAGAGGAGGGAGAGCATTCCAGACAGAGGGAGCGGGCTGGACAAAGCCCCGGGAGGAAAAGAAACCCTCAATTATTTGAGGAATTTAAGTAAAAACGGTTGGTGGGATGGGTGAGAGATAACATCAGGTAGGATCTGGCCAACCAGGTCAAGTATTCAGAGCTCACTCTTGTCGCCCTGAGCCGAGTTGTGAAACCTGTAAACCAGGAGCCTCAGAAAAAACAAACCTTCCATCGCTTGCAAACCCTGAAGTTCTTGGCAAGGCACTTACATCTCCAATCCTCAGTTTCTAACCTCAGTGTTCTAACCTCTAAAATCTGACCAACCATACCACACTCTCCCGTGAGTAAAGACAAAATGCTATCACAGGCAAGAAGTATTTCTCCCAGGACTTTCCTCCGATCAGAAGGCCATTCTTGGTTCTTTTTCTTTAACCATCAGCTTCCAGGCTGTGGCCACCTGGAGGCTTGGAGCCGTAGGTGAGGAAAGGGTGGGACGCGGCCACAGCCACCATGAGTGAACTGTCAGCACGAGCAGAGACCGTACAGATAACGTAGCCAGTGAGGACATGGATGCTGCCCTTCCAGGCATGTGTGGAGATAGATGTAGAGGTCCGAGTCCTGTTCATTGGTGTTGAGATGGAAGGTTTGGCTGGTGTCTCTGCTCTTTCCTTCATGGGTACAAAATGGCCCTGCCATTGCCCTCATACAAGCTGCATGAGTGGAGAAAAGAATGTATGTGTGTGGCCCTTTCCCCACCACCTCCCATTCTATGAAGAAAGGAAACCCTTATCAAAAAGCCCTCAAAAGCTGTACCTTTAAGTCCCACTGTTCACCAGTGCAGCACATCCTTAGATAAGAGCGCGAGATCACATACAGGATTTACACGGAACATAAACATTAGGACCGGGTGCAGCGCCTGCCTGCCTTTCCCATCCTGTTACTCATCTGATATCTGGGCTAAATCAGATTTCTGTTAGCAAGGAAGGAAGTGAAAAGCACTGCTGGTGAGCAGACAGCAGTATCTAATGGGGATTAGAGCCTGGAAGCACCCAGGGGAGGGGAGGGGAGTGGAGGGAGGAGCAGTGAGCGGGGGCTTCACTGGAAGGAGCCACGTCTGAGTGGGGACATGGCAAGGCCAGCCCTGTCTGAGAGACGAGAGAGAGCCTGCAAAGTATTCAGAAACACAGAGCAGAGAGACCAGGAAAATTACATGATCATAGGATCAAACAACCAAGTAGAATGAACTAGGAAAATGAACTAGGGCTACAGACCCGATGTTTAAATAAGCCCCAAGAATCTGCTGGGGGATGCAAGTTGGTTACTACCTTTTGGCCTAAAATCCGCTTGGCAACTCACAGGGGGTATTGGCCTGTGCTGGCCCCTCTGCTGCCCAGAGCTGGCCTGGTGGGAAGATACCATGTACCTTCCCTGACATGCTAACACACTGCCATGCCTTTAAATTTAAAAGAAGACGAAGGAGGAGGAGGAGAAGAAGAAGAAGAAAGAAGAAGAAGAAGAAGCTGAGAAGTTTAAAGAAACAACGAAGAAGAAGAAGAAGAAGAAGAAGAAGCAGCTGAGAAGTTTAAAGAAACAAGCTCTTGTGGACTAAAGGGGACACATGCTAACCTGACAAGCCCAGAGGAGGCCTGCATGGCAGTCTTGAAAACTCAGAGACCTAAAGTAACCACAAAGGATGATCTGAAATTAAACTTTAACTAAAAGCAGTTATGGTGGGTAGTTACATCCTAGGCTGGTACCTTCACTGACAAGGTCAACATTTACCTCAACTGAGCCTGTCTGTCTTTGTGC
>NW_006291729.1:2550465-2552653 GCF_000327345.1 Myotis davidii | reverse complement strand
AGCCTGGGCCGGCCCTAGTTACCTGAGCCTGGGCCGGCCCTGGATGGCTGGGCAGCCGCCATCCGAGGCTTGCCTGCACCTCTGGCTGGCCCTGCTTGCCTGAGCCTCAGTCAGACCCAAGGCACCCCTGGCAGGGCTGAGGGGACTCTGGTGGCAGCACACAGAGCAGCTGGCACCAACCCCGCTGTGGCACCATCATCTTGTGAGGGTGTGATTGTCAATTTGCATATTACCTCTTTATTAAATAGGATTGTTCCCACACCCACCTAAGTATGTGTCTATCATTTTACTTTTTATCTAATCCCAGGGGTTTCCCTGCTTTGCTTTCTCCTGCCTCTCTAGTCTATCACCAATGGATTTCATATAACCCACCTACATCCCTTTCCTTTGATTGCAAATGTATAAATACAGACGTAACCTGCCATTCTGCGGAGCATTATCTCAATTCATAGGTTCTGCTTCCTGGCATGTGTCGACAGTTTGGCTCAAATAAACTCACAAAAATTATTTACAGGTTTCGATGTTTTTTTACGTTAACACTCTTCACTGAGAACAAATCACAAAACAATGTGAAGATCCGCACTGATTAAAGATACCAGAGCACCAGATGCTTTTCCCCTGCCTCTGGCTGAGGGCGAGTCCACATGCTTCCTTATTTTTCCAGATGAGCTGTTCTCCGTGATTTCCGGAGGGATGAGGAAATAGGCACATCATCCTGGAGTAAACAGTAGCCTCTGACCTCGTGGACTGTGGTTATAGCAGCCCCACAACCAGCACAGAAAACCATAAGTCAGTCTGTTGTTCTCTGGAATAAGGCTTGGAGTGTGTGTGTGTGTGTGTGTGTGTGTGTGTGAGAGAGAGAGAGAGAGAGAGAGAGAGAGAGAGAGAGAGAGAGAGAGAGATTGAACTACTGAATACTCACTATGAGTCAGGGTCAGGGTCAGGGCCAGGCAGCACTGGATATAGTGTATACATCATCTCTAATCCTCTTCACAATCCTATGATGTCATGCCCACCGCCCCCGCTTTACCGATTAGGAAGTGCATTCACGTGGTTATGAACCTTCCATCGAGTCTGACAGCCAGTGGCATACCTGGCCTCAGACCCACCCAGGGCCAGGTCTCACACTTTCTGCCCTGTCACAGTCAGTGCTGGGCAAGAGCGTGGGATACAGAGGGATGGGACCCGTGGTGTATGACAAAGCCATCGGTGAGCCCACAGTCCTACCTACAGAGCAGCCAGGTCTGAACACTCTCATTCTGAAGTGACCTTTTCCAGTCCTCATCCCATCCTTTCAGCACAGGTAACTCAAGAACTCAGTATGTGCCTGGGGGTTGCCTGAATTACATGACTAATGGGTTTCCCCAGAGAACCGTGAAAAGAGGGGCTCCTGCCTCTTCTCTTTTTCCTTCTCCTTGTACCCTAACTACTTTAGAGTAAATCGAAGGTGGATTGATGGATTGATGTGAACATAACCAAGTTCCTTAATAATTAATAAAAGTTTCTCCATGAGAACCAACTGGTAAACATAGAATTTAGTGGGAACAGCATTTCAGTTCACTGAGATCTTGCTTCCCAGCAATTGTAGACAGACTGGCTCAAATAAACTCACCAAGATTTTTAAAAAATAATAATTTATTTAGTTATGGAACCAATTATTTTATAGGTCTATAACACCAGCTTGGTAAATATACATTATGTAGCATAGTATATATGGCATAGTATTCTGTATAGTGATCATACATACCTACACTTTTTAAAACTGAAATACTATTTCTGACCAAATGAAAACTTATCAAGTGATATCAATGAAAGACAATGGAAAAATCATTCCATATTCCCTTGGTTTGATAATGAGATTGATTCAAGAGTTAAACAGGTTTTCTCTGTCAGATGATTTCCAGAATCATGTCCTTATTTAAAAATCAATCCATTAGCTTCACTAGCCAAGTCCCCTGCTGCCTGATTGGACTTCAACTCCCAGACCTCCAAGCGAGCCCTCTCTAGAACCACATGGAAAAGGAAAGCCACTTTCCATCTCTCACATGCGATTAATCCACTTGGGAGACTGTTTCTCCCTGATCTCCAGGATACATGAGACTACATGACTCACTCAAGTAACAGAGTGCAGGTATGCTAGTCTTTTGTTTGCTTTAAGAAAACCCATCCTAAGCCCACTGCATGGGAG
>NW_006291729.1:2542552-2549765 GCF_000327345.1 Myotis davidii | reverse complement strand
TGCTTATGTCTGCTTTTTTCTTTCATTTGTTCCTTCTGCCATCCTTAGATTTATTCGTTTTTAATCTCAGTTTTTTAGTTAATTGACCTTTTTTTCATTTTTATTTAATAGCAAAACCTTTTAAGTGAGAAAGATAAATATCACACAATCTCACTCATTTGTGGAATATAATGAACAACATAAACTGATGAACAAAAATAGAACCAGAGTCATAGAAGCATGGAACAGACTGTCCAACCTATGAGGGAAGGCGGAGATGAGGGGTTAAGAGAGCAACCAAAGGACTTGTATGCATGCGTATGAGCATAACCAATGGACACAGACAGTGGAGGGGTGAGGACATGTGCTTATATTTCAAGGCTTCCTGGCTGGCCAGGCCCACATGGCACTCACAGGTGGACTTCTGCAATAGTCCCAGTACTTCTCACTGGCCGTGTCCGACTTCCGGGGTGAATAGCGCATCCCAGCATGAGTTCCCTAGGGCCCAGCACAGCATCAAGCCTGACGAGCAGCCCAACCCTTGTTGCTGTGAATTAAAATCACCAACAAAAGTATCTGAGATAGTGAGCTGCTGCCACAGGCAGAGAACCTCTCAGTCCCTTTGGTTTCACATTGGCTGGGGTCAGTCCTGGCTGCTTGTGTGGAGTTATTTTCAAATGTAAACACCTGGACCTCTGCTTCCTCATTTTGTTCTTATGACAGACTAGTGTTTTACCCTCACATTTGCTGAACTGCATATTTAACGACTCAATGAATTCTTCCAATGCTGTGGCTGCATCAGATGAGCCTTCTCTTAAGGGGTGTTTTGCAGAACAGTCTTTGGAGTTGCAGGAAAATTCTGAGAAGAATCACCAGGTGGCGCCAGAGCCCCATAACAATGCAGCCTAAAAGCTACTCCCTGGAGTGGGGTGTTTGTCCTCCAGCAGCCATGGGGTCCTGCTTCCTCTCTGGACGGTCCGTCCAGGCTAGCGCTGCACACCATCGGATCGCATCCAGTCCTCCGCGCGCCACACCTGCGGCGTCAGCAGGCCGACAACATTGCCTTTCCCAGGCTCAGGAGCCCTTCTGCTGGGAGGAAGCAGGGGTGTCAGGCTTGCTGGCCGAGAACCAGTTGTCAAAAGCCAGCTCTGTGCTTCGCTCTGTCCTGTCTCTGGAGTTAAAATCTAGCATTTTTTGTTGGGCAGGAATTTTCAGTTCTACCTGCGAGTATCTCCAGACCCAGTGGATAGGGAGAGATACTGAGGCTGGGTTATCTGACTGAATCCATTCAGAGTTAAGAGCAGTGACCATGTTGAAGATCAAACTTCCCAATCCCCGTGGTGTCTCCTTAACACTCTGTATTACTGCACAGCAACCACAATGTGAGCAGCGGGAACGCAGATTAGGGCATCAGCAGAGGCAAAGGCCCTGTAGCTGCTCAGGAAACGTTCCCACTGGCTGCTAGGTAAACGCGTTCTATGTTCCTTTTATTCTGACCTCAAGGATCATTATTTGATCCAGAAATTCAAAAATTGTGTTTTCTTCAGGATTTTTTGAATTTTAAACTCCAAACCTCACTTTTAAATCAAATAAAAATGAAACCTCCAAAATTTGAACAATGACCTCTTGAAACTCACATGGAGGTGCTCACTTGGGTCCTTAGCAAGTTACTGATATGCTGAGTATCAGAAGCATCCTGAAGGTGTTTAGCTTTTGCAGCAGGGAAATACGTTTAATAACACAATCAAGGAATTGAATGTGAGGAGTTCACTTATTGGTGGACAAGCTGGAGGGACAGGTGCCTTCTTTGTGGCAAGCACTGCTCTTGTTCTGGGGCACAGCGGGGAACAGAAAGAGCCCTGGGCGTCGCTAGCTTAGGTGCTGACAACAAACAATAAACAAATAAACTCACCTAGTCTGTCAGACAGTGCTAAATGCTGTGGAGAAGAAACAAAGGAAGGAAGGAATACAGGAAGTACTTGAAAGGGGGAGGGGCTTTCTACTCCACACAGCTGGGCAAGACCACATGTATATGCACAGGGCATGGCAGGCAATGGGACCAGCAAGACCAAACTACCCTGGAAAGAGGCTGCCTGCTATATTGGACAAGAGTGAGGAAGCCAGTGTTTCTGGAAGAGTGTGCTAGCAGAGGAAGCCAGAGATTATTACATCTGGTTTTGTGGGTTTTTTTTAGTGTGTTTTTGTTTGTTTCTTTTTGGCAAAAACCAAGGAAAGGAGACTGCTTTCGTATCAGCACCAGGTTCAACTTTCATGAAATAATTCATGGTTTTCCTGTTGCTGCTGTGGAAAGTGCATACGGCGTCCTGGTTACTAATCAAGCTTCAGGGAACAGGGAAAAACTGTCATCTGAGAACCGCTAAGGATTGATTAATAGAGAAATAATGTCCATCGCAGACTGGAAATTCCACCGACCTCCTGGAGCTGCCAGCCCAGATTGATCACCCAAGCCAAGTTAATCACAACATATGAAGATGTGGAGGCGCCTATAATTAATTGCTACCCAAATGAGATCCCCATCTCTGCTGAAGATAGCCCCTGAAGGTATCAGCTCATCCATCTTTCTTCTGCCAGATGCATACATCCTTCTGCTGCGGCTCCCCCTCAGGCCCGCCCCCTGTCGTACCCAGACAATGATTTTTTTCCCTTCAGTTTTTGAGAGTATGTAGAAGAAACAAGCAAGAAAAAGAAATTATGAGTCACGTGATAATGAAAGCCATTCTCTGCCGACTATGAAAGACTGCGATTTATAGATAGTTTTGAAATATATTATCGCTTTTCCACCTTTTATCTTCCTGAACTTCCCACAAAAATCCTGTGAGTTAGGTATTTTTATCACCATTATTATTATTCATGTTTTACTTTTTTGTAATCATGGTCAAAGTGTTTAAAAACTTTTTCGGTCCTCTTCTCCCCATTAAAACTCCTATTGTTGCCATTGGTTTGACACTGTTGTGGCCAACGTGGTCTCACTATTTTAAAATCAGCAAACAGATCTATGCCAGCCACACAATAAAACAAAATAAATGTATATTGGATTGAACTGAATTGCTCTTTGTGGGGTGTTCTCTTCTCTTGTGTTGTCCCTCTATACTCATGTTCTTCCCTCGGAACTCAGTTAAGATGCCATTGGAAGACTCCCTTGGAAGTTCCTCCTACTTTAGTATAATTAGTACCTCCATTCTCCGTGCTACATCTCTATTTTGTACATACATGTTATTCAATTTGGGGGTAATCAGAGCATCTAACTTCTTTTAGTTCAACAAATATTCATTGAGAAAGGGTATCAATAAGAGTCCTTCATCACAACCCCACAGCTAACATCATACTCAATGGTGAAATGGTAAAAACTTTTCTTCTATGATTGGGAACGAGACACGGATGCCCACTCTTGCCACTTTTAGTCAACATATTCCTACTGGGAGCTATAGCCAGAACAGTTAGGCAAGAAAAAGAAGTAAAATGCATCCAAATTAGAAAGAAAGAGCTAAAATTACCTCTATTTGTTAATGGCAAGATATTACATATAGAAAACTTTAGAGACTCCCCAAAGATCTGTTAGAACTGATCAACAAAATCAGTAAAGTTGCAAGATACAAATCAACATACAAAAGTCAGTTGTATTTCTATATATTTAGAATAAATTATCAGAAAGAGGAATTTAAAAAGTCTCATTTATAATTACATCAAAATATTTAATCTAGGAGATGAATAGCATTCATGAAAGAAGTTGGAGAAGATATAAATAAATAAAAAGCTATTCCATGTTTATGGATTGGAAGAATTCATATTGTTAAAATGTTCATACCACTCAAGGTGGTCTACAGATTCAGCACAATCCTTATCAAAACAGTATGGTATCAAAATAAAAACAGACACAAAGATCAATGGAATAGAACAGAGATAAACCCATGCATATATATAGTCAATTAATTTTTGACAAAGGAACCAAGATTATACAATGTGGAAAGGACAGTCCTTTTAATAAATGATGTTAGGAAAACTTTATAGCCACATTCAAAAGAGTAAAACTGGACCCCATATGACATCATACACAGAAAACCATTTAAAATGAACTGAAGACTTGAATGTAAGACATGCGACCATAAAACTTCTAAGGATATCAGCTCCTTGACATTGGTCTTGGCAAATGTGTTCTGAAGTTAAGAAAGAAGATCACTGGAATTGCAGACAAATGTTGTAGAAAGACGGAAGTAACCAGCATTGTGGGGACAAGTTGAATCAAACTCCTATGGAAGGCAGCACAGCGCAAGTGCAGGAAATTGACCTGATACGGGGAGCTCTGCTAGAGAATCCTAGTCCCACCCCTTATTCTGTGGTCCTGCGCAGTGTCTCTGAGTCTGTTTCCACACTTGTGTGATGTAAATAGCCACCCTTGCTGTATACAGTTATTCATCTTCATAACAATCCAGCAAAATAAGAACCATTACTGCCAATACTACAGATAAAGTAGAGTCATGTAGAGCACAGGGTGACTAGATGTTGCACAACTTAACCTCCTACATATGCCTTTGTGTTTATTCAGGCAGGCAGAATCCATTTGAGAGGCCCAATGTTTCTTGAACTGAGTGTTGTACGTTGCTGAGCGGGAACCCAAACCTGACTGCTACCTCCCTGACACCCAAGCCTGCTCTGCACATGTTTTATTTCATCCTCTCAAGGACCTGAATGGCATAGACACTCCACACATAATTGGCTATTTGCATTGACATGAAACAGACATATAACATGAAATAAGCATAAATATAAGAATGCCTATGATTATAATCATATAATTATAATGTTCTATGTTTGTAGAATAAAGACTATCACCTGGTACATTTGTTAAAGGCATCAAAGTTCTGGAGTTGGTAGCTACTTTCTATATGTGGAAACTTGATTGAGTTCTTTTTCTACCACCCTCCAAGGTGTCCTATGAGCTTTAAATGGTAAAGTCTGCAGGGTTTACAACATGGTACCTGTGATAGAGAAAGTGCTTATCAGATGTTATTACAGTTGCTAGTATCATCATCATGGTTATTTTTATTATCTCCTCTTCCTAACAGCCTAGTGCTGTCTCCAGGGCAGATGTCATTGTCCCAGTTTTACAGAGGACACTATAAGGCTCGGGAAGGATAAATGGCCGAGTTTTAACACACCTGCGACAAGAATTTAGCTCTTTTACCTCCTGGCAGGTGGTCTCTCCTTTGCCGTTAAGTCTCAGTATACCCATGTTAGAAAATTCTTCCAGTTGAGAAAAAGGTTGTCGGGAAAGAAAGTGAATGAGCTGAATCATTTAGACAGACAGATTGGAAAAACATTGTTGTTCCTTTTGCATGTTATGTTCTTGCCGGGCAGATGTCATTGTCCCAGTTTTACAGAGGAAACTATAAGGCTCAGGAAGGATAAATGGCCGAGTTTTAACACATCTGTGACAAGAATTTAGCTCTTTTACCTCCTGGCACAGTGGTCTCTCCTTTGCCGTTAAGTCTCAGCATACCCATGTTAGAAAATTCTTCCAGTTGAGAATAAGGTTGTCGGGAAAGAAAGTGAATGAGCTGAATCATTTAGACAGACAGATTGGAAAAACATTGTTGTTCCTTTTGCATGTTATGTTCTTGCCAGAAATCAAGTAGGTGGATTTTTTGAAGAATTATCTGTTAGATAAATATGCTTGTTTAAAATAATCAACTTTAGAGCCATATCTTGATAAATATTAAGCCAAACTTTAAAGTTTTATGAAACTTTTTTTTTAAATCAGGCATGATGCTGAACTCATTGAGCTTGGCTCACTACCAAATTTCTCTCATCAAACCCTCTGCCAGCTGGAGGAAGGAAAAACGTTCTATTTCACAGTTCGGGTATAATTATTGGCCACATTTCTCCAAGCAAAGACAGTGACATTGGCTCATTCCCCAGGCGAGAGTTTTTTTCTGGTCTAGGCACTAGGATCTGCTTTTCTTTAACAGATTGCAGCAATATACCCTTCACTTGACCCAGTTTATTCATTCAAAAGCTACCTGGAGCCAAATCTGAGAAGTAGAAAGGGAAGAGGCTGACACAAGCTGTGTTTATGTACTCATCAAAGGATTAGAGTGAAACACATATATTCCCTTCATCACTGAAAGCACCTGTCTGTGTGTCTATGGTAGACCAGATGGCTCTGGTAACCGATTATTTGATACAGGTAGTTCATTCAGAAGTTGGAAGAACTTTTCTCCAGACCTTGATCATCACCTTTTCGGCCTTCACAGTCAGTCACCATTGTTCCAAGTATCATGCCCTTTTCACTCCTTAAACAGATTGTGTGCAAAGAATGTTCTAAACATCACCACAAGGCTCCTTCCAGTAACCACTGAGTCATCCCTCGGATTCCCAGGCAGCTGTTGTATAATATGAGCAGGATGTTTTGACCATGTTCCTTGACCTGACCATTTTGACCCCAAGGATGTTTTGGTTCAAGAATGCACTCCGGAGTTTAGGTAGGCAACACACCATGACAGAACCCATTTCCTCTTTCTACGCTTTCCCTTGGTGATCATTTTGCTAACACTGTTACCAGAACAATTTTTTCTGCAACACTAATTGGATCATGTCATGCCTCCGCTTAAAGGCCATCAATCATGGATTTCCTATCACCAACAAAAACGCAGCAGCACATTCTGATCCCACTTGACCTGCCCCTTCTCATCTCCAACTCAGCTCCTTACACAATCGCCCCCGGTCACTAGCACATCCTGCACGTATCATACATCATTTTATGATTTGTTTCCTTGCATAAGCCCCTCTCCCTCCCTCAGTTGCTTTCAATCTAATACAAAGTGTCCTTCAAGACCAGTATTGGGTCTCCTTTCACCTAGAAACCTTTTTCTGACAACTCCAGGCCTCTAACCCCCCTCAATGACAAACATACTCTGTTTCAATTATTATAGGCATTTTCTTACTATTTAATTTAGAATGTTATTCATGAGTACACAGTTGTCTCACCCATAATGAAGCCTTCACTCTCTGTTTTATTTTCATTATATACATTGCAAGGGCAATAGGTTGGGAATTGGATGTACTATTGATAATGAAGGCAGGAGGAAACTGTCAGACTGGTTGCTCCCTCTCCATTGTGTGTCTGTGTAAGCTGTGTGTCACCCTTGTGATGGTCCCTTCTCTGACAGGCACACTTGTCAGAGAAGGGACCATCATGAGGCAGGGGTGTGTCCTT
>NW_006291729.1:2541053-2542397 GCF_000327345.1 Myotis davidii | reverse complement strand
AATTTTCTCTCATAAATGTTTCCCTAGTTGGTAGAACTCTATGTTTAAGCCTCATTCTCTTCCACTAGACTGAAGGTCTTCAGAGGAATGACCATCAACCAATCTGTGCTCTAGACAGTCATTTGTTTTTGTTGATTCCATCGACAGTTATTCATTGAGGACTTCCACTGCCTGAGGATGGAGAGGTGAGGATGCAGAGGGAAGGGATGCTAGTCCCGGTCTTGCGGGATGCATGCCCTGCAAGCATCTTAGAATTAGAACAACGAAAACCCAGCAAGGTCCAGCGACCTGCCCCCGGCCCCCCTGGCTGGCCTGAGCTTTTCGTTAAGGTCCCTGTTTCCTATACAGTCCACTGCCCATCTTTATGCTGCTCCCCAGCCTACATTCAGGGAGGGACCGCTCCTTTGTTTGTTTGTTTTTTATTGTTGACAGTATTACAGATATCCTTCATTTCCCCGCCTTGACTCCCCTATACCCAGCCCCCACCCCACCCCGGGCCTTCCCCCCCCACTATTGCCTTCGTCCATGGGTTATGCATACATGTTCTTTGGTTAATCTCTTCCCGTCCCCTTCACTCCCCTCCCCTCTGAGATCCATCAGTGCCTTCCCTGCTTCCAGGCCTCTGGGCCTATTTTGCTTGCCAGTTTATTTTGTTCATTAGATTCCTCATATAAGTGAGATCTTGTGATATCTGTCTTTCTCTAACTGGCTGATTTTGCTCAGCATAATCATCTCCTCCGGGGTTTCTGAAATCTTGTCTGGAGAGCTGGCAAGCTGAGGCTGAAGAAGCAACGGGCGGGGTGCTGCCCTGTTGCCTCTGTGACTTGGAAGAGACAAGGACAGCAACCTGCCTGATGAAAGCAGCTTCCCAGAGGCAGTTCCTCGTCACAGAGAGTGACAGGGATCCCACCCACTCCCCTCCAGGTTAGATTTCAGAATGCTCTTTCTGCTGGCACACACGCGCACTGAGACTCACAGTGCCCTGGAGCTGGGCAGTGTGATGACCTCTTTCTTCCATGCCTGGAAGCTGCTGTATCCTAATCCTTTAACCTCTGCGAAGCCAGGAACATTTGACAGCAAAAGCCATATTAGTAACTGAGACCATTCCTCCCTCTTACGGTTCCTGGATTTATCACATAGTGACAAAGAGCACGCATTTGGTCCCTCACAGGAGGTGTTCTCCAGGTCAGCTCAGAGCTCGGGGAGCTCCTCCAACTCCCAGCAGACACTGGAAAATCCCCAGGCAACATCTCAGCTACCCGTCCCAGCTCAGCTTTCCCATTCCTAACCGTCGCGTTTTGATCTTTACTGTCCTTAACAATCTCTCTGACTTTAAGCTGGTTT
>NW_006291729.1:2539181-2541043 GCF_000327345.1 Myotis davidii | reverse complement strand
TCTTCCGAGCCACTGTTGATTCATGCCTTGATAGGATAGTCAACATGGCCTCAATTTCTTTTAGGGCCTTGAAACCAGTTTTAAAACATCCTAGTCCATTCTTTTTAGACTTTCCCGTGTTTCCGCAGCACCGAGCGCAGGCCGGGCCCAGGGCCGCCTGTGGAAGTCAGCTCAGTGGGTTCTGGGAGGGGTAACAGGCTCACCGGAGGAAAGTAAGACTCATGGATTTACTATGAAACTCCATTTTTTTATTGATACACTAAGCATCTTAGTCATGTGTATTTTTATAAATGTGGTGGCGCTTGCTTAGGTATTCACAAACATCTCTAATCCTTCAACCCGTGGCTGGACAACATTTCCCACCCCTTACAGTCACCTGTGACCACGTGTAACTTACAAAATTGTGGATGAAAGTGGCAAATACCAGCTCTAGGCCTGCACTGTGAAAGCTTCCAGCAAACAGCCCTCCCCTGCCTTCCCTCCTCCCCGCTCCTACCTTCCTCCTCTGTCCATGGTGCATAGAACTCTAGTACCCTAGGGGTTAGTAGAAAAATCAAATCGGCCCCTGAATTTCCACTGTGACTGACAAGCAGCTACCCAGTGCTGTCAGCCACCCAGGGGCAGGGCTTGTTTCCGAAGCATACTCGACCCCTCCCTGTAATAGAGCCCAGGACCTGGGTGTCACCTCAGTGGTCGGTTCTGGTGGCAGGTGAGGAGGTCAGTTAGGCCGCAGAGTAAAGAGCTTTGGGGAAGTATTTGTACATCTGCCTTCGATTTCCGAAGGCAGCCCTGATGGAAAAGGTCCGAGCAACTGCTGGTCAGATTTTACTGACCGACTCAGCCCAGAGTTACCAGAAAGAGAAGTTCAGGCAATATGGACTCCTTTTCAAATGGGTGCCCATGGCAGTGGAGGGAATGCAGGGACCCCGAGGCTGGGAAAGCACGCTGGGGCCAGATGCCAGGCAGTAGCAGTCAGCTGCACAGAGACTCAGGGACGAAGGCCCAGGACGAATCCTCAGGTGAACCGGTGGCCTGAATCCTCGCCCCACGCCACTTCACATGCCAAGGTGACCACTATTAAGCTGAGAAGAACAAGAAGAAGTTGAAAACGCAAAAAATAAAAAATAGAGGTATATCCAAGAGAGGGCTCTGATTGTGGTTAAAGGGATAGAGAGACATGGAACTGTTTGTGGGGGGCGGGGAAGTAGGCCAGACATCTACAAAGTTTGTGAAAGAAATGAGGTTTCAAAGGACTCACAGGTGGAGACGGAAAGAGCACTTGGCTGTTCGGCTTCAAAGAAAGCCCGGCCTCCAACCTGCAGGGGCAGGAGCGAGCTCTGAGATCCAGGGACGCTGGGCGGAGAGCATCCTGCCTGCTGCGCGGCAGCGGGGACCATGGAGGGTGATGGTCGGGGAAGGGTCTCCTCAGAGCCAGCCGCCACGCCTGACTTTTGATTCTTAAAAATAGGGACTTCCTGTTGTGTGGAAACAGAGAGACCTTTACTCTGCCAGAATCACCATTGCAGAGAGCCGGGTCTCTCATCCTCCCCTTCCAGGTAGAGTACGCAGGTCCCAGCCCTCAGCGGCACATGCCCTGACCTGGAATCCAACCAGCACCCTGCTGGTGCCCAGGACAAAGCTCAACTAACTGAGCCACACCGGCCAGGGTGACGTTTCCTGTCCTTTTTTAAAAAATATATTTTACTGATTTTTTACAGGGAGGAAGGGAGAGGGATAGAGTTAGAAACATCAATGAGAGAGAAACATTGATCAGCTGCCTCCTGCACACCCCCTACTGGGGATGTACCCGCAACCATGCCCTTGACCGGAATCGAACCTGGGACCCTTCAGTCCGCAGGCCG
>NW_006291729.1:2526378-2539121 GCF_000327345.1 Myotis davidii | reverse complement strand
GAAATAGAGTTCATTTTCAATGAAGTAGATGTATTGTGAAATGTGATTCTCTTGGTAGTTTTCAGGAGGCCATACTTACATAATTGCATCTTCATTTTTTTCTGGGAGCTTGTTATTGTCTACACAAGTGATTAATGACAGCTGGAAAATAGACTGCAGATAAAAATATCACAATGGAATTGAGTTTTATTGGTCACTGTTCAAAGAGATAATTGTGTTCTGTTGGATCAAACCTCATATTCTAAATGTCATTTCCTGTAAAGCTCATTTCCCTGGCTCTTTGGGGCACCGGGCCTTTCCATTTTAAATGCTAGAGGATCACTGTGGTTTCAGGGGACTCTCCCAATGCAAAGGTTGTTCCTTTCGCAGGGTCAGAGAAGCAAAAAAATAGCTCTGATCTTGTGGAGGTGACGGCGACATGTAAGACGACACAGATGGCACATTCGATTGAATATTGATTTACAGAGTCTTTTTTCAGTTCATGTTGCCTTCATTTCACAGAATGTGTGCATGGTGTCCATGAGAACGTGCAGTGACTTTTAGGAGTCTTAGGACCTCAGGGTAGTAAGCCAATATGTCCTCAAGCTCTGGCCCTTTATAACCCCATCACTCAGGAACTGTGGTCAGACTCTGCCACCCCTTCGAGCATGGAGACAGAATATTCATGGGAACCAATTTGGAAACATTTCAAAATTCAAGCAGATCATGACTCGCAGAGCTTCAATTGCACCAAGATCTTTTTTGCTCACTCTGACATAATGACTTCTTCCCAGTGTGCCCTGCTGCTGGGGCATGTGTCCCACAAACATTGCACCCCCCTGTCATGATGCACATGTCAGAGCAGCACCAAAATCCATCAGGACCACTATGTTTTCCTCATGAATTATATTTATTACTTCTAAATACATGCAAAACACGTGAGTGCCCCATTAATTATCTAAGGCTAAAACAGTACCCAACGTCAGTGGCTTAACACAATGCTCATTTATTTTCTCATAGGTTCTGCAGGTCAGGGGTCTGGGTGGGACTTAGCTGGTCCTCTGCTTTGTGACCTCTCATGGGGTGGCAAACAGGGTCAAGGTCATCTCAAGGTTATCAGGATCAGGATCTGCTTCTGAGCTCACGTGGGGGTTGTTGCTGGATCCAGTTTATTTAGGGCTCCGAGATTAAGGGCCTCAGTTCCCTGCTGGCTGCTAGACAGAACTGCCCTCATTCCTGGCCAGATGTCCCCTCTCCATCAGACTGTCATGTGTGAGGAGCCAGGGAGGGACAGCACAGACTTTTCTAACCTAACCACAGTGCGTCAGCCCATCGCTTTGCCACGCTGTCTTCATTCACAGCAAGTTATTGTGCTCGGCCCACGCTCCAGGGCAGGTGACTATACAAGAGTGTGAACAGTAGGAGGCAGGGGTCTAGAGCCATCTCAGAATCTGCCCACCACAAACACACTCATGTTACATTGATTTTTTTTTTTAAAGAAACTCAGGTCTCATAAACTCAAGAGCCCCTTGATTGATGAATACATGAGGGGTAGGGAGGACTTTATTCACTCACTCAAAAGCATACACTATTTGACACTCTGCACTGGACACTCAGAATACAAGATGAAAACTGGATCCTTGGGGCTCAGTTTCCGAAAGTGGCAGGAGGCAGATGCACAAGCTAAGCTGTGAAGAGGGCTGCAATGAGGGTGAGCAGTGAGAGGCGGGATCTGTCCATACAGGTCTAGACAGTAGTGCAAAAAAAAAAAAAGAGTGCTCACACCCACGCTGGAGGGCAGGAAGGTTTACCCAGGGAGATGCAATTAGACTGGAGTCTTGCGAGGCACTATCCCACTCAGATCGCTGTGTGTGTGGCTGGTGGCACCGCTTAACGATGTAAGGAATACGTGAATGACACAAGTTTGGATGCAGCTTGAAATATTTTCATATCACATTTGTCACGGGTCACTGGGAGAAAATGGAATTCGTGCCACATAAAGAAAAATGGAATTTCATCAAGGCTCTTGCAAAGTTCTTCCAAGGACTCCCGAAGCTGAGACCGCCTAGACAGCTTCCTGCAGGAGGAAAGAAATGGCCTCTACTGGCCTCGCTGGAGATGCCACACAGACCGAGCCCCAACTTCCCACCAGTCGCACATCTGCAACCGAAGCGCAAAGTCCTTCCAGGTGTGCCGGAGGAAGTGGGAATGGTGGAGCCATCTCTGTCTCCGTCCCATCTGCACTCTGGGTGTGTTGCTGGAAGGGCCCGTGGACACTCCGGTGAGCTGCTCAGCCAGCATTGGACGGACATTCAGGTCTGAAGGGAGGAGCACCCTCCAAGGGAGAGGTCTTGGGGTACCTGAAGCTGGAAATCTGCCCCCCAAGAGTGAAGAACTGACAAACTCCTAATATCTCTGGACGGCACCATACATTCCTTTTGGAAGGAGCCAAGCACATTAGAAACCCTGCGTTGCCAAGAACCAATTAGAGCCTCTATTTCAACTCTTGTCCAAGGTTTGATTTTTTCTTTAGCTTGCTGACTAAATTGATGAGTAATTACATTGAACTTCCTCTCTTCTAGAAACTGCCCATCCTATTGTTAGACAACTCTGAGAAGCCATATTAGCTTCATCCAAAATCAATCTCCCCCTCACATCCTGTTCTCCGGAGCTTCACAAATATGGCTGTGCCTCATCTCTTTCAAGCACCTATCGAAATTTGTAGGAAATTTATAATGTTGTAAATTTTAGAAACTTACAATTTGGGTCACAAGCCATAAGTTACTTTGAAATCCTAGCAAAAAAAAATTTCTGTAGAGACAGTGAGATTCTCAGAGGATTCTGTTTCCTGGCGTTGTGGGGGTCCCCTGTGTGATGAAGAGATTCAGGAAGCTTGGTCATCACCCGCACAGCCCTGGCCGCACCACCCCGATCCCTGCAGCCACCCACAGCCTCTCCCTGAGTCCCACCCTCCCTCTCAGGTGGCTGGCTAGGCGTCACCTCTGCTCCCCTTGGTAAATCAGTCTTGCAACAGATTTGTCTAGGCCTTTCCTCTGTGACCCTCCCAAAAGCATTCTTGCCACTTTCTCACCTCACGTTTCTCAATGGAAGTGCTTCCTTCCCTGGACAATAGCAGCAGACCTGGAGAAAAGTGGGGGGCTGTCAGGGAGTGGCCTCAGTGTGAGGGAAACACAAAGGAATAGAACTCAGGACTCCAGGTGAAGAATAACATTTTGAATTTTAAAAGACGACTAGCACAGACCAGGTGAAACAAAGGGCCTGATGCGAACAGCAGGCCAGCAAGAAAGGGCAGCTGAGAAGACCTGAAAAGCAGACTGATTTTAAGGAATTCTTGGCAAAGCCAGGGCTGTAGCATAGGGAAGCTCATGCTTGGTAATCTATAATGTAATGTAGGTACTGTGCTGGGTTTTTATTTACTGGTTTTATTTCATACTTAATAGGTTCCAGTTATTGTCTCTTTGTCATAGACCAACAAATTACAGCTTAGAGATGTTAGAGAGCGTGTGCCTATATTCATTCATTCATCCATCCATTCATTCATTCATCCACCCATCCATTCATTCATTCATCCACTCATCCATTCATCCAAACAGTACTCTCTATTAGCCGCTGAGAAGCATGGCAGGGTGCACGATGAAAAGCCTTTCTGGTCTTTCCTGGTGCTCAGGGGGGAAATATGACTAAGCTTACATTCCAACCAGAATTTTTAAGATGCTCTGA
This sequence comes from Myotis davidii, assembly GCF_000327345.1. Lineage (NCBI taxonomy): Eukaryota > Metazoa > Chordata > Mammalia > Chiroptera > Vespertilionidae > Myotis > Myotis davidii. The sequence continues at coordinate 2,535,401 of NW_006291729.1, read as the reverse complement.
CTTGGTGTTTTGTTTTGCTTTACTTTCTTCAGATCAGAAAATAGGTTGCTCTTGTCTCTAAATCCCCATCAGACTATCCCTCTCAGACCCATCAACTCCTGGTAGGTGTGGGTATCAGCTTATCTCTCTTCCTCCCCATTCAGCTCACTTGGGCTCTGGGTGTTCGTGTCAGACAAGAGGCTAGAAAAGGAGGGGATTGTTTCCAGCAATTTCTGAGATAAATAACATCCCTCGTATCTGGAGTGGGGAGACCTCTGGGATTGAATAAGTGCCAGGTGATTAATCTGTTAAAACAATTAAGATTTTGTTGGGGAAATTTAGGTTGTATTTTCATTCCTATTGGCTACTTGTTTGTTGACTTAAAAAATATTATTATTTAAAGAGATCCTGGACCCATTTCCTGTCAGTGTTTTTTTCTTTTTACAGAGGAAAGATTTTAGTTCTAGAACAACATAAAGATGAGAAGACTTTTCTAAAGGCAGAGAGCAAATAAGTAAAAGAAAAAAAATGTGCCATAACTCAGAACTCTAGAATCTGACATCCAAATTTATTCCCCAACCCAAGTAGAACCTTCTCCTTCCCAAGAGATGTTGTCCTTCAAGCAGGCGCCTTACCCACAGGAAAACATCAGGTCAGGTGGCTGGAAACTGGTCTGTGTTGGCCATGAAGTGGTGATCTGGGAGCTCGCTCAGAGACTAGAATTCCTGGGAGGAGGTTGCACTACTCACTCATTTTCCTATACCCCGTGCTTCCATCATCTTATTTCTCCTTCCAAAGGGGACCTCAGAGCACTTGGAAAATTCTTACAGATGCATATTGTGTCCATGTGTGCCGTGCTTCAAATATGTATATACATTGGCCCGCTCGCCTTCCTTTCAGGAAGTTGGAAACAGATGTCTCAGCTAAACTAATAACTGGGCTTCTGTATTTGTGTTTGGAATTCAAAGAACTTCCATCCAGTGGATTCAAGTAAAACGCATATAGTTCGCCTGATGAAGTGGGAGAATAACATGTTTAATAAATATAACTTTTTGGTCACGGGAAGATATTCTCCATTTACGTAAAACGGCATGTGAAGAGCTGTGTGTGTACAAGTGTTAGCGTAGGGAGCTGGACATTCATAAGAGAGAAGGCAGCAAAACTGGCTGAGCTTAACTAGGATGAAAGCTACAGCTTCACACACTCCAGGGACAGCCTCATCGCCTGTCCATGGGATTAACAGCCCCCAGCACTGGCTTTCCCATCTCCCCGGGGGAAGCAACTGGCCTTAACCGGATGAAGGAAGGAGAGATAAAACAATAAAGGGGCAACTTCACTGCTGGGCACAGCGCAGTAGGAGCCAAGATGGTGACCATAAGGGGAGGAATCTAGCCTAGGAAAGGGGTCAGATTGGGTAGGGGAAGGGCCCAGCTCTAGCTCATGAAGAGCCAGGAAAGAGATTGGTTAATTTGAAAAAAAGCCAGCAGAAGGTATTGTAAACAAAGCCCACCCAAGACCTGTCTGGGTAGCAGGCATCTGCCCATTTGTGCATTCTCTCTCCATAGCAGCCACGGAACTCCAAGCTCAGGCCTGTGAAAGGCAGCTGGGAACAGAGACTATGTTAGCCAGGTGGGGACAGGGACTGAGCTGGACTCAGCTTTCCCAAGGCTGAGCTGACCTATGCCCTGCTGATGTCCAGCCAGCGGCACAGGGTTTCTGAACCCTGGGAGCTTCCTTCAGGCTTAGAGGACAAGGCTGGACAGAGTTGAGCCATCTGGTTGTGGATGAAACACCAGGCAGCTGGGGGCAGTCATTTGCTTTTACCCCGATAAATCTTACCATACACCAGGAGGACTTACTGACGTACCGTTTCATATGGCGTCCTATTGCCTTGCATGCAGCCTATGTCTGGTCCACATAGTTAGGAAGATGCCAAGCTTCTTAGGCACCAACAACCATGGTTTAGTCTTTATTTTTGTCACAGTTTCTTCTCAAGGCACCGTCATAGCAAAGAGTGCATCTGTATAGTGACTGTGCACTGAATACCCTTTTTAGTGAATATTAGTTGTCTGTCAGAGTCTAGGCTCTCAGAAAGTAAAAGTAATAAATGGCTCCTGCCCTCAGGGTGCTCCAATTCCGTGGAAGAAAGACTCATGGGTTCAACCAACTGCATACAATTCCCCAACTGCTCACAGTGCCACCAGGTGTGCTCAGAGCTTCCTGTTTCTCCCTCTGTCACCCCAGTGAGGGGCGCAGGGAGGAGCCAGTTTGACAGATGAAAGCCTGGGTCACAAAAGTCCATAAACTATGTTACCAGTGTCCCACAGAAAGTTTTGATCACACAACAAAGGACTTCTGACTTCTCATCCAGTGACTGCCTGCCACCCCTGGTCATGAGCCTCTGCGTGGGAGTCATGTGCTAGAGAGCCAGGTGTGCACCACACCTGAGGGGTCGGAGGGTCAGAGGGGAAGGGGCATAGAGCTGGGGAACCCTGTCCCACCTTTATATTCTTCATATTCTTTTTTTTATTCTTCATATTCTTACCATCTCATCAGTGAGAGAGGCAGATCTGTGAATAATACTTGCTATTATCCAATTTCTAGACCATAATGATGAATAGCCCACTCCCTTCCTGGGGACTCTGATCATCCTTTTTGTTTATTAGGTTTGCTTTTTTTTTTAAAACAACATTGCCTGTAGCATGTTTTCATCTCGTAAAATACTGCTAAGAGTCATTAAAATTGCCATTTATTTTTCACCTGCCGATTTTATTGGCCACTGTGGTTTAATCTAGCACAGACACTGGATTCGTGTTCTTGTTTCTTGACCCAGCCTCTGACTTGATCTAAAATAAACTCATTAAATTCGCTTGGCGATCACTATACATTGGTCAAGTGTGGGGACACCTTGCTCTCGACACTGGGAGCTATTTTTCTTTCAATTGTTTAAGCTTAGTCCTCTCTGTCTTTAAACTATAAAGGAGACCACTCATTTATTTATGTTTCTATTCAGTATGCACGCATTTACTGAGCACCTCCCTTTATATCAGACCTATTGTGAGGGGTTTGGGATATAATTATTAGCAGAACTCAGTTCCTGCCCGGGAAGAGGCAGAATTAATATAGAGTGCTGAGTGCCTTTCTAGCCCTAGAAAATAGACCTGGAAACCCTGATTTCGAGAGGAGAGGGGGTAGGAGCTAACATTTAGAAAAACAACAGAAGAGTCAGGTGGATGGTGGGGATGGGATGACTTTTCCAGGTCCAGGCGGTTACGATGTATAAAGGCAACAGAAGCACCAAAGTGTTGGGTGTATCAAGAGCCGGACATGAGTGTGGTCCTGCTGATATGAAGGAGGATTGGGACCACGCCGAGTGAGAAGGGTCCGGAGAGGAGGCTAAGGGGTAGATCAAAGTTCCCGAGGAGTCTGATCAGGTGGCCCTTTATCCTAAAAGCCAGAGGATATTGTCCTGGGTCCATGTGCTGATGTTACATGTTCATAAGGCACCTAAAATGTCCTGTGTTTTGTCTATAGATGCAATTTTTGGGGGTGGGACAATAATACAAAACTATGATGAGTTTTTCAAAGATATTCTTTTTTATTATTTAAAGTATTACATGTCTCCTTCCTCCCCCCCCCCCATCAACCCCCCTGCCAATTCCCACTCTGAGGGCAAGCCCCCACTGCCTCAGTGTCTGTGCCCATTGGTCATGCTAATATGCATGCATACAAGTCCTTTGGTTGATCTCTAACCCCCCTCCCCTCCCCTGTCTTCTCCCTGAGGCTGGATGGCCTGCTCAGTGCCACCTTGTCTCTGGATCCATTTTTGTTCATCAGATTATGTTGATCATTATATCCCACATATGAGTGAGATCATGTGATATTTATCTTTCTCCGACTGGCTTATTTCACTTAGCATAATGATATTCTTGACCCACAATATTTTGAAACCATTTTTTTTGTAGGCAACAGTGAATCATTGTGGGCTGTTAAGATGAGGCAGAAAGGGGCCAGTCTGTGCCTTAGAAATTCTTAACATGTAATGAAACCATTGGCTCCCCTGTCACTAATGTGAATAAATGCAATTGTTGTTGTCGTGGTGTGCAAAAAAGTACTCTTTATGATATACTAGAAGAATTCAAATAATTTTGACCAGATATGCAGATTCCTTACGAAATTGAGGCAACTTCTCGGTTTCTTCAAAAATGGGGAATTTGGGAATTCTGGGAAAAGGTATTATTTGAAAACAAAGCACTCTGTTTGAAAGACTGGCCGACCCTTGCTCACAGGCCACATGGCATTTAGGGAAAAGGTTTGTGGCCAGGGCTTCGGGCCTATGGGCCATGCCCCGGAATGAAGCAGTGAGTGGCTTACGCACCCACTGGCATCAGCTTCAGCATTTCCATATTCATAGCATGTATGGGTTTTTTTAAACAAACGCCTGTCTTTTTATCAAGGGCAGAAATGCAAAGCCTAGAAACGCCCTGGGGAACTTATTCAAAGGCTTTAGACCGACTTTGAAGGTGAACTTCTCCTACATTCACACTGCATTCATTTACAAATTCTCCAGAGTTTGGGAAAATGTATGATCCCCATTGGCAATAATTAATTAAAGTCTTCACCAACAAATAAACACTAAATATTTTAAAAGAATTAATGAAGCAAAATATCTAAGAGTGCCTGGTATAGAAGAACCGCTTGGGGAGAGTAAGTAAATAGACAAGTTGGGGTAAGGGAAGCAAGAGACAAAGGAACCTAATGAGTGTTTACTAAGTGCAAGTGCTTTCCCAAGTACCATCCCACCTAACGCTCCCAACAACCCCATGAGACCATTATGTTTGGCTTCCTTTTGGAGACCAAAGAAAAAGGATCTAGACTTAATAAATGACTTCTAAGTGAGTGATAAGGCTGATATTCTGTGTATCACTTTAAGACTCACATGTCTTTGTGTGGCTTGATAGTCTGTTCCTTCTATAATAGTATCTGTGTGGATGAATCACTGCTTGCTTATCCATTCTCCTATTGAAGGACATCTTGGCCGTTCCTAGTCTTTCATGATTATCAATAAAACTCCCGTAAGCATGCATGTTTAGGTTTTTGTGTCAATGTAAGTTTTCAAACCAGTGTAGTAAATACCTAGGAGCACCATTGTTTTAGTGTACAGTAAGCCTCTGTTTAACTTTAGTAAGTTTATGACAAACATTCTCCCAAAGGGGCTGTGTCATTTTGCGGTCCCGTGAGCAATGAAGGAGTTATACAATCATGATAGTACCCTGTATTCACTATTTCTCAATTGAGGCATTAATAGCCATTGAGTGGGGCAATTCTTTGTTTTTCTAGACTGGCCTGCATATTATAAGAGGTTTAGCTCCTGATGCTAACGAGCAGTAATATCACCAGTCATTGTTACCCAAAACACCACATGCAGTTCTCACGTGCTCAAGCAAAGGGGGAATGGACCAGCCCATGTTAAACATTACTAATCTCCATGAAAATTTTATAACAAACTTTAGAAGCTTATGTTATAATAAAAGGTGTAAAGGGTACAACATTATCCCACCAATGTAAAAAATGTAGGAAATATGTTAAAAGCTAGAAAGAAATATATCCATGGGTCAAGGATAATCGTCTCTACGTGGAACTATAAGTAACTTTCACCCTTATTTACCCTCTTTTCAATCTTTTTTGTAATTACTCAAGGGTACTCTTCTAAGATAAAAACATCAAAATAGTATTCAAAAGTATTCCAGTAATGAAGTCATAGTAAGTTTATTATATTGGATAAAGTATGAACAGCTTTTTCTATGGGAGATACATTAATATTTCTTAGATAGACTTCCATTCTTTCCTGAGTCCAGACCCACGTGGTTCTCACACACTCCCTTTGATTGAAAACGGTGACAAGACACAAAGGAGAGACCCGGAAAATGACAGAAAACATCAGAAGGGATTCCCCCCCTGCGTTCTGTGTGTGTGTTTTTCCAAATGGATTCTGCAAGGATACAGCTCCTCTGCTCTAATTGTTTTTGGGTCTCCAACTGCCATTTACAATATCAGAGTTTTCTATGTCAGATAGAAATTTTTTCACATTGTTTTTCAGAGAGAGAAAAAAGAGCAAAGCTAACAATATTGAGAGGAGAAGGCTCTTTCCAAACTGTGTTAATGTTTTCTGATAAGACAGGCAATATTGGCCTACGGCATTGGCCTGGCAACCGGTACCAGCGGATTCTGAGTGTGTTGAGGGAGATTTCATAGAATATTATAGCTTGGCTGTTTTCCACTCGCTGAGCACAGCTAGCTGGATACATTTACAAGGGCAAAATGATGTCGAGAGGAGCTGCTAAGACCCTGTCAGCTGAGTCTGGAGAAAGAAGGGACTTTTGTGGCAGGCGGACCTAGGCGGCAAACACTTCCCAGCTTCTCCGTGGGTCTGTGACCTCAATCTCCAGACTCAGCCTCTCTGGGCCCTGATTCCCTTATCTGGAAATAAGGGTTCTGGCTGGATTATTGAGGAAATTAAATTCATAAGATCCCTCACGTCCTGCAGAAGGTAACTTTGTCTTGTTAATAGGTTTCCGGGGCCTGGAATAGAGATAGGCAATTCATTTCTGTCAGCGTCAAACCAACATTTGCTGCTGTTTTAAAAATTGGCTTTTTCAGGATTGAATATTTTCCTATTTAAAGGGGGGAAATAAATTCTATCTTATGCACTTTACCTGCGCATCTATCACTTTATAATTAATCACCCTAAAACATAGTGGTCTATAGAGTCATGAGTTCATTGTTTCTTAGGATTCTGTCGGTGGACTGGACAGTTCTGCTGGTCTTGTCTGGGCTCAGTCATGTGCCTGTATTGAGACGGACATTTAGCTGGGACAGAAATCCTTCAAATGGCTCCAGGCCTGGCAGCCATGCCCGCTGTTCGGTTGGCACCTTGTTCTCTCCATGTGGCCACACCCATAGTGCACTAAACTGAGCTTGTCCCTAGGATGGCAAAGGCATCCAAGATGGAAACTCAGAAGCAACGGGAATTGACATAGCATCCCTCTCACCAGAACAAGTCACGCGGTAGCCCCACTTCCAGGAGGGAGGGGGTCCGTGCCATCTCTTCATGGGTGGAGCTGCCAATACACAGCCACCTTGTTTTATTTCAGGACTGTGAGCAATTATCACAAGGGCTTTGTGAGATGGACATTGCTATTCACATGACTTAGCCATTAGCTAACAAATTTAGAAGGATATAATGTATGGTGGCTAAATGTGAGACTTCTGGAATCAAACCGCCTTGTTTAGAATTCATGCTCCCTCCACTCTCACTCAGACGAATGTGTGGTCTTGGGCGACTCACCTGATGTATCAGGTTCCTATTGCTGTTCTAATAAATCACCAAATACGTACTGGCTTAAAACAGCACACACTCTATTTGCTTAGAGTCCCAGCGGGCAAAAGTTCGAAGTCAGCCTTTCCCGGCTGACACCCAGGTTCCAGCAGGGCTGCGTGCCTTCAGGAGGACATAGAGGGGACTACGTTCCCCGCCCCCTCAGCTTCCAGAGCTGCCGGCGTTCCTCCGCTCATGGGCCCGCATCCCGCTGACTTCCACTTCCATGATCACGCACTGTCTCCAAATCTGGTCCTCCCGACCCCCTCCTACTTATAAGAATCCATCTCAAGATCTTTCATTTGATCCCATCAGCAAAGCCCCTTTTGCTACATAAGGAAACAGATGCATGGATTCCAGGGCTTAGGGCAGTGATGGCGAACCTATGACACGTGTGTCAGAGGTGACACACGAACTCATTTTTTGGTTGATTTTGCTTTGTTAAATGGCATTTAAATATACAAAATAAATGTCAAAAATATAAATCTTTGTTTTACTATGGTTGCAAATATCAAAAGAATTCTATATGTGACACAGCACCAGAGTTAAGTTAGGGTTTTTCAAAATGCTGACACGCTGAGCTCAAAAGGTTCGCCATCACTGACTTGTAGAGATCTTTTTTTTTTTGGAGGGGGGAGGGGGGAGTACATTATTCTCCCTGTGACACTTGGGGAAGTGGAACTCCAGGCCTCAGTTTTCGCACCTGTTGATGGGGTAATAATAGTCACCTGGTCGCTTTGTTGTGAGGGTCCCCTGAGTGGACTGTGTACAGTGTGTACGGAGTAAGCCCCTTCTGAGTAGCCGCTGATCACCGCTCTCATTATCGTCTCAGTTCCACCCGACTCACGAAATGGAGAGCCAGCATCCCACCGACCCACCCCCCCAGCTCCCTGGCAGCACATGAATTCTGAATGAATCACTCATTTTTTATTCATAAATTTGATATTTTCTACGTCACCCATTCACTGGTGCACAGCAAACACATTGACCGTCAAGAAACTGTCTGGTGGGAAAGTGGGTGGACACTGTTCCAATGTAGACAGGGGGCTCAGAATGAACTTTTAAAAAATGAGAAGAAAAATTTACACTCAATGGAACCTTTTGCGAGGGCTTCCGGGGGCCACCTGCTGGGTGCTTCGTCATGTGCTCCCTTACTTACTGTCCCCGAAGTCCTTCCCCCCTGGCCACTTCCCCAACAAAGCCCGCATGGCCACCTTCCTCTTACAAACAAGGGAACCAGAACGCAGAGCGGCCACCGAGTGACCACACCGCGGCCCCGAGTGGTTCAGGCTTGGCTGAAAATCCCGCTCCTCTCCCATCCCTCTGGGCTGCAGTGAAAGGAATTTTTATGAAATGACTTTAGACTAACATTGCAGTCGCATTTAGAGAAGATGGTGTTGGGCTTTTCCTCCCTTAATTTTTCCAAATAAATTAAACAGAGCAGTGGAATCCTAGTGCCATCAGGATGGGAGCCCTTCAGCACATCCTCTCCCATCCCTCTGGGCTGCAGTGAAAGGAATTTTTATGAAATGACTTTAGACTACCATTGCAGTCGCATTTAGAGAAGATGGTGTTGGGCTTTTCCTCCCTTAATTTTTCCAAATAAATTAAACAGAGCAGTGGAATCCTAGTGCCATCAGGATGGGAGCCCTTCAGCACAAAGCCT
>NW_006291729.1:2525052-2526265 GCF_000327345.1 Myotis davidii | reverse complement strand
ATCAGGCAAGTCTTAAAGTTAAACAAGGCACTTAGGCCAAGCCACTTAATTACATTGCAGAAAAGTGCATATAAAGAAAGGGTTTATGGGTGGGCTGGGGGGTGGGGGGTGGATGGAAACATTTACCCCAAAGTGGGCAGCTCACAGCCTGGGTGGTCCTCAGGAACACAAATATTGGACTCACTCGATGAGGGCTCGGGGCCCATGCTGCTGCCCGCAGGATCTTGGTGGGTTTGGAAGTGAAGGAAGGAAAGTGAAGAGGTAATCCAGGAGCTCTTGGGAGACTGACTGGGAAAGATAAATAGTGGAAAAACCCATATATCAATTAGTTATTTGTCACATGTTATCAGAAAGCAAAAGAGATGGAAATTCAGGAAAAAGCAGCAGATGGCTATATCAAGTTCTTAATAGTTTAATTTATACAATGAGGCTGAGAAGTATGATCCCCGTTTTACAGATGAGGACGTTGAGTCTCTCAGAGGATAACTTCCTCTGCCAAGGTCACCAAGCTGGTATGTGGCAGCGCTAGGAGTGCAGTCTAGGTCTTCTTACTCTGACTCCAATAAAACTCCAAAAACATCAAATACTAGTATATGTGTTTACCTCCAAAATGGTCCCCCGTCTCTCTTACCGTTGTGACATCTGCAGGCACTATAACCATCAGGGTCTCAGCAGAACACAGACTCAAAGGGGGAACCAAATGGTGTTTAAGAAAGGGCTTGTTTGCAGAGGTGCGAGCAGGCTTGAGAGAACCCAAAAGGTATAACCACAGTCTCCATCCAGGCCTAGAAGAACAAGAGGAGGCAGCAAAGTTGCACAGCCCACAGCCAGCCAGCATGACTCAGCAGTTGGGTGCCAACCCCTTTGCAGAGGTGCGAGCAGGCTTGAGAGAACCCAGAAGGTATAACCACAGTCTCTCCCAGGCCTAGAACAAAGAGGAGGCAGCAAAGTTGCACAACCCACAGCCGGCCAGCATGACTCAGCAGTTGGGTGCCAACCCAGGAACCAGGAGATCATGATTCCATTCCCAGTCAGGGCACATACCCGGGGTGTGGGCCCCATCCCTCGCGTGGGGCCTGCAGGAGGCAACCAATCAATGATTTTCTCTTATCATTGACTAGAGGCCTGGTGCATGAGATTCATGCACTGGCGGCGGGGTCCCTCAGCCTGGCCTGCGCCCTCTCGCAGTCTGGGACCCCTTTCTCCTTACTGC
>NW_006291729.1:2497236-2525033 GCF_000327345.1 Myotis davidii | reverse complement strand
GGAAAGAGCAGACTGTTTCTAGCAGAGTCGGTAGAGAACACCCAGCTCAGGTACTGCTCACTGCGATTTTCGGTGGCTGGTCTAGTGAAATGAGTCAAGTTCCCTTTTGCCCAGCATCTGGCTGTTCACTGCGAGCCCACCCCTGGTGTTGCAGTTGCTTAAGTCAACACGTATCCTGTCTACGTGCGGACCACTGTGGTTTCTGCTCCATCTCCTGAAAGTGGTAACCTTGGGCTGAATCGATGTTGAGAAACTTTTCTGGCAAGAGCTGGGAACGTTTTCTGAGCAGTGTGGTGATAGCTGTTTTAAGGAATTAGGAGAGAGTCTGGCTGCCTTTTCTAAGTGCAGAAGGTAGCAGGATGGAGGAGAGAGAGCAGGACATGTCCTGTCTGTGTCCAGGGAACCTGTGCATGGGGATCCCCCTGAGGAACAGCCAACCCGAGCATCACCTGGCAGCACGCGTCAGGGACACACAGAGAGGGCTGTGCATGGGGATCCCCCTGAGGAACAGCCAACTAAGGCTCTACTCTTCCCAAACATCATCTGGCAGCACGCATCAGGGACACACAGAGAAGACCGGGGGATCATCTCGGAGGAAGAACTGAGGTCAAGTAGGAGGAAGACTAGCTAGAGAATAGTATGTGGGAAATTACTGCATGGGATGTTCATGCAATACGTTTAGACGTTCGGTGTTTCATAGCCAATTTATATTTATATTGGACATTTTTGAAAGAAAGCAGGGGTCCCCCCTGGTCACACTGCAATGCTCAGATTTCAGTCAGCTCCTATAGGTCATCCTCTTTGATTGGATAACATGTGCATTCCATGACATATAACATGTGTCTCAGCTACAGTGTTCATTATTTTCCCCAGGATTTTTATCAGATGGCATCACTCACTTCATCCCATCCTTACTTCCTACCTGAGTGGTCTCTGCTTCACAAACTTGGCCATGACAGGGACCAGCTCTTCTAAACTAACCAACCTCCGTTTCTGTCTGGCGCAGCCCACGTTCTCAGCAGGGAGTCCACTCCCACCTAGGATCTAGGTCCCTCTGGTTTCCCGCACTTACCAAGTTGCTCTTCGCCATGCCTCTTATCACCCCTGTGCTCAGTTTAGAAAGCCCCTACACATCAGGCTCTGCACCAGGCTCTCCTGCCCTCAGAGTTCTGGAAGGGTCATAATTTCCAAGGAACATGAGAAACCAGGGCGCTTGGATGAGCAGGGTCACTTGATTTACTTCTAAGCAGCACAGTCATGGATGAAGCCAGGGTAGCTGCCTCTCCACCCAGTGCTCTTTGAGACCCTAAATTCTACGTTAGCTTTAAAGTCCTCAGTCTGTACTTTCAAGATTTATTTGAAAACTAACTTACCGGTGCCCTAAGAGGCTCACAGCAAATCCTAAGATTCTTTCCAGAATGGAGACGTAGATGCCATTTCATTGCTGCCTCCTCGTGCACAGATGTGCGGCGGGAATGCGGTTTGGGCTACTGGGCTGGCATGCTCACTTATGTTTTAGTTGCCCAGGAAACCTTCTTTTTGTAGCTGGGGATAACCCTGGCCTTCTCTTCAGCTTCAATTTCAAGGGGACCTTGAGAATGTCCTCATGAGATGAGCTTCAAACAGGAGCAGCCTAGAAACATAGAATAAGTATTGTGCACTTTGTTACATTCTGTTTGCATGCAAGCAATATAAAAAAAGAGTAAATGTGGATTTTACCATTGAATCAATGCAGTAATTTGATTTAGACACCAGGAATGGAGTAAGAAATTAAATAAAATAGAAATGCCCGTAGCCTTGGAATAAACATGGTCTAGATACTGGTTGTGTAACAATTCCAAATGATCTATGTAATTCAGGAAAAATATATTTGCCCAGATGTTTTGCTATTTTATGGCAGCAACGCATCAATATGGTGAACCAGCCATTTAAAGAAATGTAAAACCAGATACTTGAGGGTTTTTTTGTTTTGTTTTTTGTTTGTTTTCTGTTGTCAATTACACCAGAGTATTAACCTAGAAGCAGAACTAAATGTCTAAAGCAAAATAAACCATATTCTATGGATTCCAGCCTAGATTTAAAGAAATGTAAAACCAGATACTTGAGGGGTTTTTTTTGTTTTGTTTTGTTTGTTTTCTGTTGTCAATTTACACCAGAGTATTAACCTAGAAGCAGAACCAAATGTCTAAAGCAAAATAAACCATAGTCTATGGATTCCAGCCTTGAAGTAGGACAGATCATGTGATGTGATAATTGTCTTCAAATGCCTGCAGGATTGTACAGGGAGAGGAGTGACAATCTGTTTAGCTCTGGAAGTCAGGGGAAGGGCTAGCAAGCACGGTGATAGGGCAGGAGATCTTAGGTGCGGATAGAGAACAAGAGCAGGGAATTGTTAAAAGCAGAACTAACTGCCCCTGGAAGTGATGTGTTCCTATCCTAAGGGGTGTTTAAAAAATACAGTTACTAGTATATCCCTTTCCATCCATTTTGTTTTGGAGACAGGGATTGAATTGCCTATAAAAAAAAAAAGTATTGATCTCTGTTCCTTTCTTCCTCTCTGTCTTCCAATTACATGATTAGACTCAAGTGAAGGGCTTTTCAGAAAGAAAAAAAAAACCATCTCTGGACACAGAGGAAACCATTTCAACTGCACTCCACGTGGGAAGGAAACAGACAGGATGATGTCATTGTTGTCCTTCTAGGAAAGATGATTCATGCCGTCTGCTCAAGCTCAGTAGCTGGGGGGAAGCTGGACATCAATGGCGCTTTCTTCCTCTCTAATAGGGACCAGAGTCTCCAGTTTCTTTTCAAATAAAAGAGAGGCAAGCACTTAGAAATTGGCCTCAACCAAGAAGGCTTCACTAGAATGCTCTGTAAAATATAAATAAATCTGTTTCAACTTGAAATTAATTAAATTGAGTACATGGGTGGGGAGGAGGGGTCATACAAGCCACTAACTCCTCTCTTTCCAAGCCCGCCAGCCATCATGCCCTCATTCAGTTTTCATTTCCCTTGGCTTCACTTGCGAGGACAAAGGACCAGTTGAAAGGGGCGAAGAGTTGGGAAGGGGAGGGGCAAGTCAGAGCGGCTACCGCAGCCTGGGTCCCGGGAGGATGCTGAGGGGGGAGCGCAGGCTTCTTTCCAGGAGAAACGTTTTGTCCTCTGGCCGGTGGCGTAAGGCTGCCATAGCTCTGGAAGCATTTTTCCTTCTAAATTACCCCAAAGTATATGCAATGGTTTTATGATCCTATAAAGTAGCATTTATGAAAAGTCTACCGTGGGCCAGGCGCTGTGAAGTGGGTTTATGTGTGTCAGATTGCTGTGCTTCTGGCCATTTTCTAAGACTGGAGAGAACGCTTTCATGGCTGATTCACTTGACCTTACCCTCGCTAACAAGTAGGGATTGTGTCTGTCACCAGGAGAGAGAAAAGGGTAGGTATATGACCTTGTATGGAATGTAGAAAGAGGTGTAGGTTACATTTTTCTAGATAGCCCATTTCATCATTTTTTATAACAATAAAACAACCGACAAGTATATTTTAGATTCTGCTTGTTTTCATATTGAGCTTATGATCAAAGGTTAAAATTCGGGATAAAAAATATAGACTTGTCTTCGTCTTCTAGTTTTTACCCTTTTTTTCATGGTTTCTTTTTGCTACAAGGATCTATACATTCAGTTTTCTACAGGTCACCGTCATTACTTGGGTTAGTTTCCTCCTCATTTCATACGAGGTGATTTTCTCAGCGCCTAGGGACCCCTGGCTGTCCAGCCTCCTCAAGATTAGGACCTGACAACAGAGTGGAAGCTGTGGGCGGTCTGGCTGGCTCTGGTCTGGGCTCCCCTTCTCAACTGGATGTCGTATGAGATGCCTTAAGGCATCTGTTTATATAATGAATCAGTTATCCCCCCTGGAGCTAGACTGTGAATTATATGGGAGCTAACGTGCAAACAGATCAGTTAATTCCATGGGAGAGTTTAGAGAATAGTCATGGAACTCATTTTCTGCGTTCTGTGGGTTAGAGGTGGAAATCTGGTTGAAAGGGTGATCTGAGTTGGCCATGTTGAGGTGGGGGATCCGCCCTGGTCAGTATCTTTAGCTCTTTCGAAACTGTTCAGATTCCCTAGGAAAGCCTTTGGGGTCCTCCTGGAGGCGTTAGTCTGGGTCCTAGCATCTGGGAGCCGACAGCAGGGAACGCTGAAGGTATCGGCCCTGGAAAAGCTTTACTTAATCCTCTGATTTTTTTTTTAAATGTTTTCCCAATCTGTCTTATAGCCCCCCAGGCACAAAACTCCTTGCTCTACTTCTAGAGAGAATGCATCTTCATTTTCTATGGCGGGGGGAAGGACAGTAACCAGGTGGCAGGAAGTGTGACAAAGTGTGAAAATGTTTAAGTGTTTCTTAAACATAAGAGCAATGCCTCCTGTTGTCGCCCCCCCCTCCATTCCTCTGTAGATCTCCCTGGCGCCATCGCTGGCTAAGTCTCTTAGACGGATGCACTATAAGTTTGGTTGCTTTGTTGTTTGCTAGGCTAAAATTTGAATTTCTTCATCTGCCTCTAACCTTCCCAAACCGCCTTGGTAATGTCTCCTTCTCTTTGCCCTTCTGATCCTTTCAGCACACCCTTGTTTAAACAGTGCTCCTTAGGGACTAACAAAGCTACACGAGTGTTTTTGTGTCTATGAAGCAACCCCGCTGGATGGTGCATTAGTTACCTAGGGCCTCTGTCAAAGGTCAAAACGTACACAGACTCGATGGCTTAACCAACAGAACGTGTTTCCGTCTTGGTTCTGGAGGCTGGAAGTCCAAGAACAATGAGTCCGGGGAGGCGGTTTCTCCTGCGAGCTCTCGAAAGGCCCTGCATCTAAACACAATAGCACTTGAGGGCCTGGAGGCACAGGACTGCAACATGTAAGTTTCAGCGGAGGACAGAATTCCCTTCATAACAACAGATGTCACACCTTGTGCATTTTCCCACTTTGTACAGAGTTCCTTCACCAGGTTCTGGACGGCAAACACCCCATACGTTCTGGCTTTCTTCGTCCCCCATGGCTGCCACTGGGAAATGGGACTGGTCTGTGGTCTAATGGGATCTCTGAAGCGTGGCTATGGCAGATAATTCCGAGTGACATCCTTGGAAAGGCGGAGCAGGAAGCGCGACTGAAGCAATGCTTCAGAAGGCGAGAACTGCCAGATGCCATGTGTTTGGACATCCCGAGTTAAAAAACGATTATAATAATGACAAAAGGGCTGACTTTTTAAAGGAGCTCTCACATTGTGGGAGTTTTGCTTTCCTAACTATCACTTCCCAGTGCCCAGTGCGGGATGGCAGCCCACATTCCCCATGTGGTTTGCTGATGGCAGAGGGACACTCTGTATCGTGACCTCAAAGCATTGAGGTTTCGTGTTTTCACCTGTCAGGGTAATACTGTGAGTTCTGGAGAGACAAACACGGCTGATGTTCAGGCTCCCTGGGAACAGGCATGGGGACGGGTTAATCAGCAGTTCTTGGCTCTAGTCAAGCGGACTAGAGTTGAGGACCAGAGTCTAATTCTGGGTGGATACGCACTAACCAGACCTCCAGCACGATAGGAGGAAGGGAAAAGGATGAACTCACTGTACTGAGACGCAGAATCATAGCACACACAGCCCCAGACCCCACCCAGGGGGCAGGGCTCCTGCTGGACGGGGTTGACTCATCAATGAGGAAGGGATAGCAGAGGCTGCCCCCCTGAAGGGAGTGATCTCTCCTGCCTCCAAATTCACACACACCCTCACCTGAAAGTCTCTTAGAGCCTTTAACCCCGATCTGTTTGCACATTAGTTCCCTTAGTAAGCCGTGCATTCCATGGGGGGCCCCTTTTTTATTTTTGTATCACCTTCTAACCTCGAAGTCAGCTGTCAACATAGAGCTGTGTCCTTGTTGTGACTGAAGGTAGAATGTGTGAAAGAAGGAGACCTTGTCTCTGAGACTTTCATCAACCCTTTGGGGGATCATGTGTTTTTCTTCATTGGATCATCATTCTAGCGCCGGCCACTCAGTAGCGCCTAAAGCATAGTAGGAACTCAGTACTAGTGAGCGGAGCAAAGACAGAAAAGGGGGGGAAATGTGTTCTGTAAGCCATTCAGAATTGACATTGGGGCTGACCCAGTCCCCAAATATCACCATGACAAGCCCAGATTCTAGCCATGTGACAGTCCATTGACTTCTAGTCACAGATGTCCTTCAGTCTCCATTTGAGAATTTATGGCTTTAATAGTTGAATCTTTGGGAAAAGAACCATAAAGAAAAATGTAAGGTACAAAATATGTATTTTCTGGTTCCAAATGTTATACATATGCTTTTATTTTTATTTTTTAAAATATATTTTTATTTATTTCAGAGAGAAAGGGAGCGGGAGAGAGAGAGAAACATCAATGATGAGAAAGAATCATTGATCGGCTGCCTCCTGCATGCCCCCTACTGAGGATTGAGCCCCGCAACCCAGGCCTATTCCTTGAATCGAACCCAGAACCCTTCAGTCCACAGGCTGACTGACACTCTATCCACTGAGCCAAACCAGGTAGGGCTACATATGCTTTTAATTGCAAGAAAGCCATTCACTGAAGAATGCCCAGTTGCCTTGCTACCATTGCTGATGGCGTGGGAAGGTTGAGTCGCATTGCCAACCGGAAACAGGATGAGTAGCTTGAGCATCCGCTCTCCCATCTTCTCAGGCACCTCCCCTAGATGCATAATGCCCTGTGACTGGGAAGAAATGTTCAGAAATCCATAAATACACAGCATCATTTCATAGTGTGGGAAACCAGGCTTTGCCTCTTGTCTATGCAGAAAGGAATTTAATATTCTTGAGAATTCCAACTCTTGGAAAGCCTGAGACAAAGTTAGCATTTCAGTAAGATCAGAACACATGTAAAAAGATCGATGTCCCTGACTGGAGAAAGACTCAGTATTAAAAGGAAGGAGTAAAAGCTAGGGTTGGAGTTTACGCAGGAGACCGGGTCAGCACCCATGGGTGCATAGTTAAACAATGCTCTGTGCAGCTCCAGCAAAGGCCGATATATATTTAAATGGCAATGATATCTCTGTGCCTGCTGACTTTCGGTCCTACAGGAGGAGGTCTCGGGTTGCAGTGCTCTCAGAGAAGTGTGTTTCAATGCTGCCCAGATCGTGGGATAATGGACCTGTATCCATTCCCCCAGCTGCTGCTGTATAAAGCACAGCTCTGTGGTAGCATCTTGGCCATCCGCAGTGGACAGAGGAAATGGGGAACTAAGATTTTCCTAATTAGGTGCTGGGCACCGTGAGAAACTCCTTCTCTGGGTTACTCCAGTGGGTTTTCCTAGGGGAAGGAGAGGGAGAAGGAGAACAGAAAGCTGGAGCCCTGTTATGTGTTAAACCCAGAATCATGTACCTAGCATATGTGATTTTAATGAATACAACAATTCTTAATGGTAGTCTTTTTTTTTATCAGCTTCACTTTACACCTGAGGAAACTGAGTCTCGGGGACAGGAACGCTCACCTCTAGCTGCTGCAATTGTTACTTGGCAAAGCCAAGGTTTAGTTCAATGTCTGTCTCTAAAGGCAGTGCTCTTTGCTCTCTCATTCTCCCAGTTCCTGGGAAACACAGGCCGTGTCCTGGGCTGTCTGAGGATTCTGAGATAAAGGAGGCAATGCACCTGCCTGTGGACATTACCGTTATTCCAAGGACTCCAACACCCGAATAGTGTGCTAAATACTCTCACTAAGTAATTGTTTGTCATCCACTCAGAGTCCAAAATTCTCACCACTTGGTGGCATAGCTCAGTAGTTGAGTATTGACCTATGAACTAGGAGGTCAGGGTTGGATTCCCGGTCAAGGGCACATGCCCAGGTTGTGGGCTCAATCCCCAGTAGGGGTTATATATGAGACAGCTGATCAATGATTCTTTCTCATCATTGATGTTTCTATCTCTCTCCCTCTTCCTTCCTCTCTCTCTCTCTCTCTCTCTCTCTCTCTCTCTCTCTCTCTCTCTCTCTCTCTCTCTCTCTCTCTCTCTCTCTCTCTCTCTCTCTCTCTCTCTCTCTCTCTCTCTCATCAATAAAAATATATTGAAAAATAACAACATTCTCAACATTAAAGCAAAACATACAGAAGTCAAGTAAAATCACAATTTTAAAATTGAGGAGTTACATTTTTGAGAGAGACTACTGCCTTTCTAGAACACTGTTTATCATATTATTTTACTCAGTCACTTGCTTGTGTTTTTTCTCACCTGATTTGTGGTTTTAGAGTGCCCCTATTCATCCAAATTTCCAAGGTATCTTTCAAAGGTGGGTGTAGATCCCAAAGATCAATGCAGACTTGTTTATAAAATCAGTAAGTAAAAGAGTGAGTAAATGACAATCTTCCAACTCACCTGTGTGGGCAGCAGGGCCCGCACCAGCGTGCAGCAGAGGATGAGGTGGACAGTGTGCTGTCTCAGGCACAATGGGCTGTGGCTGCTGTGAATCTGCCAAAGATGTGGAGTGGCTACAAGCTGGAAGACTGGTTAGAATCGTATAGAGATGGAAGGATTAAGAAGTAAGGAGAACCATAGCCAGTTTGTCTCAGTGGATAGAGCATTGGCCTGCAGACTGAAGGGTCCTGGGTTTAATTACAGTTGCAGGCTCAATCCCCAGTGCAGGGCATGCAGGAGGCAGCCAATTAATGATTCTCTCTCATCATTGATGTTTCTATCTCTCTCTCTCCCTCTTCCTTCCGCTCTGAAATCAATAAAAACGGTGTTTTGCCCTAGCCGGTTTGGCTCAGTGGATGGAGCGTCAGCCTGCGGACTCAAGAGTCCTGGGTTCGATTCCGGTCAAGGGCATGTACCTTGGTTGCAGGCACATCGCCAGTAGGGGGTGTGCAAGAGGCAGCTGATCGATTTTCTCTCTCATCGATGTTTCTAACTCTCTATCCCTCTCCCTTTCTCTCTGTAAAATATCAATAAAATATATTTTTTTAAAAAAAATGTTTTTTAAAAAAAAGTAGTAAGCAGAAATGGTAAAGGACTGTATTTTTTAAAATGTCAAAAGGACAGGCATTTCAAAACATCTTGTGATGTATCTTTAGATGATTTCTCCAATACGAGGGGCCTCCGAAGAAGAGGGAAGCTGCACTAAGAAACACCTCCCCTCACAGACTTGCGTTGGCTCTTTAAATGGCACCTCACTTGCTAATCATCACCAACACAAGTGAGTGTGTCTCTCTGTTTTATAGCAAAGGAAACAGGCTAAGAGAGTCTCCCTGGGGTGCCTCAGGGAGCTGAGGCTGAAATAAGGCCTGAGGACTCCAAGGCTGATGTCTTTCCCTCCCATTCATGTCACCTTTCTAATCAAGACGACGGAAGAGGAAGGAAGAGCTGAATTGTGGAACTGGAAAAAAATGAGAGCATCTATCATCCTGAAAATGTGGTTGCTGACTCCGAGGGATATAGATGTACAGCGAAGAATCAAATTAAATGCAGTTCTAGACGAGCGATCCGTACTCTGAAGCAATAAGCATGATATATTTATTTTCCATTTCCTCTCTGTGGCTAGAGATTCAAAGAATACAGTCATTAAAATGTTTCATGTGTTTGCCTTTGCCGGCGAAGTGACGGTGGGCTGGGTCTGGAAGAGAATGCTCTAATGAGCAGGACTTCTTATTTGCACTCGATGAAAGTAATCAGATGAGAAGCCATCCAGGCCTTCGTCTGTGTGCAAGGATCTTACAATAGTTCAAAGATGTCTATTTGTTCTGCAAATGCACCAAAGCCCTTCGGGCCAGGCGCAGTCAGTCAACGCTGTGGTTTCCAACGCTGAGGTGGCCCATTTCAGGGCCAGCTGGTGGGAGCTGGGCGTTGTGTGCGGAGGGGAAAAGTAACTTCAAGGTCAGAGGGGAACATGCTCAGCCAACAGAGATGCCAATCAATGCCAGGCGCGTTGACTGACTCATGGCCTTTGCTAGTGTGGGTAGAGGGTAAGAGAAACAGTCATTTCTTCACCTACGTGGGTCTATTGAGTCCGAGGTAATCAATAGGAAGAAGTGCCTTTGCAATTCAGGTGTTTCCCAGGCTCTCTGAGCGCTCACCTGTTGCCATCGCATCCACGACCCTCATCCGTCTGGGCCAGGCAGCCTTCACACCCCAGGCGGCGGTCGCCCTGCAGAAATCCAGGGTTGGGGCGACAGAGCTGCTGCTTTCATTCCTTTTCATCTGTGCCTCGTGCACCCAGCAGGTCCCATGCGGTCATCGGGAGTTTCACGGCTCACAGCTGCCTGCTTGGCGTCGGTACCACATCAGACTGAGATGAGGCGGTGACATCTGGCCTAAAGGTGGCCAGGGGCCCCCGGGATGCAGTCACTGCTGGGGGCGTTCCCAGGCGGCTGATGCAGCGCAGATGACACCAGGCACGAAGTGATAAACAGTAAGAACCCGACCACGCGTGAGCCCCGGCTGCGGGGCTGGCCTTGATGCTACGGAGGAAGAGCCCTGGCCTCCACGTGTGTGGGTGCAGAGGGAAGCAACATGGTGCTTCCCCCCAGAGAAGGACTTACCATGTCTCTCCGGCTGCTCCTCACAGAGAGATGGTCCTGAGAAGAAAGTGCAGGCTCCAGGCGGACAGAGGGAGCTGCTGCTCCAACAGGACACAGGAGGCGCGTGCAGAGCGAGGCGGGGACATCGCCTCTCGCCAAGCACTTAGCGCAGGTGCTGAAGCAAACGCAGAGGCAGTGACATCCCTGAGGTCTCAGCCTGTGTCCCCTGCAAACCAGCCCGAATACAGGGCAGGACCACCCTGCCCAGACAGAACGAACACCAGCACCCAGACCTCCAGCGCTCAGGGTTCTCGCCAGGATCAGGGCAGAGAAGCCGGAGGGGGAGACCCGCCCTCCTCCCTGTAGTGGGCACCTCCTTCCCACCCGAGCCCAGGCCCGGGCATCCAGCCAGCCCTCCCACCGCACGGCCTGGTGGGGTGGGTGCCACGGGGACGTTTCCAGGGGGCGCCTCGGGTGGGAATGCGAGGCTTTCCCCCTCTCTGCGCTGCAGCCTGTATGACCGGCAGAGCCCTTAGCACAGCAGCCACCGGACTTTCTATCCTCCCTGCGGAATGCACGTCCTCCCCAGGACTGACGGGGATTCTCTCTCCTCACTCACTATTTCTTCCCCAGAGTCCGTTTGGGTGGTAAGAGGAATGGCCAAGCTCTCTTTGGGGGCCGCAGCCTGGGCTCCCTAACAGTCATCAAAAGCAGCTGGGGAGTCCCAATTCTCAGAAGGGAGGAAGGAGAAAGGGGCCCTGTGGGTTTGGATCACACACACGCACACACACACACACACACACACACACACGCACACACGACTGCACAGAGGGACAAGGGGAGACACTGCAAAAGAGGTGGCAGCGTCTGTGACTCCTTCCAAATCTTCGCCTTCCTTTTTGCTGATCTGACATATTGGTTCCCATAGCAACCCGGTGGCCTGGATACCGTGTGAGGTTCATTTCAGAGAGGTCTGCAGGGCCAGGATGAAAGCTACTCCTTGTCTCCCAGGAGCTGCGCCTTGGCCTGCAGGCGGTGCCAGCACAGGGGGACGTGGTAACGGACTCCCTTCCGCTCAAGAGGAAGATGGGTCCTGCTCCTCCATGCTTCTCTCTCTCTCCCCCTCCCTTCCACTCACTCTAAAAATCAATAGAAAAATATCCTCGGATGAGGATTAACAACAACAAAAAAGTGTGTATACATGTTTTGGGGATACCCTGTATATATCGAAAAAATAATTGTTAAATGCAATAGACTGAATTCTAACTCCTGTGACATGTGACATGACATAGCCAAAGACATTTTGCAATGTCATTACGGTTACTAATCAGCTGAATCAAAGATAGGGACGATCATCCTGGCAGGCTTAACTTAATGAAAAGTGCCCTTTAAAAACAGAGGGATTTCCCCAGAGAGTAGCAGAAGAGGGAGTTGGAGAGACGGGAAGCCTGGAGGGGTCCCACTGTTGAGGACTGAGAGCAGCTCTGTGTGCCGAGAAAGCTCTCTGGTCAGCACCCAGCAAGGACACCAGTGCTCAGCTCTGCAGTTGCAAAACACTGAATGGTGCTAACAGCCTGCATGAGCTGGAAGCAGATTCTCCCATGTCTTCAGCTTGGAGCCAGCCCCAGGTACTGGCATTGGCCCTGAGAGAGAGTAAGGGGACCCCATGGAGCGGCCTTGACTGCGGAACACTAGAACTAGGAGATGCTGAGGTGCTGCTAGAAGGCACTAGACTTGTGGTGATTTGGAAGAGAGCAATAGGAATCTAATAAATTAGGTAAAATAAGCAGATGATAAAACAGCACTTACACTGTGACTCCCTCTTTTGTTTATATATGCTTGTATTTAGGAGTCTGCACAGGAATACCAGCCAAAGTATATACACAGTGATGTTAACATTGGGGTTTGCTTTGGTTTGAGAATTAAGCTAAATTGTACAGAATTTAACCACTAGACATCTGGAAAGCTCGATAACCCATTATTTTCATGGACTAAATTGCATGGAATAAACTTAGCGATTCTTTAGTCCTCTCAAATGTCACCTCACCCTTGGAATCAACCTCGCTCTGCTATTTGTTCACCGAACAATGCAAGTTTCACCTCTGACTTTGAGATATGAAAAACATCACAGTTCAAGCCTACCTTTACTACTTATGAGCTTTTTAAACTAGGGTAATTTAAATAACCTCTCACCCTTTAAATTTTGTCAAATCTGAAATGTAAATGAGAGTATTGACCAGCTAGGGTCATTGAGAAGATTCAATGAGATAATAAATGCATAGCAGATAACACAGTTATTACTGATAACCTGCTATCCTCCATAGCAGGTAGGTGCTCACCGAATTGTATCTCTCGTATTTATCACAGGTGAGTTGCTATACTAGCTGCCTTTTGGTCTCTCCCACGGTTCTTCTGGAAGCATCTCCTAATATTCTCCAGTGCCTAGCCCAGTGCCTGGCTCCTAGCAGGTGCCTACTAACTTCTGGCTCCGTGCATGGAACAGTAAAATAAATATTGTTAAAATTGAATGTTTGGGCTGCAGTAACACAGGACTACCACACGGTGGCAATATAAATAGGAAAGCTCTGCACTAAAGGAATATTCTGGAAGGATGATCTACCCTTTCCTCCTCCTGACACTCCAGGGACAAGACACAATGGCAATACTATGAAGGCAGAAAGCAAACTGCCGGGAATTTGCATCCCTCCTTCTATTTTACCTGGTGGATCCCCGCCTTCACATCAGAACGGCTGCTTCACCGAGGACAGTCTCCCCCTGAGCTGGTAGATAGAAATAGAGACCCATGGGACCTCATTTGAGGACAGTTCTATATGTGCAGCCTTTGTCCTATTTCTGCCTTAAATCTGCATGTCTGGGCCACGGTGCAGAGGCAGCCCAGGAAAGAAGAACCCAGAATCCAATGCTGCTTTCACCTCCTGCCGTTGGTATGTCTTTGCAAGTTTCGCAGCCTGTCTGGGCTTCATTTTGTCACGTGGGAAAAGGAAGAAAGTGAGCTCTACGGAGATTACAGATGTGCCGGTGCAGCCACAGAAATTTAAGCAGAACAGCATTTTCTGCAGACTGGTTCTCACAGCGCCCTGGAGTCAAAAGAAAGGATTTTCTTTGCAATTCTGGGAGGATTTGGGAATTGAGCCGACAGCTACTTGGCTGGGAGCATCCTGTCTCTAATGGGTCCACACATCCTCTGCATCGGGCTTCCTTTGACGTGGCCCCCAACGGTAACTTTCCCTTTCGAAAACACGCTCTGAGAAGCACAACATTTGCTCTTCGCCAGACTCTGAGAAAAGGGGTCTGCATGTCATTGTCTCTCTGGCTTCCTGTGGTCGCCATAAAATCTCCAGGCAGAGTATTCTGGGCTCATAAAAATGTCCACAGCCCGTTTCTCATCGGCTTTTATTGACGTTTCCTAATGGCTGACACTGCCATGGGCGGCTTTTCTCTGGGGAAAGTGTTGTGAGATTGGCATTCCCTTTCCCCAGCGGAGCTGGCAGGAACAGCCCCGCAGCTGGAATGCAGAGCAGCAGTTCCCTTCTCTTCCCACCCAGAGCGGTATCCTCCGAGATGGGGGAACTCTGCCTCCGGTCCCGTGGCAGCAGGCAGAAGTCCCCCCGTTCAAGGAGCCCAGCTCCAGGCTGATGGCTGGGCTCTGGGAGGGAACAAAGAAATAGAAAACAAACCAAGTGATATTACTTACCATCGATTCTGTGGGAAAGGGGTTTTACGAGCGAGCTTTCATAAATTAGAAAGTCTCAGAAAAGAGGGGCATTATTTTGTCTGAAATATGTGATCGCTTCCCTTGGTCAGGCCGCTCACAAGGAAGCTAAGAACAAAACCAGGCACGGACAGGGATAGCGCTGGAGGTCATGCCAGCCGGGCCCACGGGAGTGTGATGGGAACGTGGCGAAGGTGGAAGCTGAGGGAGAGGGCATGTCCTAAGCAGGGCCCCGAGGAGGCAGGGGAAGGGGCTGGCCATTGTGACCGGGATGGGCGCTCCTCGGCAGCTGGCTGGCTGGAGCAGGGCCCGGCCTGTGTCCTCATTCACAGACACCTGCTCTGGGCAGCACAGCCCCGCCCCGCCATTCATCACACCCCAGAGGCGGGGCCTCCTGGAGCTGGGAGATGCCACCAAAGGGCTAGGCTTTTTGCTGGTCCTGGGGCTATAAGGATGAATAATGTCTAATATTGTTCTCTCGGGGCCGCAGTACAGTGTGGGTAAAAATGCATGAACAGACATGCAATTGTAAAAAAAAACAAAAAAAAAACACCCAAAAACTGAGTGCTTAGAGAAGTGGAAACGTGCTATGGAGGCACGCGGGAGCAAGCCCCCATTCACTGTCCGCTGCCCACAGACGGCTCTCCTCCAAGCCTCCCTTCGCCTGAGAGCCCACTGCGCTCCTCTTTGGTCTCGCATTCGATTTTACATAACTCCGGTCTTTCTTCAGTGACTCCGCTTCCTGTTTGTATTTAAGTGGTTGGAGGAGACGCCCTAGGGCAGGGGTGGGCAATCCCTGGCACTCGAGCCAAACATGGCATGCCAGTAACTTTTGCTGGCATGAGAAACCCTCTCTGATAATCTTCCATTTACAATGTTTTCTTAATATCGACTTTTTTTATTTTTCAGATAAATTCAGTGTAGGTGCATCTTAGATAAATAAATAATTTTACATAACATGTGTACATTAAAAATAAATGTATTTTTCATCATATAATGTGTTTTTGTCGCCCGAATGAATTTTATTTCTCCAAGGTTCTTCACATACGTACACCTTAAGAGATATCAAGTAGGCGTAACATGTTCTCAAAAAATTAGGGTTGGCACGCAGAAGAATTTTGAGTCAGATTTTGAGTCAGCTGGTTTTGGCCCGCACTCACACAAAGGTTGCCCACCCCTGCCCTAGGGTTTGAGGACCTTAGAAAAGGGCCTGGGATTGAGTCCTGGCTCCTCCAGTGCCCTCAGCCCTTCAGTTTCCCAATCCCTAAAAAACTGGGAAAGGCAGCACACCAGTGAGTTTTGTCCTGCTCCTTTGTCTGTTCCGCTGCCACTGTTGGACTCAGATGCATGGATTGTTTCCATTCCCGTGGTTCACGCACAGGAGGAACTCCGGGCGCAGGCCCCGTGGTTGTCTCTCTCCTTGCCCCTCCCGTGCCTGCGGCTCTATCTGCAAAGGCAGCCAGGCCCCTGTGTGGTCAGCGAAGTCATGCCGCTGAGATAACACCAAACACTGCTGTCCACCTGCTCCCGGGCAGTGGCCATGTCCTCCTTCTCCCATCGCAGTCACATCTGCTGATTTTATTGGCCGTCTTCCCTGTCAGGAGGATGCCCATGGATCTTTCCTCCCAGCCCCCGGGAAAGGGCACCCAGGCTCCACGGTACAAGGACGTGGATGCGAAAATGGCACCTGCAAGTGGAGAGATGGGGACTCACTATTCTCCAGTATCTCTTCTGAATCTCGATTTTTTTTCAGAGTCTCTTCCTCTCCCACCCCTCCCCCAACACGATGTTGCATCTGGGTGTCTCCATCCTGCTCGCAGCTGTGCCGACGCGAGGCCCTCACTCTTCCCATCTGCCTGTTTGTTTTCCTTGGTTTCAGTTTGCAGTCTGTTATTGTGTATAAGCAAAATTATCCTTTCATGTCTTCCCCGTTTCGGCAGCTTCTTCTAGTTATTGGAAAGCGCGGCATCTGCGGTGCTGGTCTCCTAATTGCGTCCTCGGCCTCCTAATAGGAAGGGCCAACAGGCACATGGAACAGCAACCGCGGCCTTCTTTCTGCATCCCTGGCCTCCTGGGGGTTTCCGCCGGATCCTCAAAGCTTTCGAGGGCGTTCTGTTGAGCTCAGCTTGCCAAGATAGTGCACAAACTTCTGCTCCATGGAGACGATTCTAACACGATTGAGACAAAGCTCCTGGGCATGTTTTTTCATAAATGAGTCATCATGAGTCTATAAGTAGGTACATGTCTCCGGTTTCCTGGTTGTGGTGATATTCAAAGCATTGCTTATCTCTAGACTAATTCGGACAGCTGAATGAAACGGATAACAAAGATGACAGGGACAAGAGTCGGGAGACCTGGACTTGAGACCCAACCCTGATATTAACCTGCTGGATGTTTGGGGGAAGTGCCCTCAAACTCCCTTGACCTTGATTTCCAAACCGGCTGAACTAGCAGCTGGACTAGATAATCTATGAATGAAACATGCAGGATGGAGTCATTCAGTTGTTCCTTTGTCCAGTAATGTCTCCGATTGAGGGACACGTTGATGAATTGAACCTGCTCCCTGTTCTCCCAGGAGCGCCCCGTCTAGCACTGGGGGAATGAATTGATCATACAAACGATCTCAGGGCAGGAAGTGCTGGCATGAAGCCTGGACAGTTCTCTGCAGAGTCTTTGAAATGATCTCTTCCGGGAACCATTTCCTGTAAAGAGCAAGAAAGTAAGTATTTTAGGCTCTGTGACCCATACAGTATTTGTGGCCTCTTCCCATTCTGCAGCAATCATGTGAAAGCAGCTGACCAAGGCCAAGGCCGTGTTCTAATAAAACTCTCTCTATAAAATCAGGTGGTGGCCTCAACCTGCCCCACAAGCTGTAATTTGCTCACCCTGGACCTAGTCACCAACAAATCTCCTTGAGTTTCATCTTCAGTGGCTTCCATTCTCTTACAAGAAAGGCAAAACCCATCCTATATTGTGGCCACAAGACCCTGTATGATGCAGCCCCTGCTTTCCTCACCAGGGTTGCCTTGGGTTTCTCTCCTTCTCACCCCCCACATTCCAAAACCACGGGGCCTTCAGAGTTTCTCCTGAGCGTAGCACACTCCCTCCCGCCTCGCACCATGCTCCTTGCACCTTGCCCTTCTCTCTGTACCTCCACCCCTTCATCTTGTTCTTGTCTATCATCCTTCCGAGAGAAGCTCATACATCACCTTGTCATGGAAGCCTTCCCGGTTCCCCCAAACTAGGTCCACTTCTGTGTGTCTATACTCCCCTGGCCCCCTCTATGTCTCTTTCATGCCCCTATAGCAATGGCAGTTCCTTATCTAATTTTTTAATCAGATCTTTGATTCTTTCCTTTTCTATAAAGTGTCAATTCCATGAGAACAGCAGTCCCATATGCCTGACTTTTTACAGTTGTGTATGTAGCATCTGCAACATAACCTAGAACAGAATACATTTTTAAAGTATTCTTGAATAGATGAAGGAATGAAAGAATGCTGGAGAGGGGCTCACGGTTATTACCTGTGTCAGCTGGGAGCAATGGTGACAGGTGGCCGGGAATGTCTCATAGAGGAGGTGACAGTCTGACCTGGGATTGAAAGACAAATAGAGGACAAGAGGGTTGTGTGAGATATTTCAGTATAAAACATAAAGCTTTTGTTCATCTGTACTACTCTTCGCCTTTCCCAAATCTCCAAATAGTTGATACTTTCTTCTTCATTGTTTTATTGGTTACATTTAACATTAACGAGCATATTGGAATGCTGCTTCCTTATTTACCAGGGCTAGCCAATATCTAACACCATATTGCCAGATTATAAATTAAGGACACTAGTGCCTTCATACTTTCCTTCAGTTTCCTACCTAGTATGAGTTCTTGCTATGTGTTTATTATCCTATATAATAAATGCGTAATATGCAAAATGACTGAACAGCTGAACAGCAGAATGACCATACGGACAACCATCTGGACAACCATCCGGGACCAGACTATGACACCCACTGGCGACAGGCCAGCCAAGGAGGGTGCAATGCGATTGGTCAGGGGCCCAGCCATCGCCCCATGGTTGCCCTGCAAAGGGAGGCCAAGGCCACCGACTGGCAGGTTTTGGCAGGTGGGCGGGGCCTCCCTCTGCGAGGGAAGCCCGGGTCCGGGTGCCGGAGGGAAGCCAGTGCTGGCAGCCAGGGGAAGGAAGGCCTACTCTTGCATGAATTTTGTGCACCGGGCCTCTAGTATTTTATATTATTAAGAGCAAAGTTCTGTATATGTTGTCAGACAACCACAACCAAATGTCTGCACTTTGTCTAAAGGTTAATTCTTTTTATTTTCATTATTATATTACATCTTTTTATATTTAATTTTTAAAGCTATGTAAGTATTGTTCACATCTAAGCCTCGATGGATCCAATTTATGGAATTCTCTGAGGTGAATAGTTCCACTCAGTAAGATTACACAACTTCTCTTTCCTTAGAGAAGTAGGTCTCCCTAATTAACATGAGACCACATGGTTCATTCACACTTACACCAGGTCTTCCCATCTTCCCTCCCCAAATCACACATGCCCAGGGTTCCTACTTGTCTTTTTTCTCCCTTATCATATGGTATGTTTTTTGGAGCCCAGACTCTCAATCATGCTTTCTCTCCAATGAGTCCATCACTTATTATCATTTTTTAAAACCTGGAATCTCCCATTCTCCCTCCCTCTTGGTCTGCATTTCCGACCCTTTCTCTTTGTTCTCCAACCTGGTTATTGCTCCCAGGCTGTACATTGTCATCCTAGCAAGTCCCTTTATGATCCTCTGGGATGGATTCTGTTTTCTTTCCCTGATTGCCTCCCTCGATTTGCTGGAATAATCTTCAGGTAAATCCCTCGAAAGGAGTCCATGAGACGTAAATGCTTGACTGCTTCCAAGTCTGAAAATGAAAATATCTTTTCATCATATGCCTCATAGCTAAGTTGGCACATGTATCATTTACGCTGCATTCCATTGCCAGTGACAAGCCATACCCACAACAGCTTAAGCAAAGAAGATCCTTACTTATCTCAAATAACAGGAAATCTGGAGGTAGGCGGTACCAGGCTTGGCACAGACTAAACCATGTATCAATGACCCAGCTCTTTCTATTATTCTACTTGGCCATCACAGTATGCTGGCTTATTACCTCATAGTCACAAGATGGATGAGAGATCCAAGCATAATAGCCTCAGTAACTGAATTTGAGGCAGGAAAATGAGCTGCTAGAGATGAGAGGCCTTCCTGAATAGCTCTATCTTTTTATCAGGTAAACAATGTTTCTCAGAAGCAATTCCTGGTTAGAATTGTATTACAATCCCACACTTTGAGTAATCCAAGGCAAAGAGGAATGATTTTAGCATGATAGATTTAGACCAAGAATGCATCACCCAGGACTGCGGGAGCGGCCTTTCCTCCTTAACATATTCCACTCAACAAATATCTTAACACTGGAGATATGCCTACACCCAGGGAGAGAAAACATGGTTATTGAGTAGGAAACCACAAGTTTCCACCGAAGGTAACTCTCGTGTTCTGTGTTGAAATTTTTTTTCCCTGAGAACCAGAAAGGCATGACTCCATCGTGTTCTAGCATCTTGTCTTTCTAATGAGAAATCTGATGCCTATTCATTTTCATTCCTGTGATCTTTTCAGAACCTTCTCTTGCCTCTAGTGTTTGGAATTTTATGCGGGTGTGTCTGCTTGTGACATTTTGTTCTTTTCTCTTCTTTCTCCCCCCTTTTTTTACTTTTACTTGTGCCCTTCATCTTTGACAAATTATTTTTAACATGTGACTTACCCAAGGCTAGTTGCCAAGTCAAGATTCAAATCTATTTTCAATTGACATTGAAATCCTTGCCCATTTTACTTCCTTGCCCCACTCCCCACAATCCATTGTCATTTCTGTTAGAACCTGGACCCTGACATTTCCCCTCCGAAATTCGAAATTAATATATGTGAGGGTTTTATTAACTCATGCTAATGAGGCCAGCATCGTACTCTTTACATTAAGTTCTTCCGTTTGGGCTAGACCCTACCTGTTCCTCCGACTCCCATTTGTGTGCCAGGCGGGGCCGGGAAAATGAATCAGAAACAATCATATTTTCTTTAAGCACAAGTGCGTTTTATTGATGGACATCCATTACACCTTAGTTCATACTTTTCTTTATTTTTTTAATTTTGTTTGTAATTGGTTAGTAGTCATCTGCTTTCACTTTTAAGTATATCAGTACAAATGAGCTGTACAAAACAAGATTGTCCCTGTAATTCACTACTGCTGTTGTTATATTTTTAAATTATATTTTATTAAATTTATTGGGGTGACATTGGTTTAAAGGGTCATGTCGTTTTCAAGATATTTTATTCAGCCTTTTAGTTAATGTCTCAGTTTCTGATGCTGTGTAACAAATGACCCTGAAGGTTGGTGGCTAGAACAACAGCGGTAGGTTTCAATTGAAAGATGTTTCCATTGACGTAGTACCCCTCTTATTGTTTTGTGACCTGAGTCATAGAGTTCATTGACTCTTCTTCTGTGCTCTATGGCAACTTAGTCTATAGGATGATGTCCAGCTGTATGGTCTTCCCTATCTGTAAGTGGGAACTCCTTGAATGTGAAATCATTAAAGTCACTGTCCCGTACATCTCACAGAGTCTGTACACAGGAGACCCCTCGGATAGTCATGAGATGTGATGCGTATATACAATTTGCATCCAAAATTAAATTGAGAATACATGCTGGCTCCCTGTCTCCTGCCCTTTCACGGGGAACTTGCAGTGTGGGCCCCAAGAAGGGAATCAGAGTCAACGGCCCTCCCACACTCCCCATATCCTTCCAGTCAACTCCACTGAGTAGAGGTCTCAGGGCATGTTGGCAATACCCATGTGTCTTTCTCTAACAACCGGAAATGATGGGGCCCGGACAGGATGCTCAGTGCTCTCAGCCAGCCTGGGAAACAATTAAGAGAACATCAGGCAGATGCAAATGATCTATTTCGTCTTTCCTCTCTCAGCCTTTGGGAAGCACGTCAGCTCAGAGAAATGTCAAAAATGGAAGAGAAACTGTAAAATGTAAACGTGAGCCCAGAAATCGAGTGAGGGGACGCCCTTCTCGTGTGTCTCCTGCCGTCGCTAAAGAGAGCTCAGTAAAGCTGCTGGCTCACTTGTCCCAGCATGTCCGGAGGCCAGGCAGTGGCGGGAACCCACCCCCCTGGCGATGCTGTAGCCCCGTGGCTCTATCGCTAAGACAGTAGAAAGCACAGATGGTGTGAATGACCAGCGGAGCCCTCCATCTTCATTGGAACTGACAGCGAGAAACAGAAGTGACTACCGGGCACCTGGATCAACAGTGAGAGAAAAGCAAG
The DNA here is from genome assembly GCF_000327345.1 of Myotis davidii. Taxonomy (NCBI): domain Eukaryota; kingdom Metazoa; phylum Chordata; class Mammalia; order Chiroptera; family Vespertilionidae; genus Myotis; species Myotis davidii. The sequence goes on along the minus strand of NW_006291729.1, from coordinate 2,503,385 downwards.
ACATGTTTTTGGGGATTCCAGAAACGTCCATTCTAGGTGGCGGTGAAACCCATCTATATGGTCATTTCAGTTCAGTATAAGGAAGCACAGAAGTGTTAGCGCCTCGCTTAGGACTGTGCGGGGCTGTAAACCGTTACACGCATCTTCCTTCATGACCTCATGCCTGAATCTTGAAGGGAGAGTAGAGGAGGGGACTCTTCAGTGTAAAGGAAACGCCACACCCGATGATGTAAGGCACGAAGGCAAAACAAGACCCATTTCGACAATTACAAGGAGTCTCAGTTGCTGGGGTTGGGGCGTGGCGAGCGCAGGGGGTTGAAAGGAAATGAGATGGGAAGATGGGAGTCTAGGGCGCAGACCTCCAGGCTTCTCTCTGGGGCTGCCCCGTCTGAGGCTGCCTGTTCCCATGGCCCCAGCTCACTCGCGGGACACCCAAGTCTGAGAAGCGCTGGCCTGGAGCAGTGGTTTAACCCAGCTCCCTGGGGTGTCACCTGGAGAATTGTTCAGAAATACACAGCTGGCCCGCCCTCCCTGACATTCTGAATGCGTCTGAGGTCGGCCCTGGACAGAGGAGCTGACAAAACCTGCAGTGGTGGTTCCCACGCGCCCTCATGACTGAGAACCACCGAGCTCAGTGGGAAGAGAAAGCCCAGGGAGGGCAGCGACCGATCAGAGTGCCAGGACCCCAGGGCGAGGAACGAGGATGTGGGTGGCCCAGGAGGGCTCTTTACCATCGCAGTGCCCCCCAGGCCTGAACTTCAGCCCCAAGTCTTGATGGGATCCAAAGCCCAGTTGTTCTCTCATGTCAGCTGCTTTGGGTTCAGCTCTGTCCGTTCACACCACGCAGAAGCTTGTCTGCCCCGGGGGAGTGGAAAGTGAGGGTCCCTCCTTCCCTAGCCTGTGGAAGGGCATTAAAGCACTGGGCTTCCGGCCACGTGGGAGGCTGAGTTAGAGCTGGGACCACGGGAGCCTGGCCTGCAGAGGAGAACCTGAAGCATGTCATGTGCAGTGGCGGCTTCCCCACGCGCGACGACTGGTGCCCATCTGAAGGCACCTCAGAGTGTGAGGGTGCAGGGGCCAGGGGGGACGCGGACAGCCACCACACACAGACTTCCTCCTCGAAAGCCAGGAAAGTTACAAATATTGTAATCATCTTAGAATGGAGAGGAACGTTCATTTTTAAACCTGACAGGTTGGAAGAAACCTACTTAACATTCATAAACTATTATGGAAAAATATTTTTTATTAATCTTTTTCAAATAAATATTTTTAAAACCTCATGTTTTATGGAGACTACGTTTTCCGATTTCTTTTATTAACATGCAGTGACTGCTGTGACTGTCTCTGTGTGTAATCAAGACAGATGTAAAGTGAGTCTGTGCAAGATGGCCACATTGTTTCTTCCCTTTCTTCCTATGAGGATGTTTTCTTTAGAAGCCAAGTGCGTGCTTTTGGGAAAGGCAGTTGAATTGCCAATGTTGTCATTTAATTTTATGAAACCACGAAAGGCCCTTCCGCAGGGATCTGAATGAGTGCACACTGAGGAAGTTAATAGTCTCGGCTCGGCCTGAGCATCCTCTCAGATCTGCCTCCCTCTGCCTCTCACTGGTGGAGGGGAGGGGGGAGAACACAGGCGCAGAGCTGACTTGGGGGGAGGGGGGCAGTGTTGAGCAACAGGCCATTGGCAAGAGGCCTACGAATTCTTTCTGGGGTGTCTCAGCAGCCTTTGGGGGAGCTGCCAGGCCAGGGATGTGTTGTGTGTCATTATCAATTTGCACTCTGATTTCCTAACAGTTCAAGAGGCCTTTTGACAAAGGCCTGCATTTAGAGCTAATAATAACTCTGGATTTCTGCTACATGTCGCGTAACCTGGGAACATCCCCAATTGCTAAACATACTTCTACCGCGTGAGTTGCTTTTACTGAACCCAGAAGGGACAGCCAAGCCGACTGGAAAATGTGTCTTGGGAAAATGTTCTCACCTTTGAAGGTTCTTTTCAGAAGGATCATTTCAGTTCATCCGGGGAGTCCACCTGGACACTCATTGTCCCCATGGGCCACTGTGGTCGTCCGGTCCTCGCCTGGGGCGGTGGCAGCTAAAAGTCAGTAGCTCCTGTTTCCTTCTGTATAATTATAGAATCTGATGGATTGAATTCGCCTACTTCCCCCTCCTCAGCCACACACATCTAGACCATTTCCAATGTGTTGCCATAACCTCTTACGCCTCACTACCTCCTCAGGGGCGTGGTCCGGACTCAGCTAGAAAGGCCCTTCAGTAATATCTATAAAAATTTCTCCATGTGAAAACATGGAAATATCGTAGTTCCTCTCACTCTCAAAAAGTCTTGAATTTGTTCAAAGAGACCAGTATTTCCTAACGGCTCCTCTCTTCCAACAAACTCTTTTTTTCTCCCTTGAAACAATTACCCAGCATCCCTGTGAGGATTTCCCATGTGACATTAGACTCTGGCATGTGCTTGGCGACGGTGGCTAACTTACCTCCATTCTCAAGAGTTGTTTTTTGCTTTTTTTTTTTTTTAGTACATGCTCTAAATTGTTAAGAGATAAGTGTCCCTTTAAATGGGTCCAAAGAGGTGAATCTAAGGGAAGGAAATGAGAAAGAATGAGCTTACTTGTTTCCATGTTAAAGCAGTTTGTGACGGTGGTTTTTGTTGGTTTTTTTTGCAGCCTCTCTAATGTCTGCAATCAATTTGGTAAGCCATATATAAACCATATATGACCTTAGGTCCCTCAGTAACGATAAAACATGAGGTAATGGTGGGATGGTACATATGCAATGTTTGTTAACCATTGCAAAATGCAGAGTCTCATTTCATCAAACATTACTCATTTAGTAGATTAAGTCAACTGAGGGTCTTCATCTTCACCTAATGATCTGTTTATTGGGCAGATTCTCATTAGAAGCCCCTGGCTCTATGGCAAAGGGTGTTCACAGCACCCACAGTGACCCCTGGGTACTGTTCCCACAATCGAGCTCGTGCACAGTCTTGTTCGGGGAAACGAGAAACGTGTCTCCTTGTGCTGGTGCCATAAATGCCATTTCCGAAGCTAACAAGCTCATTGTTGTGCCAATGCAAGTGAAATACTACACATCTGTGTTTATCTTGGTGAATGTTATCAAAATCACAAAGACCCTTTTCTTCTTTTATAGATTAAAGTCGGCTAAAGCCTTGTGACTCTGAGAGAATGTCACTTGCGAGCCAGGCTGTCCTATAAAAGTCATTTCTCTGTCACCAATAGCTGGAAGGAGGGGTTTTTCATTTTATGAGCATTTTACAGAAAGCTATATTTAAATTGTCAAATTAGTCATAACGTAAGGTTTGCAAAATACTGTCAAAACTGTAACTTTATCGCACATTGCAACAGCAAATTGTCTTTAATAGCTCAAAGGTGCACTGCTCTTAATCCTTTAGGCAAAAATCCTACTTGCAGTAGGGCCATGGCAGATGTGGCCGGGAAAGGGAAAAGCTTATGTGGCCAATGAAACCCTGGAGGCCCCGAGAGAAGGCAGGAAATCCTCTCCTCTCGATGTGATGAAACATCAATGAGCTGCCTTGGGTAATGTGTCCATTTGTTTATTCACCTACTGCGTAATGTATTCACGCATTCATTCATTAAATTACTATACAGTAATTTACCACTCGATCATTTCCTCAGTTCCTCCATCACGTCAATAATCTACTGACTCATTCATTTGATCATCACTCATCCACTTGTGCCTTTCATTGAATAATGTGTTCTTTATATATATAAATTTTTATAACCAGCGTTTACTACAGCACATTGCTAGGTGCTGGCAATGAGGAAGTGAGAAAGACAGGTCTCTATCCTGGGGGAGCTCATGGTGAAGGAGACAGACACATGGCTTTGTCAAGTTCTTGGGGAGAAAGTACTGGGGGTGCAGTAGGACAGGGTTCTTGCCTGAACGAGGAGCCCAAGGGGGTTTTACAGTGTGGTTTGAACTGGGTCTGCAACAGGAGCTCATTAGAGAACAGAGCAGGAAGAGTTGGCAGGGCTCATGTTGAAAATAGAAGGAAGGGTCTTCCCAGGCCAGAAGCAAGGTGTCCCAATTCCAGAGAAATCCTGCCATGTGTTTGGAATGGTGAAGTGATTAGTGCTCCTGGAGAAATGGGGTAAGATTCCAAAGACCCTGGGTGGGACACCTCTGTGTACTATAAGAAGGCATAGAGAGAATGGTGAAGAGCATTGTTTGAGGAGATAATGACTGAAGATTTTTCTGAACTGATGACATAACATGCGTCCTCAGTAAATTAAACAGCACTCTGAGAGAAGTGGACATTGAATTCAAAACACACACACACATACATGCGCACTCACACTCTTAAACATAAGATATTGCATTAAAATACTCAAAGTCAGGATTTTCATGCATCCATTATGCATAAAGGGCTTGCAACTGCACCCAGCTCATAGTACACAATAGTTAATACTTAACTATTCCCATTAACCTTACTACTGTAATCATATGCTGTTATTTTTATTCACGTTACTGTTGTGTATCTATATTAATTAAATTTCATAAGTAGTGTAAATGAAGAAAACAAGTGGTTACAGAACAGTAAAAAACATATGCGGTATGAGATTATTTGTGTAAAATTTAAACACAGAAGCCAAGAGTCCCTATTATTTTATGGGAATGATACTCAGCAATTCTGAGAACAGCAGTCGCCTGTGGGGTCCAGAAAGCGAAAGGGTAATGAATAGAGTGACCCATAGCTCTTAGGTCTGGGCACTAAAAACAAATTCTGGAGCAAACACAGCAACATGCTACCTCTGTTTCATTTCAGCGGCGGTTCCCTCTACCAGGGGTTGGGGTGGCCCGCAGCCACGGTCCTGCCCAGGCACCGACTGCCAGACGCGTCCCCTGGGCCGGGTGCTGCTGCTGAAAGAAATCAAGTCTTTTTCACTTCACACAGAGACCTGAGCTCGCGGTGGCCCTGTGAGTAAATGCTTGGCTGTTATATTATTTTCTGTACTTTTCTATGTTTGAAATATTTCATCGCTTCAAAAAGGAACCATGACCTCCTGCTCGGACCTTCGGGTGAAAATGGAATCCCTGTTGCTCAAAATTGTCACCATTCCTGTGTGGCTTTAGTTGGCCATTTTCAACCAAAGTAATTCAGGCTGCTCTGGGTCTGAGCAACAGGGCAAGGGTTATGATGGTTCCCCCCAAAACCAGTGTTCAACTCTCTAAGCAGCACAGCTTCAGTTGCATTCAGAAAGCGTAGGAAGGCCTGGGGACTCCCTTTTCTGTCCTTCTTGGGGTACACCCAGGAGGCTCACATCCCTGGGTTTGGTGGTTCAGGGAAAGTTCAGATACAGGAAAAACTGAGTGTGAAAGTCACAAAGGCAATCACTGTCCCCGCTGGTGGGGATGTCACTTCATAGTTCATTCAAGTGGGTTCATTCTCCCCAAATTCATCCGACATCGAATCCTGCATGGCTGCCTGTAAAGAAGCCTGCGGGGAGCATGGCCTTCACTTTTTCACAGTGGAGCAATAAGGATGGTTGCCTTTACTCTAAACTCACTGGCTCGTGTGTAAAAACCCAAATACTGAGCATCTGTGTGTGCTGTTTGATAGTGCAAAACACTGTGAGAAGTCTCTGAAGAGAAATAGCATTTTCCTGATAAGAACAGATGGATGGATGGATGGATGGATGGATGGATGATGGATGATAGATAGCAAGATAGATAGATAGACAGATAGATAGATTAATAGATGGATAGATGATAGATGGAGATGAAGTTTGATTTGCTTCTCTTTTCTCCCTTCACAAAAGGTACATGTTGCAAACTCATATCTGACAAAAGACTTGTATCTAAAATATATAAAGAACTCTCAAATTGCAAGAGTGAAAAATTATATCTAATTAGACAATGAGAAAAACATGAACAGACATATCACCAGAGAGGATATGTGGATGGATGGCACATAGCACATAAAAAGAGGTTTGGCATCGCTTGCCATCCTAAACGTGCAAGTTTTAGAAACACAATGAGCTATCACTACATACCCATTAAAACAGAAAGTACCGAAAGCTGGTGAGAAGGCAGAAAAACTGGATGCGTTGCTGGGAGGGATGTCAAATGGGACAGCGGCTCTGGAA
>NW_006291729.1:2478298-2497217 GCF_000327345.1 Myotis davidii | reverse complement strand
CAGTTCCTTAGAGAAATAACCATCGGCTTAGTATACAACCCTGCAATCACAGTCTCTGAAATTTAGCCCAGAGAAGTGGAAATGTTGTGCACATTAAAACCTGTGCAGGAATAGTCATAGCGTATTTGTTTGTGATTGCCCAGAACTGGAAACAACCCATATGTTCTGAAATGGGTAAATGGTTAAACACCCTGTGTTATATCCATACTGTGGAATATTAGTCAGCAATGACAAGGAATAAACTCTTGTCTATGGTCAACTTGATGAGCTAAGGGATGCCTAGGTAGCTGGTAAAACATTGATTCTGTGTTTGTCTGTGACGGTGTTTCTGGAGAGTTTAGCATTTGGGTGAAGAAGACTGGACTCCCAATGTGGGGGGTCATTATCCAATGCACTGAGGCCCCAGATGGACAAAGGTGTTGGGGAAGGGTGACCTTCTCCTGGGCTTGAGCTGGGCCACCCGTCGTTTCCTGCCTTGTACTCCTGGTCCTCAGGCCTTTGGACTCACACTGGACTGATAGACTATTGTCTCCCCTGGTTCTCGGGCCTGCAGGTCTGGACTAGATCCACATACCCAGAGTCCCTGGGTCTCCAGCTTACCCTGGGACTCCCCAACCTCCATAATCATGGGAGCCAATCTCTCTTTCTATACATCTGTGTGTACTAGTATCCTCTTGGTTCTGTTTCTCTGGAGACTTCTGGCTGATCCATCTTGATATGTAAGGATCACAGAGCATTGTGCTTAATGAAAGAAAAAAATCAAATCTTGAACAGTTCACCTGGTTGAGGCTGTGGTGGATTTCCCAGCATATTGGCTCTATCATTGTTCTGTAGTTCTGCAAGATACTGCCATTTGGGGAAACTGAGTAATGGGTACACACACAGCCACTCTCTTACTTTTGTAACTTCCTGTGACTCTGTGATCACTTCAAAATAAAAAGTTAACAAAGAAAAAAGAGGAGAGGAGGAGGAAGAGAAGGAAAAACAGAATGATGTATGCTTTGTTGTGCTATTTCTGGCTTCCGGTGTCTGGCTTTCGGTGTGTTCTAGCTCAGCAGTTTTTCATGTGGGGCCTGTAGGAGGCCATAAAGTCAAATAGTCACCTATTTGAGGATATACTTGGTTACATGGCTAAGCTTCTTCCTCGATGAACTCCTTGGTGATGGACAGTGTGGTGTTTTTTGTTTGTGTTTTTTGTTTTTGGCGGGGGGCGGGGGGATGAGTAGGAAGGGAATGTATGGTCTCGTGTGTTTTTACAAATCTCCTTTAGGTCAACCTGGCCATCACTTTTTCCCAGCCCACTCCCCCTCCCAGGTGAGCGCCATGGTATAACTTCATAAGTACATGAAGGGAGAGGATTTTAACCTTATATTGGTTTTCAGTTGAAGAAAGAGTTGGATATCTTCCCCACAACTAGAGGCCCATAAAAACCTTGGATCCACTTCCAGGTTCACCCACCAAATGACTCCACAGCCCACATAACAGTTGTTAGAGAAAGAGGTTAGCGTTGCAAGTTAATTTCATGGCAAGACTAACATTTCAGCAGAGGAATAAGGGCTGCTGTTTGGGTCTCACTCTTGCTAGTAGGATAACACTTAGTGGTGCAGAGGGTGCTTAACCCATCCACCCTTGCTCAGAAAAATACCTGGCAGTCTACAAGTCCGTTCTTGTTGATCCTCACCTGAGGATGTTTTTCCATTGATTTTTAGAGAGAGTGGAAAGGAGGGAGAGAGAAATATTGATGTGAGAGAGACACATCAATTGGTTGCCTCCTGCAAGTACCCTGACCAGGGCTGGGAATCAAGCCTGCAACCAAGGTACGTGCCTTTGACCAGAATCAAACCAAGGACCCTTCAGTGCAGAAGCAGACTCTCTATCCACTGAGCCAAACTGGCCAGGGCAGTCTACAAGTCTTTTAAGATAAGGGGTCAGGTAATTACTTCAAAAGAGACTCCTTTCATGCTCTAATCTCCAATGTCTGCTGATAAGTAGCGAGATACATAGGAACAAGTGTCAGAGGCAAGTGTTCATACGAGGTCTGTGCTGTCTTCCACGGTGTCCTTTCTCAGTTCTGAGTCGCTGCCCGAATTGCACAGAATACGTTCCCTGTGTGATCCAGTGGCTTCTGGAGAATTGTTCCCACTTCCGACCCAGAGTTTGGAGCCCATTTGACCCCTGAGAGATCTGGCCTGCTCACGGCTTTTCAATCTGGCCAGCAAATGTGATTAGGATTCTCTGCCTTTGGTCCCTTCATCCTTAAAGTATAAGTAGTAGCAGTACCTACTGCATAAATGTTATGTATATTAAACTATACTAATATATGGAAATTATTGAGCAGTATCAGGGTCATAGGAAAAATTCAAGCTCAGTCAATGATAACTAATGATCATTACTAGTGTTTCATCCAAAATGAAGATACACTAAGCATGAGTCTTGGATTCAATTCCTGTCTGACACTGCTAGAATATATGACCTCAAAGACTACAGCTATCCACTAATTGCCTCTGTGTTTTCCACTATAACACAACGGTAGATTCATCTACCGCTCAAAGATATGTGTTCTGCAGAGGATAATACATGGAAATGCTAGGGCTTTACACAGTTGTAAGAATGTCTCACTGTTCTATTAAATTCACTCTATTTGGAAATAGGAGGAAATGCCCTGGGCCAGTTTCTACTGTATGGTCACATGTAAATACGCCATCACCATCGCTACGGCATCTGTCCCGCACAATTGTTAGAAGCCGTTGACCTCCTTCCCACCAGACGCTACCTCATCAACCAATTTTATACACAACTGAACCAAGTCCATAAAAAAAAAAGATGCTAATCCTATCTCTGCTTTGCTAAAAATATCCAATAGTTTTTCATGGTTTTGAAATAAAAGACAATATAAACTCTCTAAATAGTTGGCATATATTCAATCCTAATGTTGATATTTCCAAAATTTCTCTTCTGAACTTGACTTCCACACTGGCCTTCATAGACTTGGCCCTCGCAGGCGACTCACTGCTGCCCCACCAAAGCCCTGTGTTTCCTCTGGGCTCAGCCTTGGCACATGCTGTCTGCTCCCTTTCGAATGCCATGCTGTATCCCAGGAGCATATGCCCATGGACAAATCCCCCTAGTCTCCAAAACAGAGTTCAAATACTATCTATTTTAATTGTTTCTCTCCAAGCCCTCTGCATTAGAGCCCTGTGGCTGCTGCAAAAAATTACCTAAAACTTTATAAGTGTATTTTCCCCCCGTTCTGAGACCTGGAGTCTGACATCAAGATGTCAGTGGTGCCCTCGCCAATTTTTCTCAGCGGTTAGAGCATCAGCCTGTGGACCGAAGGGTCCCAGGTTCGATTCTGATCAAGAACACATACCTCGGTTGCAGGCTCTTCCCTGGCCTGGACCCTGGTAGGGGCACATGCTGGAGGCCACCAATCCATGTGTTTCTCTCACATGGATGTTTCTCTCTGTCTTTCCCTCTCTCTTCCACTCTCTCTAAAAATCAATGGAAAAATATCCTTGGGTGAGGATAAAAAAAAAAAAGATGTCGGCGGGACTGGGTAGATTCTATTTCTTGCCTCATCCAGCTTCTGGTGGCTGTCAACCCTCCTTGCCTTGCAGCCTGTATTATCCTTCTCCAGAGAAGCAAACCCAGTACGCGTATTAGCTCATGTGATTACGGAGACTGGCAAGTCCAGCATCTGCAGGAATGGGTCGGCAGGCTGGAGACTCAGCAGTGGAGCCTGCTGGCTGGCTGCTGGCAGAATTCTGTCTTGCTTGGGGAGATCAGTCTTTTGTTCTATTCAGAATTCAAGTGAATAGGTGAGACCCACCCTCATTGTGGAGGGTGATCTGCTTTACTCTAAGTGCACTGATTTAAATGCTAATCTCATTCCCAAAACACCCTCACAGAAATACCCAGAATAATGTCCAAGTACCATGGCCCAGCCAAGTGGACACATAAACTGAACCTGGCGACACTGGTCCAATCTCTGTGTGCTTGGTCACATGGCCACCTCCTCCTCTTCTATATGCATATCTTTTCCTCTCTGTGTCTGTCTGATAAGAATGCATGTGATTGAATTTAGAGCCTACATAGACAATCCTGGATAAGCTCCTCCTTGCAGGGCTCTTAATTATACCTGCTAATGCCTATTTCTAAGTAGGTGACATTTACCCTTTTACCATATAAATAATGTTCACAGTCCAGAGATTACAATGTGGGTGTATTGCATTGGGGGGCCACCATTCATCCCACTATATTTCCGCAACTAAAGGTAGTGTCTTTTCTTCTAACCTGACCACACCTTCAGTGTCCATAGGTAACTTTTTGGGGTTTATACCACTTCACAGTCATTCAAAAACCAATATGAATGACCCTACTCCGTGGCAGGCACTGTGCCAGCTGCTAGGGTCACTGAGAACACTAAAGATGGGCCTGCCTGTCAGCAAGCTCTCTACCTGGGGAAAATGTATATGTAAAGAGGTAATCCCAGCTCCACTGTGATATGTGTAACATGCAAAATATGCCAGACAGGCTGGGGGGCTGAGTCAGAGTCTGTGCAGTTATCAGATCAACTGGGACAGTTGGTCAGATCAGGAAATGGGTTCAGCCCTGGCATTGGCTGGAAACCAACACTCAGGAACTGCAGCGGCTGATTGGCAGGCACAGGAAGAACACTGGAAAGTGGGGAAGAGGGTGAGAGTGACAGCAGAGAGGCTGGTGTTAGGACGGATGCGTTCCCATTGCTCCTCTTTAGTGACACAGTGGCCTTAAGTAGACTCCCTTTTCATATGGAGATTCTCTCCTTATCTGCAAAATAGCAATAATGACACTGACATCATTAAGTGCTTTTGCATATTAAATATTGTTTATTACCTATAGTACAATACCATAGGCTGGGTAACTTATAAACAGCAGAAGTTTATTGCTTATAGTTGTGGAGGCTGAAGTCCAAGATCCAGGTGTCAACATGGCCGCCTATTAGTGAGGACTTCCTTTCTGGCTCACAGCTGGTGCCTTCTTGCTGTGTCCTCACAGGGTGGAAGGGGCCAGGGGTCTTTCTGGAGCCTTTTAATAGGGCACTAATTTCCTTCATGAGGGCTCCATCCTCATGATCTAAGCACCTCCCAAAGATCTATTACCTAATACTCTCATGCTTGGGAATCAGGATCCAACATATGAATTTGGAAGAGGACACAAACATTCAAATCATAAAATTCCATAGCAACTGACACAAGGGAGCTTCTAAAAGGAGGCTTGGTAGCTTTACAATAATTTTGTTATTGCTATGCTATCAGAAGAAGAAGGCCGCTATTAGAAAAACAGACCCAGCCCGACCGGCATGTCTCAGAGGTTGAGCGTTGACCTATGAACCAGGAGGTCACCGTTTGATTCCTGGTCCCAGTTGCAGGCTCGATCCCCAGTGGGGCATGCAGGAGGCAGCTGATCAATGAGTCTCTCTCATCGTTGATATTCTTATTGCTCTCTCCCTCTCCCTTCCTCTCTGAAATCAATAAAAATACTATAAAAGAAAAGCAGACCCAGACATCATAATAAAAGCAAATACTGATAGTGAGCTCATTAGGCACCAAGCATTGGCCTAGATCAGCGATTCTCAACCTGTGGGTCGCGACCCCTTTGGGGGTCAAATGACCTTTTCACAGGGGTCGCCTAAGACCATCGGAAAACGCATATATAATTACATATTGTTTTTGTGATTAATCACTATGCTTTAATTATGTTCAATTTGTAACAATGAAATTGGGGGTCACCACAAGATGAGGAACTATATTAAAGGGTCACGGCATTAGGAAGGTTGAGAACCACTGGCCTAGATGCTTTGCACAAAGCAATCTGGTTCAAGCTTGTAACCACCTTATGAGAGAGGTAGCAATATCATCCCTGCTCTTTAGTGGCACTGTGGCCTTAGTGTCTGGATTATCAGTAATAGATAGATAGATAGAATCAAACCCAGGCCATCGGACCGCAGAAAGTATGCTGTGAACCATCCTGACTCCCAATGGGAGGCCCTGACGCTCCGGCACATCTACTCGCTCCCCCAACAAGAGCCTATGAATTACTCTTTGTTGAGTGAATTCCTTGGAACTTAGAAATTCAGCTGTGGAAGGTGCTATAGGACTTGGGTTCCAGCCTAAAGCCATGGTGTGGAACACCTGGTTCCCTAGGGGCCGCCTGGATCGCTGTCAGGGGCGGGTCTGCATTTCCCTTTCGACTCCTGCCAGGGCAGCGCTGATGCTCGGCGGAGCTAAAATGCAAACAGCCAGCCACGGCTTGGGCGTGTTTCCATCCTCCAGAGCTAGTTCCTGTTTTCAAAGCTTCACAGGTTGTTGAAACACAAACATCCTACCTAATAATTTTAGCTCTGCCAGAAGCATCTCCCATGGAAAACTGCCCAGAGCCAGTTGTCATGTGTGCACTGATATATTAAACATGTATGTCAGGTTACATGGGCCAGGAGCTGTGCACGAGGAAACATTATAGACAGACCAGGCCCTTCTGCAAGAAGCTCAGAGCAGGTGGGGGACATAGACATGGAAACAGAAAATCTGACCACATCATGTGTGAGACAAGCCTCTATGAGGAACAGAAGGAGCCCAGAGGAGAGGATGGCCCGTCCTCCCTGAGGTGCCAAGAAAGAGTTCATTGGCTTTCTGGTCGGTGACTCTTGAGATGACATCTCCGTCGCTCCTTGCAATGTCTGCCGAGGTGGCATGAGCCAGGCTGGCCCGGCTGGCTGAGCTGTGCGGGCTTCCTCTCCTGGCTCTGTTTGGAGAAACATTAGTGAACATTCGCATTGGTTAGCGTCTGGCTGGCTGCTCTCTTTGGCTCAAGTGAAATTTTGAAACGCATTCAGAGGGGTGGGTTCTTCTTTCCAATTCTTTGATGTAACGACTGGAACGCTCCGTGCGGTTCATTCATCTTTCTGTCTTCCCGAATGACTTTCACTGAAAGGGCCGCTCTGTTGAAGTCACCACTTCGCTTTAAATAATATTTCTACTGTGTGCTCGAGCTGTTTATTTTTACAATTCTGTGCTTTTGACCTAAAGCTTTTAACCTTGTGTGTGTGCCCCGAAATGACTTTATTGCAAAAGGGTTTGGCTTCGAAATCTAAATAATAAATAATATTCAGTCATAACAGAAGGAAAAGCGATGTGGGGACGGCCTGTTCCCTCCAGAAATGTGATGGCCAAGAGGAGAGAGCGTGAGGGAGCACGGGAATGAGTGTCCGCAGGGATGTGCCGCACAAGACGCGAACCCTGGCACAGAATGAGGAGAATAATGCCGGGGAAGGAGGGGAAATACGCCAGGGACTTTGGCCGGTGCATTAGCTATGAATCTCAGGAGAGCGAGTGCCAGAAAGAGGACAGATATGAGGCTCTGACAGGTAAGGAAGTTTCCTAACGTCACCTAGTGGGTGGGCAGCAGGACTAGGATGAGAGCGCCACTGTCCCACCAAAGTGCTAGCTTGTTCCACTCCCTCAAAGCCTCCCCAGTAAGAAGCATTCCCATCCTGCACCTGGTCAGAAGGTGTGTCTCTCAGGCATTTGGATGAAGGAACACAGAATTACAAACGATGGAGCAGAAAGGCCATTGGAGTTCGTGTCATTCATTCATACCCTGGCTGTTGACCCCCAGGAATTCCTCCTACTGTCCTTTTCCTGTATGCAGCCCATAAATGGAAGTGCATTTCCTTATGCTTAGCAATAGACGGTCTCCTGGCTGCCATGTCTAGCAACACTAGAAGTGGCAGACCAGCATTTCTACTGGGCCAATGCTAGAAAACCAGGTCAAAAACTCATCAAAGAATTGCAGAGGCAACCGAGCTGTGAGGAGCTGAGAGCTTGGAGTGAAGGGACTCTCCTCAGAACACTCTGTCTGCCACGATGCGCCCATCCCCACCCAGTCCTGCTGCCCATCCCTGTGGCGGGAGGTTCAGTCCTCCCCTCCCTTACGGTGTCATGCCACCTCCTGGCCTCTGCGCTTTCTGCATCCCCACTCTTGAGGAAAGGGCCGGCACCTTGGCATCCTCATCTTGCCCATCCCTGTGGCGGGAGGTTCAGTCCTCCCCTCCCTTATGGTGTCATGCCACCTCCTGGCCTCTGCCCTTTCTGCATCGCCACTCTTGAGGAAAGGGCCAGCACCTTGGCATCCTCATCTGGAGGGGACAGAGCTTCCTGTGGATGGCGGTGGCCCCTCTCCCAGTTCTCTATTCTGTGCTTCCCTGGAGCAAGGACCTGGGCAGGTGCTGAGGCCTCTGCTCCTGGCTCAGTCCCGGTGGCTGTCACAGAACGTCACAGGCTGGTTGGCTGGAATAATATTCATGTCCTCCCACTGCCGGAGGCCGGAAGGCCATGCGCCTTTGGTTTCTGGTGCAGGGCAGGACAAGGTCACTGTCCCATCAGGTAGAAAGCAACAGGCTGCCTCCTTTTTGTTCTGTTCAGGCCCCAGGGGATTAGCTGATGCCTCCAGCCCTGAGGGGGGCAGACTGCTTACTCAGTCCTCCAATCACATGCTAATTAAATGCTCATCTGCACCAGAAACGCCCTCACAGACACACCCAGAAATAATGTCCAACCCCATATCTACGAGTCCTAGTCAGGTTGACACATAAAATTAATTATCACAAGTGTTATCCATTTATATTGGAGACACTGTAGATGCTTAGCAAACCAGACAGGGCCCATTCTTTATATTTATATATATTTTAATAGATATGTGTGTGTGTTTATATTATCTTACACATAGTTATTGAAGTGCCCAAAACTAATAGAATAATTTTTCACTCTGTGAATCTGAACTGGTTCCTAAAAAACAAAAAGGATAGAAAAGTACAGGAGGAGGAAGAAAAAGAACAAGGACGGGCGCCAGGAACTCAGCCCAGGGACACAGATCTGAGCGCGGCTGGGGGTCTGGTCCCCTCGGTGGGGGGCGTCTCCTGCTCCCTCACATCCTTCCTCCTTAAGACAGTTAATTGCAGCCATCTGCCGGCCACTCCCGCTGAGCCTGGGCTAATCCCATTTACTGCCGTTGTCTGAATGTGTAAGGACGCTAAGGATGGAGGGTGGTTGGTGGAAAAAACAAAAATGCTTCACAAAGAATGAAGGGCGCTTTGTAATCACCAGTGTCCCCCTGGAGGTGAAAAATCATCCTATCTAATCCCTCTAATGCCAGGGGTGTCGATTCCTACAAATGGCTGCCACATGCTCCAGGAGCCCGCGGTGGTATTTCTGCTGCAAGCATGTTACCAGGATGTCCAGACATTTCTACCTGCCGCTCCTGACTCCCTGCGGGGAGTTGGCCCCTGACCCACCTGGACCAGCAGGGGGAGACACCTTGGCTTTGGTGGGCAGGCCACCTCTAACTGGAGCTGCCCGCGCCCCTCCTCTGCTCCCTTTAAATGCCAGGCACAAATGTCACCTGGCTGTGTGGCATGTCATCCTTTCATTCCTTGTCGCACATGTGTGGGGTCCTTTTTCACCAGGGATGATCAGAAACAAATGTCCAGCCAAAATCCAATGAGGCAAACAGATTCCAAATCGCAAATGGCCTCAACTGTTTGAGCAGCTGTCTCAGTAAAATTCCTCCCCCCTGACACCAAAGACAGCTTCCTTCTGTCCCCAACCTTTTCACTATGAACCGCCACCCCCCACTTTCTGGATCAGGTCACCCTACAGCCCACGACCTCCTGGCCACCCCTCCCGCCCTTCTCCCCCCAACCCCCCAAGCTCCTGCCCACCCCCTTTGTCAACAAAAACCTCATTGTGAGAGAATCAAGGAATCAGCAGCTGGACAGCTGACTCTGAAAAAGGGGCTTTGATTAGAGATCAAGGTGGGTTCCGATGTCGTCCCTCTCACTGGTCATCTTGGGTGCCTTTGGGGACAGGATTCCCTGGAGTTGTGCAGGGCACGACCTGTGCTACCACTTGCCCTGGCTGAGTTAGGGTGCCACATCCATGGAATGGGGTGACACTGCCTTGCTCACGTAACGTTGGTGAAAAATACACCTTGTGTGAACATGACCTTGTCATAGAAAAGCAAAGGATGCCGTTAAGGTCACTGCCGATTTTGTTAGAAAAGGTTCATGAACATTGTAATGAAATACTTACCTGTCCTCTGTGTTTTACAAAGACACAAACATGTCCTGTGGCACAAAAATGCAAAGACATCTTCTAGCCCACTGTCGTTGCTAATTGTTTATCCTAAACTAGGTTGCTTAGTAAAGGGACCTAATGGCTTTCTGAGCAACTTGCTTCAATGTTTATTTTGTTCATAATTAAATGACTCTGCAGGTCTACTCTTAATCTCTCTCTCTACTACCCAAGGCTTGCTTCAGAGGATACGAAACAGGACTTTGCTGAATTTGGGGAAGTGGGACTTGCAGGAGGCATAGTTGTCCCCTCTGAACATACGCAAAATTGCCTTCTTTGCAACAGTTTTTTAAGTTTGCAGTTGACATGAACAAATGTAAGTCGTGATGCCAAAGCACTGGAAGAACGAGGGTGTGTTATGTGATTGCCACACTGCGTGTCAGATTCTGAGATCCATGGGACGCCCATCACGCGGCAGCACTGGAGGTCTGCGCTCGCACCCACCACAGCCTCCCAGCCCTGCCGTTAGAACAGGTCTGGCCTCGGCCACTGGGCTTCCCCCGTGAGCACCATTCATGGTGGCTGTGACTGAGACACGTGAACGTGCTCCTCCCTTCTTGCCCTGCCAGGAGGCATCTCAATCTGCTTCGCAAACACCGTTTGGTTTCTCTAGTGGGCTCACCCTTCGTCTGCCCTGACTTGTCTCTTCCTGCCACAGCCTCAGGATGCTGTCTTCTGGACTTGTCTTCTCTCTGCCACAAGCCCCCTGGGTGCAAGTTAGCACAGTTCCTGCGCAGTATAGACAGAGCTCTAAAAAAGTTCCTATTAGTGTGAAATAATAAGTGGCCCGAGAGCAAAGGAGAATGCCTTCAAAAGTCCCCTGTCACCTCCACCGTACACTATTGGTCACACAGCTAGCTTGGGTTCAAGGCTAAGGAGACTGCATAGAGTATGAATCCTAGGAGGTGAGGTACACTGGGGATACGTGGAGACTGGCCACTATGCATACTGTCACACATTCTAATTGCGCTAAAATAATTCTTCATAAGTGTAAACAGTTCTGAATGTTAACCTTTCTTGTATATCATATATTATTCAAATGCATAGTTATGTTAATATATATTGGGAATATAAACACATTTTAAGGAAAACCTTGTAACTTTCCAATTCTTGTTCTAACAGAAGGAAATAAAGAGATGGAAATGGGGGGGGGGAGAGAGAGAGAGAGAGAGCGAGAGAGAGAGAGAGAGAGCGAGAGAGAGAGAGAGAGAGCGAGAGAGAGAGAGAGAGAGCGAGAGAGAGAGAGAGAGAGCGAGAGAGAGAGAGAGAGAGGCCCAGCCTTCCTGTGAGTTTGTTACCTAGATTCAGTAAAGGATCTGATGTTTCTTACAGACACTCTCTTTGCTTTTCCTTAAAAGTGTGCTCCCTTCAGAAAAACATATTTTCAAATGATCCCTTTCAGTCTGGAATATCTTTACACTTTCGGAGAAGATTCAGGAGGAAGGCAATGATGGAAGGGTGGTGGGAGAGAAGACTGGGATGGGCCCCAGGACCCCCTTAAGCAGATCAGGGAAATGTCCATGTGGATGTTAAGATCTGAACATTGATGAGTGAAAGCTCTCCTTGCCCCGATGTCCTTGGAAGGAGTCAGGGGCACACACACACCAGTTTGAATAGCACGGCTTCACATCACTCAGTGCAATCCTGAGTACATGTGGAGATTATGTAAGATGTGCTCACTGAGTCCTTTCAGAGGAGCCTAACGCCCAGAGCAATGCCCACCGCCGCCTGTTACAGCGCACAGAAGGCTCTCTCATGGCGGGCTTCCTCATCCCTCATGCAGGGCCCGGTTCTGTGCCTTCCTGACTCCAGGGCTCCATCCAGCACTGGCTCAAAATAGGCCATTGAGGGGAACCAAGTGGCATGATGCTGACCGCCCTTTCTCCACCCTCCCCTACGTCCCCATGCCCTCCTCTATACCCCCATGTCCCCCCATAGGTCCCCATATTCTTCCATACATCCATGGCTGACATCACTGATTCATTACGACACATTTTCCAACTGAGCTGACTGTGGCCTCAGCTCACTCTTTGGGGACAATGGAGGGGACAATCCCTGAGCTTCAGTGTCCTCATCTGTAAAGTGAGAGAAGTGCGATCTGGTTAGAATCTCTGGGAGCTCTTATTTCTGCCCTCCCCCCTCCCCACTGCCAATTCCCTTTTATCCCATACCACAGTGACAATCCCCAATGTCACTTATCTGTGGGACTTCATCAGTGATTTCAAAGCTTTGAGTCAGCATCATATCAATATTGCCCTTGATGCATCAGAAGCACTCCTTAGGCTAGGGCGGAACCCATAGGAGGTGAGCCATGAATAACTGTTGAGTGAAGGAGCCCGTTACTGAAGGTGACAAGGGGGCACAGAGCAGGAGACAGCACTGGGGCGGGGCTGAGGCCCTGGGCGGACGGTGAATCATGCAAACACTGCTTCTTGCCAGCAGAAGACACATCCGAGCAGTGACCCGACTCCCTTGACCCAGTCCTTCTCGAAATATCAGCCAGGCCACTTCCTCAAGTCACATGGGACAGGCCCTGGGACTGGGCTCAGCTCACAGCCTTAGGAATGCAGGCCCTCATCTTCCCAGGGACCCTCAAACGCATGCCCCATGGCTAATGTCCTCTGGGGAGTGGCTAATGTCCTCTGGGGAGCAGCTCTGGAGCAACCTCAGGCCTTAGAGGAAGGAAGGAGGCTCAGGGAAGGCCATTACCCCCAGTTATTTTAAGCCCAAGTTCTCTCAGTTCAGGCAGAGGTCACGCTTCTTTCTGGGAGGACAGGAGCCTTGAACCTGGGAGAGGTTTGTTGGAAAGAATGCCTCTTGAGGTTTGGGGAAGGTGGCCTTTCCTCTCACCTAGACTCCAGGTATGACCTAGAATGAGTTTGTTTCCTTCCCTAAGCCTTGGCTTTGAACTTGCAACAGGCACACTTCACGCCTCTTCATCTAAAACTGATCACTACCTACTGATCTCCTGGCTAATACAAGGCCCTCACAGCATTTTAACCACAATTACTTCTCTGAACACTTGTAAGTTATTATATATTTTGCATTTTAATTCTACCCGCTTCAACCAAACCAGCATACTGTTAGCATTAAATGCAATCTCCTTGTCCTTTATGGTTTTCTTAGGTCTTCCTTATTCCGTCTGGGACGCTCCCTTTAGTAACAAGTTGCTTGAAACCAATTCTGTAGAATTTCTATTGTGGAGGAACTGGTTGCAAACCTTTTCAATATTTGTTTTCTGCAAATATTATTTTTTTCTTTGTTCTTGATATATTTTCAGTGGGGGTTGTCCTTTCTAACGACACAGTTTTTGTGGTGGTTGTTTTCTCTGTATGCTTTGAGGCCAATCTGCCTTTTTTCTCACTGATTTCAGATTTTATTTTAGTTTTATGTTTGTTTTTCTGTTCTATTATGATGTGTCTAGCTGTGAATTCCTTTTTGTTTTATTTAAGATATACTTGGCTTCCATCTGAGAGTTGATATTTCCCATTGGTCCTGGGAATTGCTCAGTCAATTGCTCTTCAAATAGTGTCTTTTCTCCATTCTCCCTATTTTTCTGGAATTCTGATCAAACATGTATTTATCCTTCTTACTCTATGTTTCTTTTTTTTCCTCCATATTTTACACATTTTTATGTTTCATTTCATGGAACTTCTGATCATTCAATTTATTTTTTCTTGCTATTCCGAATCTTCATTTGACTTTGAAATTATGCTGATTGTATTTTTCATTTTAAAGTATTATAATTGGCTCTTTTACAAAGCGGTGATGTTACTTTTTATAGTGTCTTCTACCTATTTCAAAGCTTATCTGTTGCCTTTTTAAGTAGAGTAATCACAGTTGCTACCATTTGCCGTGTCTAATAAGGCTAATATTTGATGTCTTTACAAGATAAAACACACCCAGACAGTTCTCCCTCCAAGCAAGCCTCTTTCATTCATCCCTAATTATCAGCAATAACGGGGGGGAGGGGGGGGATTGGCTTCAACCAAATCTTCTTCCCACCTCTGATGCAGGGGATTCATCTAGCAAAGTCGCTCCTTTGAAGTTAACCAAAAATTACACTGGCTAAGTGTCAAGGGAGACAAAAGTTGGAATGAACTTATGTGTACACAAGAATGGGAGAGACAAAAACCCACCTTCTAACAAAAAAAAAGACACAAAAAAAAAACAAACCCAATTACTAATCCTAAATGGAAATCTCTTCATTGCAAGGCAAAAAGCTTTTAAAAGTAGGTTAATATTCGTCAAACATCCAGCATGGGTTAGTGGCTTCAGAAAGTCTCTACAAAGAAGCACATGTTTAGACAGACAAACAAGTAGAGTCCCAATAGACTGCGACCTCACACAAGGGATTAAACCTTACAGGGGGTCATGCATGTTCATAAAAAATTATTCGTCTATCCTAAAATAGGGAGTCTCTCCCGTTTATGAATAACCAAACTAAGGTTCAACTAATTGAGATGGTTTGCACAGGTTTACAAAGTGAGCAAGTGGCAGATTGGAGCTCAGAACTCAGCTCTGTGAAAGCAAAGCTTACTGTTTACTCTCCCAGAGGGAAAGCCACCAGTCAGCCCAGAAGGAGAGGCAGGACATAGGGAAGCTAAAATGCTGACTCACTTACACCAGGATGGAGAGACTGGAAGAGAAGAGTCAGGTTGCATAATGTAGGCGAAGTCCTTGCTGAGGAAAATCTTCACTCTGTTTCTGAGGACAATGTCGTTGCTTCTGCCCCTGGCTGCCTGCACAAGCCTCAGCAGGCTCCCGTGGCCTTCCCGTCTCCCTCCTATTGGGATTGGAAGAGAACTCTACATGAAGAAGCTTCTGAATGAGAAAACGTCAAGGATTTTGACATGTTGTTCAACTGCTCCCTCCTAAGGATGAATGTTTTTCAAAATGAATCATAGAACTTTCTGACCCCTTGAGCCACTTTATCCTAAATTTTATAAACATGCAATTTCAGCCCTGGCTGGTTGTTCAGTGGTTAGAGCGTCAGCTGGTGAGGTGAAGGGTTGCAGGTTTGATTGTGATCAAGGGCACATACCTGGGTTGCAGGCTCAGTCCCTGGCCCCGATCAGGGCATGTGCACATACGTGCACGAGGCAACCAATCCATGTGTCTCTCTCACATTGATGTTTCTCTCTCTGTGTCTCTCCTTCTCCCTTTCATTCTTTCTAAAAATCAATGGGAGAAATATCCTTGGGTGAGGATTAACAAACAAACAAACAAAAAACATGCAACTTCAGAGTTATAAAGTGCAGGGCATGACCCTTGTGTAAGGACACAGAGAGTCAGCTATCAGGACTCTTTGTTGTCTGTCTCAACATGAGTTTCTTTTAGAGCAACGGTTCTCAACCTGTGGGTCGATTCATAACAGTAGCAACATTACAGTTATGAAGTAGCAATGAAAATAATTTTATGGTTGGGTCATAACATGAGGAACTGTATTTAAAGGGCCAGAAGGTTGAGAACCACTGTTTTAGAGGGTCATACATGTTCAGCTCAAGATCAAAACGTCCATGGCTTCTATATTTTTCAGCCCTTCACGTTACTCTTGAAGCCTTCAGAAGTTATACCAATCCTCAGCGGAACCTCCTAGCAAAGGGAATGTCGCACCTGGGCCAGGTGGTCCCTACTGTCCCTTGTATCTGAAGGTCCAGACTTAGAACCGCAAGCAGAGGGCCTCACTCTCTGGCTTCGTTTCTTCCACTGAATCGCTGTGAAAACATGGCTTCTGCTCCCTTGTTTGTAAACTGGACGCTGGATGAACTACTTGATTTCCCAGGTTCCTCACTTTGTGATTACATGAGCTTGATGTTGTTTCCAATAATACACAGGTGACTATGTCTTTGGTACCAGGCTTTGTGGTAAGCAAAGATAATACAGAAATTAATTATGCTCACTTCCTGCCCTAGAGGAACTTGAATACAAGAGGTGAAGGCATATCTGAAAACATAATCTCATAGAGTAAAGGCAGGTAATAGAAACAAACACCATTTGTTTTCATGTTCCCATTTTGAGTGTTTTTATCTGTGCTATAAATTTCACACTAATCCCTCAGAAAGCTCACTGGAGGCCAGAGCATGCTCTTTCAAGGTACACCACTCACCAAATGGAAGTACAATTTTAAAGGCACTGCTTTCATTGGGCCAAGACCTGCCAGCTGCGAGCAGGGCATGGGTCAGTGTGCATCATAGCGACCAGTAGTTCTGTTGTTCAGTCAATTTGCATATTAGCCTTTTATTATATAGGATGTTTTTCTATAGCAATGAATATAATAATTTATGGCACAGGGCTTTGCAGTTTACTAGTTATTTTATCATGTAATCCTTCTAATGGTTCTGTGCAGCAAACAGAGCCGGTGTTATTGACAGGATAGCTAAGCTGCGGATGGAAATAGGAGAGGCCTATGTCCTTGATAAAACTCACGGCTGGCACCCAGCTGCACTGGTGTCACTCCCCAGCCCGAGGTTCGGCTTGGTGCCACTTCCACTCTGTCAGTCTGCCTCCTGCTGTGACAATACCTTAGAATGGATGCCAGGGAAGATAGAGAGGTGAGTCAGTCGTGAGGAGGAGAGAGACACACAAACAGTTACAAAGCAAAGTAAAAGGTTCAGTGGTTGGCAGCTCGGCCAGCCCGGGGGCCAGGAGAGAGTTGGCCTAGTGATTACGGAGGGGCACCCCTGTGGGGATGGACGCTGACAGCCCTCGTCCACAGGCATCTGTAGTGCTGCCATGATACACACCACACTGTGCAGGACAGTAGACACAGAGCTCCCAGGTAGAGAAGCTCCTACCTTTCCCTAGAACTTTCCAAGCCCCTCCCTATCCCAACCAACTAAGAGGCCAGCCGGTAGGCAGGTGAAGCCTACCTGTGCTGAGCAATGCCTCGTGTGACGCTGACACGAGACAGGAAATGCTGTCCCACAGCAGCCAGGCGGGGGGCGGCCGTCCTCCAGGTGTGTGAGTGTCTAGCAGAGCTGGGGGAGAGCTGCCGTGGTAATGTCAATGTTTATTTCGTGTGTTCCTTCCCCAGTACTCTGAACCCTATGACACGAGAGAGCTGACGGCATTGCTTCCTGGACTCACATTGGCCTAGAGCAGGGTTATTCACTGCCTCCTCCTAGGTGACCCTGCAATCTCTAATTGGTATAAACTAACATCATGTCCTATTAAATATTTATTGTGCCAGCTCATCTGTGTCTCTAAACAGTAAGCAAGCGAGCCCAGCGTTAGAATTCTTGTCATGCCACTCAGAGGTTGTAACATGTCTCTGGCTGTACAGCCCTGTTCTCTCAGGGTACAGAGTCTAAATTTTATGGTGAGAAGAAAATTTAAGCTTTATTCAGAAGTTGCATTGCTTGGAGGATTCACTGAGGGAAGCAAGGGTGTCAGCTCTCTGGATGTGGCTAGCAATTCCATCCATGCATTTCAATACCACATATCAAATAGATAGGCATCTTGATTAACCAATAATAGCTGTATCAATAGGAATAACAGAAAGTTTTGTGGCCCTACTATGTGTCGAGAACAATGCTTGGTTGGTTACACACCTTCACTCCGACCCTCACAGTGAGCCTGTTGCATAGCCCGCATTGTGACCTTATTTAGGAAAAGTTTCTTTGCCACTGTGATTAAGTTAAGGATCTTGAGATGAAATTTTCTTAGATTATTGGGCTGAGCTAATCCAATGACAAGTATCCTCATAAGAGGAAGACAGAGAGAGATCTGAGACAGACAAAAGGATAACACAGAGGAGGACACAACGCAACTGCAGAGGCAGAGATTGGCATGACGTAGCCCCAGGGTCACAAGTCAAGGAATGGATTCTCCCAAAGCCTCTAGAAGGAGTGCGGCTCTCTGAGAACTTGGCTTAGACTTGGGGCTCCAGAACTATGAGAGACTAAAGTGCCATTGTTGTGAGCCACTCAGCGTTTGCTAATGTTATGAGAGCCCTAGGAAACGAATGCACTCGCCATCACTGTGAATACTAAATGAGTGACTATATAGAGAGCACTTAGAACAGAAACTGGCACATATTAAGTGTTCAGTAAGATTCAGCTCCTGTGTAATATCGTCCCCATGTTAATGATGAGAAAATAGGCTTTCATACTGAGAGTTTTCACAAGTGGGAAATGGCGAGAGACATTTCAGCCTGGTTTATATGATTGTGAGCCCAGGTCGGGAGGATTTATGTTTCCAGTTCAACTTTCTGATGAAAGCGACCTGCCCCCTGAAGTAACCGGAGACTTCTGACTTTCCAGCACCCAGCATGGAGGGTTTTTTGAGCACCAAGAATATTTAGTTGAGCCTCCCTCCTAATAAATTATACTCACTATGGGGGGAGTACTAAGTCAGAGTGAAGGACATGTCTTTGTCAAGTCCAGCTGATCTTGGACTTCCAGCCTCCAGAATTGTGAGAAAATAAATCCCTATTGTTTAAGGTACCAAGTCTGTGGTTTTTATTATGACAAACCCAGCTCATTGATATGCTTTCCAAACTGAGGGCAGTTCTCAAATCCTAGCTGGCGGTTCGCTCAATATACCCGTTCCTCATCAGATGGGCCTTTCCGTGGGGAAACTCCATGCATGGAATCTGCCTCCTTCAGCGTGTCCATGTGCGCATGTGTAAGAGAAGGAGAGGGAGAGGAGAATAGAGAGATGAAGATAGAGATGGAGTAAAAGAGAATGGGGAGAGAGAGAGAGAGAGAGAGAGAGAGAGAGAGAGAGAGCAGCCAGAGTGTTTACAT
>NW_006291729.1:2477410-2478078 GCF_000327345.1 Myotis davidii | reverse complement strand
GAATTTGAAATTATGCTGATTGTATTTTTCATTTTAAAGTATTATAATTGGCTCTTTTACAAAGCGGTGATGTTACTTTTTATAGTTTCTTCTTCCTATTTCAAAGCTTATCTGTTGCCTTTTTAAGTAGAGTAATCACAGTTGCTACCATTTGCTGTGTCTAATAAGGCTAATATGTGATGTCTTTACAAGATAAAACACACCCAGACAGTTCTCCCTCCAAGCAAGCCTCTTTCATTCATCCCTAATTATCAGCAATAACGGGGGGGAGGGGGGGGATTGGCTTCAACCAAATCTTCTTCCCACCTCTGATGCAGGGGATTCATCTAGCAAAGTCGCTCCTTTGAAGTTAACCAAAAATTACACTGGCTAAGTGTCAAGGGAGACAAAAGTTGGAATGAACTTATGTGTACACAAGAATGGGAGAGACAAAAAGCCACCTTCTAGCAAAAACAAAACAAAACAAAACAAAAAAAACCCAAGTACTAATCCTAAATGGAAATCTCTTAATTGCAAGGCAAAAAGCTTTTAAAAGTAGGTTAATATTCGTCAAACATCCAGCATGGGTTAGTGGCTTCAGAAAGTCTCTACAAAGAAGCACATGTTTAGACAGACAAACAAGTAGAGTCCCAATAGACTGCGACCTCACACAAGGGATTAAAACTTAC
>NW_006291729.1:2442670-2473412 GCF_000327345.1 Myotis davidii | reverse complement strand
GTGTGAGAGGGAGAGAGAGAGGAGAATAGAGAGAGGAAAAGAGAGATGGGGAGAGAGAGAGTGGGGGGGGAGAGAGAGAGAGAGAGAGAGAGGGGTAGAGAAGCCAAAGTCTTTTCATAGCCCAGTATCAGAAGTGGCATCCCCTTTCTTTGCTGTATTCAGTTCAGCGGAAGTGAGTCACCAGGTTCAGCTGGCACTCAGGGGAAAGGATCACAAGAGTGTGGGTCCAGGGAGGTGGCAATCGCTGGGAGCTATATTACAGGCTCTCCGCCACACCGCCAATCCCCACAGAGAGGACAAAATACGCTTTTAAAAATGCCAGCCATGTAACTCTCAAGTTGAAACTGGGCCATGATTTTCCATGGACTTCCAAGGAAACCCAAGCTTCCTTCTGTGGCTTTAGGACTGGACTTGCGGTTCCCTCTTTCTCTTACAAACTCCTCTCCGTCATATCACCTCTCTTATTTTTATTTCTCAAGCACATTCAACTCTTTCACAACTCAGGGAATTTGCCCTTGCTTCTTCTGCTGCTACTTGAGAAGATCACCCCCAAAATGTTCCCCAAAGTTAGCTCTTTTCTAGAGACAGACCTTAATATCGCCTCCTGGAAGTGACCTTCGCTGATATCTCAATGTTGTTGCCTCCACTTCCCTCCCCCAAAGCACTTCATACCACATCCCCTAATTGTATTATCTTCATCACATGTGCATGTTTCGTTGTCTATTGTAAGGCACTTTAACTGAAATGTGGTCAGCCATGGTCCCAGAAATAGAACCAAATCCAGACTAGTCATTCATCAGATGTGCGTCAACATTATGTGAAAAGCAGGGCTGATTTAGAAGGGCCGGCTGTCATGCTCCAGTGACAATATATGTTCTTAGAAGGCAATTTCTGAACAGGACAGTGATATGTTCAAAAGAAAAATCTAAAGGGATCTAGGAGCAGGTGGAAGAGTGCCCAGTGGGCAGAGCCTGGTGAGAGCCTGACCAGAGAAGGGCCAGAAGCCCATGCAGGCCAGTGGCTCTGGGCAGGATCAGCCCAGACTTTTAATAAAATATGTTTCATGGGAATATTCTTACATGTTTGTACCCTAGGACCCCTGGCAGGAACCCAAATAAATCTCCACTTTCCATTTTGACCGTCACAGGTTCATTCAGTTCTATTTCTAGCCAATTCCGACTTTCTTTCAAAAGAGAATGTCTATGCAGATATTGCCATAAAAATAAAAGGGACTCCAGCCAGAAAATGTAAATCACCTTTATCCCTTTGGTGTAGGGCTTTTTTTTATGTCCCCATGATTCCCCTGTGTGTGATACATGCTGTTTGCACATTTCAATTCCCAGCAAAGTTTATTGCGCCTCTTCATTATGTAGTGAGTCATCAATAGTGTCCTTCTATAAACACATCAGCCAAACAGGGAAAAAAAGTTTGAATCAGTATTTCAACCCCTGGCCCTGCCTCTCGCTCCTCTTTGTTTTCTATTCTTCTAAAGAGAAAGGGGAGTGGGAACAAAGAGACAGAGGAGGCTGGCTTGGATTCTCTCTCTCTCTGGAGTGGCCATTGGCACTGGAGAGAAACACTTTGTCCTGGCATGGCACTCAGAACAGGAAATTTAAGCTACATAACTGTGGTTTCTCAATCTAGAATTGGGCCAACCTTTCCTTCCTTTTGGTGGCTTACATCATGTATTGTTAGAGCTAGAGAGAAACCCACGCCAGCCTCAGTTTCCTGATCTGAATAAGGAAGTGGTTAAACTAGATAAGCTTTAAGAAACCAAGATCTTAAAAACCCGTGATTCTGTGTGTGTGTGTGTGTGTGTGTGTGTGTGTGTGTGAGCACGCACACATGCATACACACACACAATAAGCAAAATTCTGCTTGGGGACCCTTGTGCATTGGATATACTCAGTAAACATTCGTTGATATGATTATTTGATCTTATCTAATCCAATATCATCTGCTTTCCATTTTCAAAAGGATGTGGGTTGTTCAGCTTCTTAGTCTTGCTAATTATTTCAATTCCTGCTTTTCATGCACAAAATGCTATGCCCACACAGAGGAAGGGGGCACATGCTTAGTAGGGGCAGTGAAAAGGGAGCGTTCACAGGAGAGGTGAAATTTGGATCCTGAGGCATGAGCAGACGTTTGCCAAACAAAAAGTGATGGGGAAAGGCATCTGGGGAGAATAGGAAGATGTGTGCAAAAGCTTGAAGATACAAGAGTCTGGAGCACTGGAGAGTCCTGGGATGTGGGAAGACTGAAGGGATTGGACCAGAAAATTAGGCTGTAAGAGGATGTTCTGCTTTTGCCTGTCCATTGTCTGTCCCCATTCAGGTCACATTCCTGTGAGTTCTTCAGGACCGCCCTCTATCCCGCGCAGCACTTCCTGGTTGGGTGATGCTGACCCTGACCCCTGGGTCTAGAGATGCTTTCCCAAGCCTGTTAGTTGGAGCACTCTCCACCTCCAAGGTTTCCAAATCAATCAGAGATGAGCAAGCAACTCAAGCTGGGTCACTCCCCCTCAAGGGCTTGGGTTTCCGCTAGAACACATGGGGAGGAGCCAGGAGGTGCTGCTGGCATGGCTTGACGGTAGCCCCAGGCTGCAGGAGCCTAACTTCCCAGTGTCCACAGGAGCCCACGTGGGCAGGAGACCGTCGTGTAAGCAAAGCAGAGCCCAGACATGGAGATTCGTGATGAAAGGCTTTGTTCACCTGCTCAGGGTTTCTCAGAGGGAAAGTTACTGGCATTCTGGGTAAGGACGTTGTCCCGTGGGGCAAATGTTCTGCCCATTGGCCGCCATTCACATCCCTGGCCAAGGCCCCTGAATGTCAGTAGTTTCCCTTCCCAACCGTGACCAGCAAAACTCTCCCTATCTTTCCAAACGGCCCTTAAGAAGTGATGTTGCCTCAGACAAGAACCTGATCAGGAGGCAGCTATGCCCACCTTGGGGCTCCAAAGTCCACTTTTTGTCTTGTTCTGTTTTAGGTTTGGCAGTTTGAATTGGGTTTGTGTCACTTTCTGAAAGTCATAAGTACTTCAAGGAAGCAGGGTTTAAATGGTGACGTGTTCGCTGCATTGTTGAGTATCCGAGTCATGATTGTGTGTGCACGTGTGTGTGTGTGTGTATGCGTGTGTGCGTGTGTGTGTGCATGCGCGCGTGTTTTCTGTGTTGGGGAGATGGGAATATGAGAGATAATCACCATTGTTAGTAAAACTAGAAAAGCCTAATCTTAGGACTTCCAGCTGTCACTTCAATATCAAAACCCTTAGGGCTAAGAGAAATGTGGACATGAAGAAAAGCAGGGAGGGCCAAGAGTCAGGCAACTTGAGAAGCTGAACTTTGACATACACTGAGCTTCAAAAACTAGACACCCAGACAGGATGATGTTAAAATATTCAGCGCTTGATAAAGCAAGGACATAGAAATTTTTACATGAGCCTACCTACTCAGGGTTCTCCAGAGAACCAGAGGGGATGGGATGGGATGGGATGGGATGGAATGGAATGGAATAGAATGGAATAGAATAGAATAGAATAGAATAGAATAGAATAGAATAGAATAGAATAGAATAGAATAGAATAGAATAGAATAGAGAATAGAGAATAGAATAGAATAGGGAAGAGAATAGACCACAGTCGGCTTCCTGCCAGAAGGAAACTCAGGAAGCCAGCATACACTTCAGTCCAAGTCCTAAATCCTGAGAGCGAGGGACTGCCGTTGTTAAGTCCAAAGTCCCAAGGCCGAAGAACTGGGAACTCCGGTGTCCCAGGGCTGAAAAAGATGATGATCCCAGCTCAAGAAGAGGGGCGGGGGACCTGATCTTCCTTTGCCCTTTTGTACCACTTGAGCCCTCCAAGGATTGGATGGCACCCGCCCACATTGGTGAAGGCAAATATCTTTACTGGAAAAAATGTATCTAATCTCTTCCTGACACACTCTCCCAGAGGCACCCATAATTCATGTTTGGCCAGCTTTCTAGGTATCCCTTACACAGTCACATTGACATATTAAAATTAACCACCACAGAAAAACCATCAATAAGAATCGATGCCAGTGGGTAAGAAACAGCTGGCCATTGGCCCTTTCACCAGGGATCTGGGTTTCTTACTGAGGCCTAATTGTTACATCATAGTATCCTTACATATAACTGGATTTAGCAATAATCTCTATTTGGATTTTTTTTCTTAAACAGCCAACTCCTTAACAGTTTGATGGGTTCTGGGTTCCAGGCCGGCGTGAGAGTAAATGTGCTTTGCTCATTTTTCACTGACTTTGTGTGCGGATTTTTCCTTCTCCATATCAGCCTCTAACTCAGATAACTTGATAAAGAAGCTGAGGTTGAGGAGAATAAACTTGATAATGATTAAATGTATACATGTCATTTATAAGGTTTCTCTCTCTTTTTTAATCCTCTGTTTTCTCTTTCCTATTTCTTCATCCTTTAAAATAAAAGCACAGACTTACAGACTTCTTTCTTTCCTTCCTTCTTTCTTCTCTCTCTCTCTCTTTTTTGCTCAGAAAGCAAACCCTGTAATCTCTTATTTCCCCTTATTTTAAAATGTGTCTTACTACGTTCTCAAAGAGGAAAAAATAGCTATGTTTCCAGTTTCCCTAAAATAATCCATTCACCCAGAAGCTCTCATGAGCAATATATAATTTACTGCAGAGAGCTGCTGGGGGTTATGTAGGCCCAGCCAACAACAAATTGAAACCTCCCTTGGCCGTCTCCATGGTGCCCAAAATGTTCCATGGTGGAGGTCGGGGAATGGTGAATCTCTCCCTTCATTCATCCTTCTCTCTGCCTCTCTAGCGCTTTTCATTCTACCTTTCCATTCATTGAGTGCTTACATTCACTGTACCAGGAGCCAAGCTAAAAATCCATTTTCACATGACTGCTCAATTCTGCTTTGCTCTAGTCTTATCTTGAAATGTGGCCTGTCTTCCCACCACCTTGGCTGCCAAAACAAAAGGCCCCTCCACTGCCTAGGACCTGTGCTATTTAGGAACAAGGGGCTGTCCGTGACAGAACATCCTACCTTCTCTCATGCTGGGTATTCATGAGTGTCTGTGTCTGAGTTCAGACACAGGACAGTGGCGCCCTGCTACACAGAGATGCTCAACTGGTAGCACCTCACCTTCAAGCACCATCCTTTGTCAAAAGAGAAGTACAACCATTGCCTACGATCCCGCCTTTCAATGCAGCGTTTGAAACGTGGCACTTTCCCCTTTCTGGCCTTACGCCCATTTCTGGGAAAAGGTGCTGCTGACATTTCATCCTGTTTTTTTAAAAATATATTTTATTGATTTTTTTACAGAGAGGAAGGGAGAGGGATAGAGAGTTAGAAACATTGATGAGAGAGAAACATCGATCAGCTGCCTCCTGCACACTCCCCACTGTGGATGTGCCCGCAACCAAGGTACATGCCCTTGACCAGAATCGAACCTGGGACCCTTCAGTCCGCAGGCCGACGCTCTATCCACTGAGGCAAACCAGTCAGACCATCCTATTTTTTAAGTTA
This sequence comes from Myotis davidii, assembly GCF_000327345.1. Classification (NCBI taxonomy): domain Eukaryota; kingdom Metazoa; phylum Chordata; class Mammalia; order Chiroptera; family Vespertilionidae; genus Myotis; species Myotis davidii. The sequence continues at coordinate 2,467,892 of NW_006291729.1, read as the reverse complement.
ATCTCTCTCCTCCCCCTGACTACAGCCTCCCACCAAACAACTGCTTCTCAGTGCATGGATGGGCATGAGGAGTTTCACTTTTTAAGTAGGAATTGGGGTTGTTTCCCACAGGCAGTGGCCCTTTGAGAACAGGAGGCCTAGGCCTACTTCCTGGTAATAAATTGTAGGTTATGGAATAGCACTAAGGATTTGGGTTAAAGTTGAATCACTGGGCCCCTGCTTTCATTCTTCATTATGTCATTTGGTCCTGCTCGCAGAGTAGAGAGCTTCGTCTTATCAGAGTTCCTTTATCCGTTGTTCTTATTCAATCAAAGATGCACCCTGGGTATGTGTGCTGTTCTAGACCCTGTGTTCGGTGTCAGAGATACACAAATGGCTGTCCTGACATCTGGCCAAAGGAACACTCACTCTAGCCCTGGGTGAGAAAAGATGAGCAATTATACAAGTTACAGAAAGTAATGATTAGATGACGATGATAATGATGGCAGTGATGATGATGGTGGTGATAATGATGTTTATGATGGTAATGATGTTTATGATGGTTTACATTCACTGAGTGTTTACGTTCACTGTACCAGGGACCAAGCTAAAAAAAATTGACCTGTGTTATCTCACTTGATCCTTGAAACAATCTCATGAGATATTAATGTCCTTATTACATCAGTGAGGAAACCAGAGTTAACCTAAGTCGTAACGTTACTGAGGTAAAGCCCGCATTGAATCCAGGTCTGTCTGAGACCAAGCCCAGGCTGCTCAGGCCTCTGTATTACACATGGATAAAGGTGGGGAAAGGAGACAGGGGCTGGGTCAGAATGAAGAGAGTAGTAACTGCCTTTATCTAGAGGTAGTCAGGGAAGACTCCACAGAGGAGGTGAGATTTCGGCCGGGTCTGAAGGCAGAGTATTTTTTTGGACAGTAGCATGGGGAAGAAAAGACTGCACAAAGGCCACGCTAGAGAATGTGCAAAAACAGATTAAGTTTTGGTAAAGAGGAATAAGTGGATGTGGCAAGAGTTGTCATAGTACTTGTTGGGAAAATTGGTGTGAAGATAGTTTGGAAACATGTATTAGAAGACTCCAGACTAGCCTATTCAACTGTGCTCTCTGTGAATATGGTTTAACAATTCTCCCACCTCCCAGGGCTAGGATGAAGGGAAAGTGATGATGAGTACACCAATGCTCTTGAAATGTCCTCTCTGTCATTCCTCATCCACGTTTATCACCAAGTCCAACTCCAAAACATGTCTCCAATACATCCAGTCTCCCTCAGCCTCATTACATGGCCCCTAGTCAAAGCCACCCTCATCTCTTATCTAGACCACCATGGTGGCCTGCTCCCAACCTCACTGTCCTCCAGACCAACTTCCGCCCACACCAAAATCAGGGAAAAGCATCTTGAAATACTCATGTGAGTATGACACTCCTCTGATTCAACACTGTCCACCTAAGATTCAATCCAAAAGCATTAACATGACCCTGGGTGGTCACTTGGCCACCTCCTCCAGAAACACCCTTCCTCTGATGGCTGTCATTCCATTGACTCCCACCTCCTCTGGTGCCTTGTGTGTCCCAAGCCCCTTCCTGCCCCGGCGTCACCCACACTGGTGCCCCCATGCCACACTGCTCCCAGACTCTTCCTTCACCCAGGTCTGCTCAGCCCTCTTGGTCTCCACTTCCTCAGAGCAGCCTTCTCCCCTCTCTGCTCAGGACTTTGGTGTCCTTCACAGTCTGTCTCCCCGTCATGTCGCCTGCCATGGTTTGCACTTATGAGCTCATTTGAGTCATTATTTGTGTTCCTTCCTGTGGCATCATCAAGACAGAGACCTCCGGTTTGGGTGCCCACTGGTCCTCAACCCCTCAGTGCTGCCTGGCACAGGGTCTGCTGCATGGAAATGCACAATAAACACATTGGACTCAATGGACAAATGAATGTGTAAATAGATGCTGGATCTCTTGTTTGAAAACACATCTAGAACCCTGGAACCATCTCACTCCTCCCTACAAAGAAAATTAACAATAATCTAATCCCTTGAATGAAACTGGCTTTTGAAAAAGCTAAGAGTCATCAGGAGGCATGACTATCAAGGAAAGTCATTGGCCAGACCAGAGGTGAAGCTTGGCGCTGCCTGTCAGGGCCCCTGAACACAGGGACCGGGTGTCCTGGTGTGGTCCCAGTCGAGCTCAGGTCGGTGTAGACAGAAGAGGCCCCTGTAAATATATTAGCAGTGGTTTCCCTAGAACACCATCCCAGCGACAAAGCCTCCATCTGTGTGTGTGGCAATCTGGCACCTGTTATAAGCATCGGGCTCACGATTTTTATCATTAAATTGCCTTTCACCTAAACTGCAATCCTATAGCTGTCAATCCCATGATGTATAAACTGCTAGAGGGTGCTGTACCCCCCCCCCCCGCCTCGTGGCCGCCCTCCCCCAAATCAATGTGTTACACAAGGCGTTCATTTATATGAAATGTCAAAATGCCTGCATTTGGCTATACAGTGAAGAAATGTAAGGAGCAATGTGCAGTCATGTTTCTGGTTGTCTGCGCAGAGACTTGCTCGTGGCAGATGAACCAGTAATCGCCCTGCCTGTTCCTCCTGATGTTTGTGCGATAGGCAGCTGTCGGGCCTGCCAACTGGCGGCTCGTGGAAGCCTCGCTCTCGGCAGAGACAGACACTCCCCGTCACACGCAGCCAGCTATGGGCACACAGCCTCCGTCTGGGCTGGATCACAGCAGCTGAGACAAGGCCTCCCTGGCAGAGGGCGTGTCTGTCATAGTAGACCACACTCCTATCTCTTATTTTCCCCGTCTGCTCTGCAAAGGCCCCTCAAATTCCAAAAACCGGAGGACCGCAGACAAGAAAAGGCAGCACCCACTTGAGAATGGAAATAGCTGTGTTCCCTGTGCTTATCATGCGAGAGCAGGAACGAACCTCACAGTAGACTGGATCTGGTGTGAGGAGCCCCGGGACCCCCAAATAGATCCAGCCTCCTGGCCTGAGCGTCCTCACATGTGGACTCTGTGGTGAGAGGGAATAGGGCTGTGAGTCCCCTGCTTTGCAAAACCCAGCACCAACAGTAGAATGACAGCCCCAGCCTTTAGATTTTAAATCGTGTTCTATGGAAATAACAAGTTGGGTCATTTGTTCATTTCTTAATCCTTTAATTTCCCAAACTATGGACTCAGTGGAACAAAAACAGAAGAGAAGTATAAATAGAAGCCACACAGAAAATCCAGGAGCAAATGCCAACAGCTGCAGCTCATTGCAACCCACTGGCTTATAGAATTTCCTTTCACAGCCCCGTGCGGATTCCACCCCTCACTGACTCCCACTTCTGCCCTCTGTTCTGTTCCTGGCCAGACCTTGGTGCTCGCTCTGTGGATGCCGGTCTTCCTTTTACAGGACAGGAGGGGGGCTTATCTCCCTCAGTCGCTGCTTGGGATGAAGTTCTTGGGGTATCTCTGGGATAAGAATTTTCAGAGGCCCCCACGGGAGGGTGAGGGATAGTAGGAAGCTTTATTTCCATAGAGTTAAATCCCTGTGTTTCTGAAGTCTCAGGTCCCTCAGTCCAGTCATAGGAGAATGTAGCTGTGGCTTCAGTAGAGCTAAAATCAGAAACAGTGACCACTGAGTGTGGGCCCGCATAGCCGTGGCCATAGGGACCCATGCAAGAGAGCTGAGAGTCCCAAGAGTCATGAGCCAAGAGCAACAAGAGAGAGAATTCCTTTGTCTAGGTGATGATGTATTCCCAAATTTTCAAATGCCTGCGGTGGCCACATCCGTTCTGGCCAACATCTCTGTCCCCAGGTTCAATCGACAGGCAAGTACCTTCCCTAGTTCCTCCAATTTTTCTGGGCATGTGTCTATCTTCCCTTTGTTGGTTCCCTTCTCCCAGTGCAAGGAATAGGCTATGGTTCCTGGGGGAGTGCAAAGTTGCATCTTCCTGGTGAAGCGGTCCAAAGGACATGCCTATAACGTCTGGCCTTCCCTTTGCTTCTTTCCTATTATTAATAACTAGCTCATTATACGGTACCATTCCCATTTCTCTTCTTTCCAAAGGTGTCCATGTGCTCTGTTTTCATAGGCCTCTTTCAGTTTTGTTTCTTTGCTCATATTGTTTTTTCTTCTTGGGATGCCCCTTCCCTAACACCCAGCCACAGTTTACCTCAAATCTGGCCAATGGCTTCAGTTCTGAAGTTTTCCATGTTCCACTCTCAACCGTCGTCTCCATCCAGGTGGCTACTTCCCATCCATTGAATCTTTGCACATTCTGCTAACACCTCTGTCAAACAGTATGGTCCAATATTGGGGATCAGGACACCCACCCTTAAACCCAACTCCAGTAGGCCCTGACTGAGTGACTTTGGACAAGTTACTTTGCTTTTGTGTACCGCGTTTCCTCTCTATAACAGGAGGATGACAATGTGTGCCTGAATGGATTTTTGTGAGGTTTAAGTGGAACAACCTAAGTGAAGACCCCATTGGATATTTAAAAACTCCCAATGAAAAAAAACTTCCTTCACCCTCCACTTCTCTTGACTTTCTCCTTATTTTGTTTTGCATCATAATTCTTTGTGCCTTTCTCCTTTTTCTCCCCTTCTAGATTGTGAGCTCCTTGGGGACAGGAAAGACGCCTTAATTTAATAACCAAGCAGTACTTTGTAAGTAGAAATAGATTAATAACATTGGATAAATTGAATGGGCAAACGTAATTCATATTGTCATTGCCAGGTGGAGGCACTGAGATTAAAAGGGGACAAAAATCTGAAGTGCCCAGGTGAGCCAGCCTCCCCCAGTGACGAGTGGGATGTGAGGTTAAAGAAAAAGGCCCACACTCCTCTCACCCACAGGAAACACAAACATTCCACCCGTTCTATTCAGGGCCTTAGCTAATGCATTGTATGCATTTCTTTCATTCTTAGCCTCCTTCTAAAGCAGTGACAATAGCCCACTATAAAGCCCCATTACACATCCCACTCATTGCACTGTGCAAATATCTGAAACCAAAAAATGCCCGCCCTGCAGGATTTCACAGGGCGACCTTTAGTGTCAGGTTTTCTTCACACACCCACTCCAAGTCTTGGACTTTTATGCTGAGGCCACTGGCAAGGAACTATGGGAACGTCTAACACATCCAAGGTCCCTCCTCTGTCCCCTTAGTGTCATGTTTGCCATCTTGAGGTGACTCATCTCCCTTGCAGAGAGGGACATGGACCCAGCCCAGCAAAAAGCCCAGCATTTCTTGGGTCTGGGGGCTTCACACACTTGGCCTTGGGTCGTGGTCCCACCAGGGTGGAGATGGAGATACTACCAATAGTGATGAGCCATGCCTGTGAATTCATCTTCATCTCTTTGAAACAGGTTTTGAAACACTTATTTATTGATAATGGATGGGAGAAAAAATAGGTTAAGTTAACGTCTCCAGGGAAGGGGGAGGGTAATTACACTCAAGGATGCTCTCCTGTGACCTTGATTTTACTAGTGTTTGTGTCTTTTGGGACCAGCTACTCTTATGATGGCGTTGGGAAATAAAATAAGATTCCATTTCTGATGAGGTAAGAGACACAGGAGTTATAAAACAGCACGGAGCCTGAAGGCAGATGAAGCAGAGTGGATTATTGAGTTTGCCACTTAAGAGCTGTTTGACCTTGGAGAAGTGACTGACTGTCTCTGAGTCACACTTTCCTATTTTATGGGCTGCGTTGCTTGGCTGTTATAAGGATTTGAGACAATGAATACAAAATATTGGCAGGACACTTAGCATAAGCCTCAGGCCATGATACTGACCCCAACCTTTTTTAAATTGATTGTTTTTTATCTGAATCTAAAAAGGAATAAAACCAACAGATATAAAAGAGGAGGCACCTTTCCCATGCTCTTTTCCTAAAGAACTGTTTGTGGACCGGGCCCCTTGTTACCACACACAGCAGGGGACAGGAAATCTGCAATCCACCACCCATTCCAGCTGGCTCTCCCTTAGCTCTGCCAATGGGGGCGCTGCGGGCAGATCAGAAGGTGGAGGGGAGGTGATACAGTTTATAAATGTGTTCTCTGGTGCCAGGGGCACCTCCAGTGGTGAAGCCACCATCAGTGGCTGATACCAGAGCAGAGAGTGAATGAAGCCCCGGTTCCTGCTCCCACAGTGCGGGCCTGATAACAGGGCAGCTCCTGGCTGCTGGGTGGGCTCTGGCAGCTGCGGTGCCAGGGAAGGTTCCTGCCAAATGTTTGGCCTGGTGGTTCCAACAGCGGCCTCAGCAGCAGTGACTCTGGCTCTTGATAACACTATTCTACCTCCTCCCCTTTTTCCCTCTTACAACCACAGGGGAGGTCGCAACATCCTAGAGGTACTAATTTTGGATAAACGTTTCCCTCCTTTTTATTAAAAAGACTTTTTAGAGCAATTTGAGGTTCACAGTAAAATTGAGCAGAAAGTACAATGATATCCCATATCCCTCCTGACCCCACATACCAGTACACACACAGCTTCCTCTACTATCACACTTTCAGCATCTTCTTCCCCCCCCCCCCCCCACCCCACCCCTGAAACTGGAGTGTTGCATTGTTTACAATCCATGAATCTGCCCACAATCCATCGTTCACGTTAGGGTTCACGCTTGGTGTAGTCCATTCAATGAGTTTCAAGTGTATAATGGCACGTGCCCACTATGAGAATATCCTGTAGAATAGTTTCACTGCTCTAAAATCCTCTGTGCTCCATCCATCATGCATCCCTCCTTACCCCCCAACCCCCCGCCCCCCCGATCCCTGTAACCACTGATCTTTCCTCTGCGCCATGGTTTTGCCTGTCCACCATGTCACATCGTTGGCATCGTCCTAGGTTCTCTTTTCAGACGGGCTTCCTCCACTCAGTGGTCTGCATGGGAGGCTCCTCTGGGCCTTCTGGCGGCTGGTAGCTCATTTCCTCTGAGCACTGACGTCCATTCTGTTCCTGGACCACCGTGGACTTACCTGTTCACCTCCTGAAGGGCGTCTCCATTGCTTCCAGTCATGAAAAACGCTGCTATAGACACCGTGTTCAGGCTTTGGTGCGGACATATATATTCGACTCCTCTGGGTAAATCCCAAGGGGCAGGACTGCTGGGAGGGACTCAGTGGGTACACCTACTGGGCTGCTGGGGAGCAGGCCACTGTGGCTCCCATCACTCCCACCGCTGGCTGCCCTGTCCCCCAGGCAGCTGTCCCCATGCCTCTCAGCTTTGCAGCTCTGGGCAGGGTGAAACCAAAGTGGGACCTTCCCATGGTGCCCCTGAAGGTGGCGAGGCTGGTCACCCGCCCTGTTCTTCCTTTGCTGGTGAAGGGAACTCTTTCCAGCTGGGACGGTCACCCTGGGTGCCGAGAAATGGCAGCTTGGGGGGTGCAATGACGCAGGGACAAGGGCCGCCTTCCTTCTCTTCTTGCACAAGTGAGCCTGGCTTCTCTGCCCGCGGTGCTGCCCTGGGCGGCCTTTGCTGTGCACTGTTTACAGCACTTTGTTTTCTCATTGTTTAATTTTAAGAGTCCTTTGTAAGGCCTTCCCCAATTTTGTTCCTCCCGTCACCCCATTACTTTTGCAACCAGTGACCTGTGTTAAATTTCGTCCTTTGGAAATTAACTAGAGTCATGTTTATGTTTCTGACTGGACAGTGATTGAGACCTTTTTGCCTAAATTTTTGTGATTTTTTTAAACAAATGATTACAGGGGACTTTGAAATGTAGATGAAGAGAGCTGTGATTCTTCCCAAGAGGATACATTCTACAAACTATAGAAACTGAATTCAGGGTCTTTTAAAACTTGGATGAAAAAGAACGTTTGGGGGGATGTGTGACTTTTCTGAGTACTTCAGTCCCAATGGCGGTTAATGGCTGGAAATGCCTCACTTACTCATTCAGTTACTTATTCATTTGAAATAGGATTGAGTTGTTTCCCTCCTGCCAGGTGAGAGGACTGGTTTTATTTACATAAACATGTCATTTTTTGTTGTTGTTCTAGAGACATTTAGAGAGTCAACTGTTAGAAATGAAGCTTTTGCCCTAGCCAATTTGGCTCAGTGGATGGAGCGTCGGCCCACAGACTGAAGGGTCCCAGGTTCCATCCTGGTCAAGGGCACGTACCTCGGTTGCAGGCTCAATCCCCAGCCCTGGTTGGCACGCATATATGCCTCTCTCACATCAATGTTTCACTGTCTGTCTCTACCTCTCCCTTCCACTCTCCCTGGACAATGGAAAAATATCGTTGGCTGAGAATTAACAAAAACAAAAAGAAAAGAAATTAAGTTTTTCACAAAATCACCGCAAAGTTTGCAGCGGGTGCCTTCGTGTGCCCAGCACCACGTAACCCGAGCCAAATGGCTTGACTCTCTGATATCTTAACAATAACTGACTCTGTTACTTTTCCTTGGATTATTACAAATGCAAGATTCCAAGTCCCACAACTTGCTGAAACGCCTCTCTGTTTGCCGGCCCTTCTTTCTCTCTCTGATCCAAGGAGAGTTGCCACCCACATGGGCGGCAGGGACCCGCTCACACTCTTCTAGAGGCGGGTGGGAGGAAGCGTGGAAGGAAAGTGGGCCATCCCTTCTCTGCTCTTATAGACAAAACCAAGCCAATTTCAAAGGTAGCTATTTAAAATAAAATAAAAATCGAAGGCTTCCACCCCATAGTTCAGAAATATGACATAATATGAAATTATGCATCCGCAGATTCGTTTTACGAAAAACAGCACAAAATAATGAACACAGATCTCATATTTCTTCTCTCCTCCCAGTTTGAGTGGCTCAAGAATTTGGTGAATCCCACTCCATTTGGAGAACAAGCCCGCTCCATTCATACAAACAAACTGTTTTTGTTTCTGCTTTATCACTTGTACGAGCAATAGAGTCAGATGAGTTAGTTGACTGTTCCGTTCTCTTTAATTCACCCTGGGTTTTTAAAACCAATTCCTAGATAGATGAGTCTCAGTGGGATTTTAAAAAACAACATTATTGTTGAAAGTATTACGTGTGTCCCCCTTTTCCCCATGGACCCCTTCTAGCCTGCCCAGCACCCCAGGCCTTCACCACACTGCTGTCTGTCCATGGGTTATGCATATGCATACAAGTTCTTCGGGATTTTTGAAAGGTTGGGTGGGAAACATGGTTAAACCTCTATCTTAGCTACTCATTTAGTTCTAACCTTATGGGAGATATTGACTCGTTTTAAGAGTTTACAACCTCAGCAGAGTCTCTGCATCAGCATGACTTGAGATGTTCAGTCAGAAACACTCATAATTGCCAGATCTCGCTAGTGCCAGTATATTGAGAACCACACCTGTGCAGCCCTTGGTAATTTATAAAGCACTTTCACATGTATGTATCACCATGATACACCACGCAATATGTTTTACTATAGCAATTTAACAGCTGAGCCAACTGAGGCCCAGAGATTTTAAGGAACTTGGCCTTTGCCAGGTAAGATCCAAACCAAACTTTGTTCAATACAAAACAAGACCTCTCATCTCTGTGTTGTACCACCTTCCAAAAGGCGACTTCTCCTCCTTCCCCTTCTCGCTTGCTCTGTCCCCTCCCACTGCCCAAAGAGGAGGGAATATCCCTTTTATTGCTAAATGACCAGTGACTTCCCACCTTCAAGTCCATGATCCCTTTCTCACTCCAGTTCGTGACTCTGATATCTACTCATCCTCCCTTGCTTACATCTTAGAGACATAGGAATATTTTCATTTGTGAGTTAGGCTTCCTTCTGTGGAAAAAGAAAAAAGAGAGAAGATTCTTTAAAATTACCTTTCTAAAGGTTGTCCTCAGTTTTTCTAAATACATTAATGTTCTAGTTCCTGGGCTAGCCTAGCTTCCAACCCCAGAAATCCGAAGGGGGATGGAGATCAAAGGTCATAAGGGTGAAGATTAAATCATGGAAGGAGACATAACCCCAAGGACAAATACTGCCATGAGGAAATTCCTAAAGACTCACTGTGCTTCTCAAAATGTCCGAATATTCATTGAGCCATATTTTGAAAAGAGCTTTATGTATTTTACCTGTAAGTCATGCGAGATAGATATCTTCCATGATATTATACAGATATGTGAACCGAGTCTCAGAAAAGTCCATGGGTTGCCCCAAGGTTCCACAGCTGGCAAGGGGGAAAACCAGGATAACAACGCATATTTGACAATAAATCCCATGTTTGCACAACTCTGTGATGATCACTTTCCTAAAGCAAGACACACCTCCCACCTTGGGTCTACCAATTAATCTTCTTAGTATCTTGCATTGGATCAGCCATCTTGACACACTTCTTTCCGAAGGAAGGCGGTGATTTCCAGAACAAGGTCATCCTAATTCTTCAAAGAACACCAGTGTTGATTGATCAGCCCCTTTAAAAACTGCCTTTGATGTGAGCCGACCTCAAGTTTTGACTTTCAGGAAATTGGCTGACAGCTGAGGATTGTAGCACCTCCAGAGAGTTGGCTGTGATGGGTGTCGATCAGGGCTGGGCAGGGACAGCGCACACTGACTGTGCTCTGCGTTCCCCTTTGTTCTTCCTCTTTGAAACCAAAGACACCTTGAGCTTGGCATGTTTGCTCTGCCAATTGGATACTCTTATCAGGAGGAGCTAAATAAGGGCCTCACCTTGGGGCTAGAAAAGACCTTAAAAGTCACCTGATTCAGCTTGGTCCCTTTACAGAGGTGGAAAGCGAAGCTCAATGTCTTCCCAAGGTCACCACCACATTCAAGAAAGCGAGATATGTAAACCTAGTCTGAGTCTCTTAAGAAGAGGGTGTTTTTTACCACTTCAACCCACCTCCACACGAAGCACAGAAGGGTTCTTCTAAAAAGTGAAGACTTTCTTGACATAAGCTTTTCTGACGTGACACGGTGTCATACAAATGAGCCTGCACTTTGGTGTTAGACAGATATGCCGAGACCCAAACACCACTGGAACCCTGAAGATGCCTCTGCTGGATGTGTGATTTGAAAGCTTGATGTCTTCATTTGTAACCAAGAGATGGAAATGCTCTCCCAGTTATTTTAAGGATTAAAAACATGATTTAGGCAAAGCTTTTTTCATAGAGCAGGTGCTCAATAAGTATGTGTTCCCCTCATTCATTTGGATGGGATTCTGTAATCCAGAAAAGAATTAGAGTACTTCTTCCCTGAATCGTGACCTGGGTTATTTTGAATTTATATTTGTAGCAATAGCACATGTAAATTCAGTCATATACTGAAGAAATTCTTGTTGAGATCCTGTCATGTGCCAAGGATTATTTTAGCCACCGGGAATATAGACGTGAACAAAATAGAGAAAATTCCTGCTTTCATGGATCTTCCATGATATTGAGAGGAAACATAATAACATTATAAAGTAAACTAAGAGTATGTTAGAAAAGAAGGTTATGGAGGTAAAAAGAGAGAGAGAAGGGGCGCAGTGAGTGGTGGAGGCTGCAATTTTAAAAGGGAGAGTTGAGCCCAATTTAAAAGGAATGAGGCATGTGCCATGTGGATATCTGGGCAAAGAGCATTTAGGAAAAGGATGCAGCCAATGCTGGCCTTTAGAGGCAGAGGCATGCCTGTTGTGCTTGAAGAAAAGCAAAGACACCAAAGGTAACTGGAGCCACATTAGATCACACCAGTATCATCATTTAATCCTGATTAACTCACTGTCATCAGGCAATAAAAACCTTAGCAAGCTTGTAGTCCTACATCTCTAGGATCCATGGCTCCTCTCGAACTGAGAGGCAGTTAGTCCCTGGCAGAACCAGGACTAGATTCCAAGCACTCTGAGTTTCGGTCTAGCCAGTGCTTGTCCTTCCCAGATGTGGAAAAAAAGATGTTAGAAATCTATGCTCATAGACCAGAATACTTCTGCCACTGAAATCTGTCTGCTTTGTCTTTCTCTTGCTCTGTCCTTTTAAGCTACCAGTTTTCAACCTCAGGCTTTCTGTGCTTGAGAATGAGAGGACAGGGCAGACGTGACACATACGCTTTGGAGCTCACAGATCACTGGGGACACTTACTCTGCACGTATTTACTGAATGTCTGATGTGTGCCAGGCACTGTGTTAGTCCCTGGAAACTCGGTGGGGAACACAATAAACACAGCCCTTGAACAGAGAATTAACAGCTCAGTGAGATGACAACAAATACTTCAGGAGTGAGATTCCACATCATGCAGTGATGCTCAGTAGTGGCCCAACCCATCCCCCTACAATCATTATGAACAGGCGATAAACCACAGAGCTTGCCAGGTTCAGACCCTTCTGAACACACCCATTTCAGATCTGACAATTTTGGCTCCAACAATGTATTTCTTTCTGGGGATCAAAACTACACCATCGAATACATCACTAGTGCCACTGATGTTTTAACAGCAATGAGAGGAAATTAAAAGACTAACTCCAAGTTTTTAAATTTCTACTTTTACCTATTGTGCCAGGTAAAGTACGATATTTGCATTATTTCTTCCCACAACACAAACTTTTAAGGAAAGTGTGTTTATCTTGCTGCTACAAAAGGAGAAATTGAGGCTCAGAAGATTACGTAAACCTAAGAGTCACAATTTCCTCTGTTCCATTTGTGAAATATACACCCACTGACACTGATTCTCGATAGTAAGGCTTTGACGCAGGCACACGCAGACACTATTAAACCCATAAAGACTTCAAGTTGAATTTCAATGCACAGTAAGAATAAAAAGGAGAGGGGTGGGTGGGAGAAAAGAAACTAACAACCCCTCAGGAAGTTGAGAAAAGCTTAGAACCAAACTAAGGATGAATCACTATGAGTATTTATTTTCTTTCTTTTTTCTTGTGTTTTTCTTTTTAAACCAATTTGTCCGGTAAGAAGCGGTAGAGAAGCATTATTTAGCTGTCTCCCTCCACCCCAAGCAAGTCTGAGGAAATTGCTTCTCGAGGTGCAAGTTTGGCATAAAGGCTTGTGGGCTGGAAGGAAAAGCTATTTAGACTCCGGTGGAAAGCTCTGCTGCCTGTTGCGTTGGTGTGAAAGTGAAAGGAGGAAGAGGTATGAGGGTTGATATATACGTACTGACGCTTCAACAACTCTGAGTAAGTGAAAGACAGTTGACAGACTCCAGGAATGCTCTGGTTTTGTTCCTGGCTCCTAAAAGCTGAGGCCCCGAGTCCAGCTGGGAAACAAGGGGCAGAGGTCATGAACAAGAACTTTTGGTAGGAGTCTCGTGCTAGTTCATAGGAGTCAGACCCGAACTCAACCTCCTCTCCATCAATTAGCCAATGGAATGATCTGGTGTCTGACTCACTTCTGGAAGCTTCTCTTTTCTTATCTGTTCCATGTGAGCTGTAAGACTCCCCTGTGTTGCTGTTAGACCTGGAGAGTGGTATCCATTAGGCTCCTCACAGGAACATAGCATGCAGTTATTATTATTATTATTAATTATTGTTAATTTAATTTTGTTCTTATTGCCTGCAATGCCTTTACCACTAGAGGCCTTTTTAGAAAGCTTTTCAAGATAACATCAATTATGGATTGAATGTTTACTCTCCCCCGACCCCCCGCCACACACATACACACACACACACACATAAATTCATAAGCTGAAGTCACAATACACAATGTGACTGTATTTGCAGATGTGATCTTTATGGGAGTGATTAGGTTAATGAGGCCAGAAGGATGGAGCCCTGATTTGATAGGATTCGTGTTTTTATAAGAAAGACACCAGAGAGCTCACTTGCACTCTTACTACCAAGTGAAAACGCAGCAAGAAGTTAGCCACCTGCAAGCCCAGAAGAGGGTGCTTGCTGGGAACCAAATTGCCCAGCACCGTGATCTTAGGTTTCCAGATTCCAGCAAATGGGAGGTAATTTCTGTTGGTTACGCCGCCCTGTCTGTGGTGTTTGGTTCTGGCGGCTGGAGCTGACCCTACACTGTCTCCTGCCATCTCAGCACAGACAGGCCCATGGGGTGGAATCATTCCTCTGATTCTGAACCCCACAGCGTGCTCCGCCCCCTTCTATGATATCAGAACCTGATATTCACAGGTTCTATGATATGACAGGTGTTTGCGGCAGGTCCTCTCTCTGAACAGAAGGTGAACTCACCTCCGGATGGCCAGCCTGCAGCACCAAAATGGACCCTCCTAGCAGAGGCCTAGTGAGTGAATGTGGACGATATCGGTGAGTTGGCTAATCTCTGTGGCTCTCAGAGGTTAATGTCTGCTTACATTGGCTATGGAGCTCTTTAATTGTGCCAATATCTCTCCTTGCGCTTAATGTGACGTGTCAGGTCTGTTACTTGTGCAAATGTCTGTCTCCATCCTAAGGGGTGAGTGTGGTAACATACCTGCTAGACCTGGGAGGCGTGGAGCTCTGCTTACGTTGACATGTGACAGTGGAAAGAGCATCATGACAACTTGGTAGACTTGCCTGGGGGCTGGAGACATGTTACTTGCTGGAACTTCTGGAATGCTGGGGGTGAGCTCAGGGCCGGGCGGAGAAGTGGGCACTTCCTGGGGAGTTCAGCACAGCCAGGAAGTCAGATGCTGGAAGCTCTGCTGGTGGAAGGCTGTCTGGTGGGAGGGGTGGTGCTTCTAATGATTTCAAAAGCCACAGGACGATGAGACTCCCCAAATCTTCGGAAACATGTCCTGGATCCATATTAGTCTTAGCTCACGTGATTTTTTAAAAAATGAGAATTAGGAAAGGGGTAGAATTTTGGACTGTTTGGGGCGCGCAGAACCCAGAGAGGAGGTACAATGCCAGAGGAACTAGAGGTCATGGTAGGAAGAAAGGCCAGAATTCTCCTAATTACCCAGCCAAGCCATGAGCCGGGGTGTTTGAGCTCAGGTTACCTGAACCCCAGAGAAGTGAATGACCCTTGACCCCGGGCGGAAGCTTGGCTGCACACCCGTGAGCTCACAGGAAGCAGTTCCGGCCCTGCCCTGAGCCAGCCCTGCGCGGGGTGTTGACAGTTCAGAGGTAAGACACGACGCCACCGGGACGTGAGCAAGCAGACGGTGTTGCTGCGCATAGATTCACATTCACCTGAATGTGACAACCATTGCGTTCGTAGGCGCAGCATGGACAGAGCGTGGATCAGAACCGAGGAGGCTCACACAGAGGAGGAGGCCTCTGCTGCCTTCACGCAGCCTGGTGGGTGCTCAGGTCTGTGTCATGAGGTCTCTTCTAAAGGCAGCCAAGCAAAGGCCCAGGACACGGAATTGACTGTCCCAGGTCACACACCTCAGTGGTGGCGATAGGGGGACCACAGCACATCTCCTACCCTTTGGGGTTCCCATGCAAATGGTAGGCTGGAAACTGTTAGTAGGAAAACTAGAAAACCAAAACTAAGCAGAAGCGGAAAACAAATAACAAGAGTTAAAGATGCAGTTTTTACTTAGACTCCCTCCTTTGCCTGCTTTGTGCCGCCGCCATAGGGTTCATCCAAACAGCTGGTTCTCAGAGGGATCTTCTCGCCTTGGAGGTGAGGGTGGATGCTCAGTGACCCTGCCCCCCGGGGGGAGCTGTCCATTCCAGTTCCTCACTGACAGTGACTTGCGGAAAGGCCCTCTCTCCAGCGGGTCCTGACCACCTGACTCCCACAGCCCCCGGGAAATTGATCAAGGAAATACAGGGCCCGGGAGGGAGCGGATGATGCAGTGGGGGCATGGGCGTTGTCTGGGCGGGCCCCTTGGGGTTCTGGGAAACCACGCCCACAGGTCAGAGGCCCTGCAAGACCTCGCGTGACCTCAGTGCAGGAGGAGGCCCCCAGTTCTCTGACCTCCTTGCTTGTGCTGGAGTTGCCTGGAAGCAATGAGCGTGGAGACCCCGGCCCGCTGGCCCGAGGGAGGGAGGGATGGCCAGCAAGTTTTGAACAAAGCCTTCCCACTTCCTCTCTAGCGTCAGTTTGAACTTGACCAATGGATCATTTTGCCAGAAATGACTCCCCGCCGAGGCTAGGAAGGCCCTGGGAGCCCGCAGCTGTCACTCCCCAGGCCGCCTCTGCACCGCCCAGGCCCCAAGGTGAGAAGCCTGATTTGTCCGGCAGCTTCCAACCCGTCTTCATCTTTAGAGTCGGGCACAGATGCCAAAGGCTTCCAAACTCAGCCAGCATCCCCCAGAAGAAGGAAGCGGGAGCACTGCTTTGAGGAGGGGGTCTGGCCAACAGCTGGAACCTCTGGAGCTGCCTTTGGGGCATCAGGGAGCAAGCTCTGGGCAGGCATTCCTCCTCCCTCCTGTTCCTGCATTGGAATGGAAATCGGTCCAATCAGGAGACAAGCAGGCTCCCTCCCTCTCCCCCTCCCAGACCACCCCTTCCCCACAGGCTTCCTTAGGCAGGAAACTTTAAATTGCTGGGATGCGCCACCCTAATTGCTACTCTCCTAATAACTTGGTTCCTCCTTGAAGTCTCCGTAAACATCTGGAGGCAGTGCATTCGGTGCGGCAGGAAGGGAGGCACGTGACTCAGACTCTCTCTCCTACGGGGACTGGCTGTGGGGAGCCAGAGAAGAGGGAGTTTCCAGCCCTCCTCCCCCAGCCCCCCCTCTCTGCAGCCCTGCAAGAGTTCCCTAGCTGGGCACAGGTGCCCACTTCACCCCTCCCTCCACCTGGCTGACCATTCCCAGCCTCCTCTACATGTAACCACCCAATGGATGCCCCACTGTGTCTGCAGTGCAGAGAGCTGTAAACGCAGCCCACATTCAATGTGTCCTTCATGTCGGCATCCTGGAAAGAACCTGCAAAAATTATTTTATTCTGCGAATGAGAAGGCTGAGAGGACCGAGGGAGGCCAAACGTTTACCCAGGCCAACTCAGCAAGGTTGTGGCAGGGCCGAGAGCCCCAGAGCAGCCAGGACTCTCCTGGGGACCAGCTGCCATTGGAGAACCAGCTTTCCCATCGCAGTCATTGGACTCGGGATGGGGACTTGTACAGCCAGCCTTTCTCCCGGCACCACGGAAGGTTTTTACATCTTTCTTAGCATCTCTGTGTGGAGTAAACAAGTGGAAAGAAGTCTTTGAAAACCAAGGAAATGAAAGGAGATTGGGAAATACACATAACTTCATCTGGCCCGGTCTGTTTCTTTAAATTTCTATCTTCTTTGTACAGTTGCTTTATTGTTTATGGTGCTTTGGGAAGTCAGATACCTGTGGTTTGGATCTCAGAGGTGTTTGGATCTCAGAAGCTGCTACTTCTCTTGTCATCAAGAAATAAACTGTGAAAATACCCCCTCCGGGAGGGGACTGGGCTGGGGTGATCTCAGCAGCAAAATGGCCAGTTTCGGGGGCACAGAAATATTTCCCAGCACAGCACAATGAGAGGCAGGGAGCAAGAGGTGGAGAGATGTGGCCAGTTGTAAGAGGGCCGAGCCCAGGGACGGAGGGCAAAGGGCACAAAGAGTTTGGGGACATCAGCTACAACTGTGTTCCAAGGAGAGGGAATGAAGGTTAGAAAGCCTGCGTGGAGTAGGGCGGGGGTGGGGAAGCTGCAGTGGTCACAAGGGTGAGCCCATTGGGAAGTCCAACCCCAGCCAACCCAAGATATGGTTTAGACAGATGTCAGCACTAGGTGGGTAGAGTGCAAGAGGGTGAGGGCTGCCAATCTGGAAGGCAGAACATCGTGAGGGGCTGGTGGGTGCGGAGGGTAGTGTTTTGTTAGTGATAAAACCTTTCCACACTGCAGGAGGAGGCCTGGATTTGAGTGCTGTCCCTATTATTGACCAGGCCGGTAATCTTGAGTAACTTATCTAAACTCTGAGAGTCACCATTTCTCATCTGGAAAATAGAGATGATCATTTCTGTCTCTTAGGGTTGGTTTACAGGTTGGTCATAGTGATGTTGAGGATGAAGATATTAGTAATAAAGTGATAGAAGAGGGAGGAGGAAGAGGAGATAGAGGAGGAGGAAGAGAAGGACATGGAGGAGGAGAAAGAGAAACAGGCGGAGGAGGAGGAGGAGAAAGAGGAGGAGGAGGAGGGTCATGGCAAGTTAGAGAGGAATAGAGATGATCATTTCTGTCTCTTAGGGTTGGTTTACAGGTTGGTCATAGTGATGTTGAGGATGAAGATATTAGTAATAAAGTGATAGAAGAGGGAGGAGGAAGAGGAGATAGAGGAGGAGGAAGAGAAGGACATGGAGGAGGAGAAAGAGAAACAGGCGGAGGAGGAGGAGGAGAAAGAGGAGGAGGAGGAGGGTCATGGCAATGTTAGAGAGGGTCTTTAAAGCCACATGGCACCAAGGCTCAAGCTGAGTACGGAAATGGCACAGACAGAGAAAGCCAGGAAGTCTCATTGCAGCAGGTCCCACCCTCACATTTCACCCTCAGGGCCAGACTTCTAAAGCCCTTTCCATCGCAGGTTAGCATTGGGTCCAGCACTCTGTGCAGCTAAGGATGATTCTTGCTGGAAAAATCTCGGGCCAGGTAGCAGCTAACAATGTTTATGGTCTAGAGATTTCACTGGTGTGATCAGCCATCATTTTACTATTCAGGACCTCAACCCATTTAGATAATGCTGACCTACCAAGCCACTAACGACATCAACTTGAGCCAGTTTCTGAGCCTCTCTGAACTTGATTTTCATATTGAACATAAGACAATAAAATGCCATAAAACTCTATAATATATGAGTTAATTTCCTTCCAATGCCTGCCATTGTTCTTGGCAAATAATAACTAGTTCTTGAGTGATGACTCACTCGATGCGAATTGGTTTGAGTGGACTAGGTAGTCACTGCTGACACCTATAAACTCCCGAAGAAGAAGTTCTTGTGAGGATTTTAATTCGATTGTAAGTAGTGTCGCGGTGCAGTTGCCTATTATCCTGTCCTTTAAATAAAGTAACATGTTCTTCATGGTTTAAGGTCATCTTAGAAAGTGATTCTTACTGAGGGTTTTCTACAAAAAACGTTCTCAGGTACTGTGTATGTTGATGTTTTGTGACTCCCTGATTCTTTAGCTGCCACATTACATCATCGTTACAGCCACAAAGATGCCTCCCTGCACAGGGAGGGAGGAAGCACTGTGTTTTAGTGGAAGATGTGCCAGGGCTTCCCCTGGGCAGCCACGGCACTCCGAGCTGGAGCTGGTGACTTTGCCCCTCACCTGACAAAGAACAGAAACAACATAAGACCCCGGAGGATCTGGAGGAGCCCTGTCTGTTCTCCATTCGTCTCTCTTTTCAAGCATTTTCCTGGCCACTCTGAGGAGCTGGGAGTCAGTGTTTCAAAGGAGACCAAGTGAGAGGCGTGTTTCCCCTGGGCGCAGCTGTGGCGGGTGTAGTCGGGGGATGTGATGTAGGTCTTTGTTGAGAAGAAAGAGGGGTGAGGTGTGCAGTTTGTTACCATAAAGCTCTACCAGCTTGTTGCATATTCAATAGTAGAGTGCTTCCTGTTTAGTCTTCAGTCTATGAGACCGCTCCATGCGAAACCACCGTGGACTCTATCAGCGTCTCCGTCTATGGGAAATGAATGCGGCAGGTCCTCCAACATGGACTCAGTGTGAAGAGCTGAACGAAAAGCAAGGAGGCAAGTTAAAATAAAAGCAAAACCAACGAAAAACAAGAGGGACACAGACATGCAGAGAAAAAGATCAAATGACAGAAAGATAGAAGGGGACAGAGCCAAAACCAAGAGAGAGCGATCCAAGTATGAGCTGCAAGAGCCCTTGACTATTTTCACATGAAGCCTGTCTTCCTTCCCATCCTCACAGTTACTTCATATCCTCCCCGAGCTGGCATGCTCCTCCTGGGAAGATAACCCTCCTTGGCAAGCGCACGGCATGCGAGCCGAGCAGGAAGCCCTCGTCATCCCTGCATTATGCAATCCTGCGTCCGGCCAGTAATTGCCTCTGTGACATGCTAGCCTCCCACATCCCTGAGACGCATCCAGAACAGCCAGAAGATTAGATTAGTGTGTATTTTCGGCTAGCCGCATCCCTCTTAGCTGGCATTTCTCCTTCTGTCAGCTGAGTCGGGGACAGGGAGCCTGCCCTGGACTGAGGCACCCCTGTTTCATCACCCAGGGCAGCAAAGTCTACCTACAGAGAAGGGACAGGTCTCCAGCCCCTGTTCACCTATTACCAAAAGGTGTTGTGTGGTGGACTCCATGACCACAAAGCAACTGAGGGCAATAAGAAAAATCCATGTGAACAAATAGTTTCCAGCATAATGACATACAGACTCTATTGTGGGGTACAAAGAACACAAGTGGAGGTTTGGGAAAATGGGGGTCTAGCCCTGGGTCTGCCACCTACCAGCTCTGTGCTTGGAGATGCTTCCTCACTTCTCTAAGCCTGGTTCTTTCAGTGTATAAATTAGGTGAAGTAATAACCATGCATTAGGTTATTGTAATGATAAAACGAGTTCACATGTGTAAAACATAGGGACCATATTTGCCTGGCCCCACATCTTTGTGAAGCATTGCCTCTGTGAATGCATTTCCATACCTGTGTTCTCAGAACACCTATCAAAGCGCTTGCCATGGTTACAGGTATTGTGTGTAATTGTGTAAGCTCCTCTAAGACAGCAGTGGTGTTGTATTCCTTCATCCCGCAGCCTAGCAGAGGGTTTGGTACCCAGACAATCAGTGTGTTTGTATTGAATGTTGAAGGAAGGAAGGAAAAAGGTAGTGAAAGAGAATGAAACTGGGTGAAACGGAGGAAGGAAGGAGAATGGAAAGAAGAAGGAAAAAGGAAGGAAGGAAGAAGAGAAAGAAGAAGGATAGGAAGGAAGGAAGACATGATTTCACAGCCAAGCTAAGAGTAGAGTATGTTTTTTTAACCTCCAACATTCAACCTTTCTCCTACTCCCTAATCCACCACTCTAACCAGCTGTTTCATCACGAAGCCACAGCTGTCACTCTGCTCTGCCTCCATACTTTATCCTTATGGTCCCCATGCCTGGAATACCCTCCACTCTCACCACTAGCTATCAAATCTCTTTATCTTTCACTATTTATCACTGTTGCTTCTGTTGGGGAGCCTGTCTTGACGACTCTAGGCCACATGACAACTAATGTCAGCAATTGTACTTGTCTGCCTAGTTCATGGTCGATCACCCCTGCTCAGGGCATTGTCTGAGTCCCACAGAATTTCTACTAAATGCTCCTGGCGTGACCTGTACTCTTCATCCTTGCGAACAGGGGTCCTTGTGAACCAGTAGTTCATAGACTTCTGGTCCACGTCAGGAGCTCCAGATGGTCACCCATGGCAGACAGACTTTTCTGTCAGTGTCATAACCAGTTAGCACCTGCACCCGGAAGCAGGGCTGCAGGATGTGTCTTGATGAAGTTGGAAAACTTGTCATGCTATTTGACTTTTAGACTTGATTACCTGTATTGTCCTTGCCTCAGGACAAGCCTTAGGAAATAGCATTTCTGCCATAGCCCCGTGTATTTGTGTGCCAGGGATACCCTAATGAAGTACCACAAACTAGCGGCTTAAAACAACATCATCTATTTTCTTACAGTCTGGAAAACAGAAGTCAGAAGTCATCATGTTGACGGGGCACACTCTCTGAAAACTCAGGGAAAGCCTTCCTTGCCTCTTCCTAGATTCCTGGTTTTCTGGAAATCTTTCACATGCCTTGGCCTGTAGATACATCACCTCAGTCTTCCATCTTCATGAGGTGTTCTCCCCGTGTGTCCCTATGCCTTCACAGGAACACCAGTCGCATTAGGAGAACATCCCACTCCAGATGGCTTTATGTTAAGAACTTACATCTGCAGCAACCCTTTTTCCAAATAAAGTCATGTTCTGAGATTCTGGGGGTCAGGATTCAACAAATGGATTTTGGGTCACGCAGTTCAACCCATAACACACTGTGTGTACAGCCAAGGAAGCCAAGAGGTAGGTAAACATCAGATCAAGGAGAATGGAACTGTGGCAAGTGAAATAGTGAGACTGAGAAATTACTGTGAATGGTTATAGGATTCAAGGCACAGAGTGAGGGTACATGTGAAGCATCTAATAATAAGCAAGTGCCTGTTGAGGGCCCTCTTTGAGTGACACATTCCGACCATGCAACCTGGCAGAATGAGGCGTGTTACTGCGAGTCCCCAGAAGAGGGTGAGGGCGAAGGGTGGGAGGAGAGCTGATGATGAATGAACTCTCTTGAGCCCTGAGGGTGGAAAGAATTAAAAAGTTGTCTCATATATATAATAAATTTGGGTCTTCAAAAAATAATTTATTAATTACCCTGCCTGAAGAGTCTCACCTTCCTGAGTCCTGCAATTTGCAAATTAACTATTGGCCCCACTCAGTCTATTAAAGGGGTAATGAGTACTAAAGAGAACCAGGTCTCTGAAGTTGGCTGATGACTCAGGACCATTATAAATGACTCACGCCCTTTGCGTCTTCAAAGGGCTTTCCCTTCCCATGTCAGCAGAGCACTGGATGCCCAGCCTTCTCCATGGTCAAGGGCACGTACCGTGAGTGCCACGAGGCTCCAGTGGGAGCCCCAAGGGAGAGGGACTTAAGGAACACGCAGGCCACAGCTTCGGCTTGCTGTGTATATGAACCTGATAAAGAGCATCCTTGCCATGTTCTCCAGCACAAAGAACAGACCCAGTTGGAGGTCTTTAAACTGTGTGCCTGTAACCCCCTTACCTGAGACCCAGAGGCTGAGACAATGCAGGTCCCACCCTGGGTCCCAGCACTCAGAGACAGCAGCTTTCTTCCAAACATGAGCTATTCCACGGACTAACCAGCATTGACAATGAGCTGTTGAGGGCCTTGAGAACTGCAGCTAGCAGAAGAAAACATGAAACAGACACATCTTTCCCTCCTCTAATGAGGACCACTGAGATGGGGGCAAAAGGGGAGGTTGTCCTAAAGCAAAGCATCACCAGCAATGGCAACTGAAATCCACACCAACGATAGGAACTAGTACGATGGGCAGAGTGTCTTGGGAAAATGCCCTCAGAGCACCCAGGATGGATCAGTTTCTTAATACATATTTTATAGACATAGCTCTGAAAGGCTGATATTATTAAGTTTTTACTTCCTTCAAGCAGGAGGATCCTGGGACCCATACTGGTGATGTTACTTTTCCAAAGTCACCCTCAGTACTTTTGTCAGAACTGGGGTTTGAACCCACCTTTCTGCCACCCCAGGCCTTGTGGCACAATGCAAGAAGGAATCGATTTGACGTTAAATCTGCTAGACATAGATTTGAAAAGGACTTCACACAACAAGTGTTCAGCCTATATTCCCTGGAAATCGAATGACCCAACCGGCTGGCAGGTAGGACTCTGCACTTCTGGGCTATTTCTAGCAGGTGACGTAGGAGGGACACAGGCCTATGTGCTTCCTGGACAGCCTTCATGCCCCAGCACACCCTGCACAGAATGGCTCTTAACACCTTCCA
This sequence comes from Myotis davidii, assembly GCF_000327345.1. Lineage (NCBI taxonomy): Eukaryota > Metazoa > Chordata > Mammalia > Chiroptera > Vespertilionidae > Myotis > Myotis davidii. The sequence continues at coordinate 2,444,568 of NW_006291729.1, read as the reverse complement.
CAGGGCTTTTCCTTTTCCACCCAGGACCCTGCCCTTCCCTGTCCAATTCTGATCGCTGAATCTGGAGCTGAAATTTATATAATTATCATCGTTAACACAGGAGCTTTGCAATTCCACAGCTGTTGCCATCTTCAAAGTGCTTTGTGAACATTCATTAATTAATCTGGGCTACAAATTGTGCCAAGGCCCAGAGGGCTTAAACCGCTCAGGTCTGGGATGGTCTCTGTTGATGGTGGTGATCTCAGCAAGCTCTGAGCTCCCTCTAGCCTGGTGCCCAGTGGTGGACCGTGGACCATGGACCGTGGACCATGCCATCACAGAGCCATTGGCCCCACTGCAGGCACCCAGGAGTCTTGAGTCTCATTCTTACGCGCTAAATCTGCACTTGGACTGCATAGAAGAGGAAGCCAGATGCCTTATAGAAGCAGGTGATGCACTGGTAACCAGCAAACACACAGTGCTTTACAAGACAAAAAAGACAACTTTTATTTGTTGAAATGCCCCACATTCAAACTTCCATTTTTCAAGTGAAAAAACAGATTCAGAGGAGTGAAGTAACCCCTCGAGTGCACTCAGGGTACAGAGCAGAGGCTGGTTTCCTAAATCCTCAGGCAATACCCTTGCCAAGGATAATAACAAGTTATTTATGGAACCCACAAGGTGAGTAATGAGAAGTGGCAGCAACTGATGCTAGAGAAAATCAGAGACAAGAGATAAGGGTTGTTTCTGTGGGCGAGAAAGACTTGCTTGGTTTATAACTTATATGTACAAACTAGAGGCCCAGTGCATGAAATTCATGCACAGGTAGGGTCCTTAGGCCTGGCCGGCGATCAGGGCCTATCGGGGCCTTCTGGCTGCCAGCAGGAGCCTTCCTTCATTCCACGCTGCCCCTTGGTGGTCAGCACACATCATAACGAGCGATTGAACTCTGGGTCTCCAGGTCAAACTCCGAGGGGACACTTTGCATATTAGCCTTTTATATATATAGATACCATAGATTTTGTGTATTTATCTTATATCCTGTAACTTTTTAAAACTCACTTATTAGTTCTAGTAGTTTTTTATGTAGAATTCATTGGATTTTCTCCATAGATCATATCAACACATAAAAACAATTTTACTTCCTTCTTTCCAATTTGGATGCTGTGTTTTGTATTTGTTTCCTTTTTTTTTTCTTATTCCTAGTACAAGCATGTTAAACTCATGGCCAGTGGGCATGAGTTTGACATGCTTGCATAGAACTGGTGGGAGCAAACATCTTTTCGTTGTCCTCAATCTTAGGGAAAGGCGTTCAGTCTTTCCCCATTAACTGTAATACCAGCTATAGTTTTTGTGTTGCCTTTCATTAGGTTGAAAAAGTCCTCTTCTATTCCTAGTTTGCTGAAAGTTTTTATCAGGAACCAATGTTGGATTTTGTCAAATGCTTCTTCTATATCTATTAAGATAGAAATTATACTTTTTTAGTCTGTTAATAAGGGGAGTGCTATGAACTGAATGTTTGTGCTCACTCCCCCCCCCAAAAAAAATTAATATGTTGAAATCCTAATCTTCAATGCAGAGGCATTAGGAAATGAGGTCTTTGAAAGGCCAATTGTTAAGTATTCAGGAATTTTGTAAGCCGATTGTTAAACATAGTTGTCATCAAATATTTATAAATTCACAATTAAATTATATTAAAAACAAAGGTTAATGAATACTCAAAATCACCACTTTATAGTTCCTTTCCCATGTTTTACTATTATCTATGCTCTTGAGGTCATGTCATCTGTTCGATCCCTATGGTGGAACCACTATGTAGTGCCATGCTACTGTGCATCTCTTCCCAACCCCACATCCAGTGACGTCATGTTGGTAGCTTGAAATCAGCCATGATAGGATTATTTATAACATTGAAATGT
>NW_006291729.1:2414711-2442505 GCF_000327345.1 Myotis davidii | reverse complement strand
AATACTCAAAACTCATCACTTCCTAATTATTTTACTGCATGTTATCATTAGCTATGCTCGTGGGGATATTTACATCTAGTGAAAATACTATATAATGTTGTGCTATTGAGAACCTGTTCCCTTCTCAGCATTGAGTGATGTGGCATTTGTAGATTAAAGTCAGACAACAGTGCATCTTTACACCAATTTGGCAAATATTCTACTCTAAGTCTTGATTTATTGCTGATTATCTAGGCTTAAGAAAATTATGGAGAAAATCATAATGCAGGTTAAACTTAAATGAGTTTCATACCTATTGCTGAAACACAGTGAATAAACATTGTATTATGAGTAAATATCCTTCCAGCATTTGAAAACAGTTATCCAATTTAGCAAAGCTGCTTCATCATTGACAAATGAGTCAAGTTCAGACATACTTCTTTGTTGTTTCACTTTGATCCTACTTGTTAAGATAAATTAAAATATCAACTAACATTCATGTTGGAACTATACAAGCCTGTCAATTGAAACCATATTTTGTCTCTGGATAGAAGAGTTGGGCAAAACTCAACTGAAGCATTCTGTGAGAAGCAATTGCCTGTATGGAATCTACAGTAAAATGTATTCAATATTTTATTATTTGTAAGTTATATACTACATATACTTTATATCAGCAAAATTAGATATATTTTCAGAGAGCCAGATGTTAAATATACCAGTGTCTCAAATTCCAATTTTTACTGGCCAATCTGTGCACACAGAACCTTGTCTTTTTCCATATTCTATGATGACCTGAGGATCCGTAAATTCAAAGAACAGATTGCAAGACAACATAAATTGAAGTGACTGTGTTTTTCTGGCTAATATTTTTTGATCAAATACAGTTACACTGAATTTTTGTCTGAGAAGAACTAGTGAAACTGGCCAGACAAGGGTAATTCCACATAGAAGCCAGAACCCCTGAATTGTGGGGCTCATTCTTCCACAAAGTAATTACTGACCATGAATTATCGCTCTGCCCCAAACACGTTTAGAAGCAAAGAAACTGCTAGATTTTACATTCTGTTTACGAAGAAGAGATTCATCGTTGTTTCAAAAATAATGACCAACATACATAAAACATGGGCCCCTTGGCAAGTTCCATAATTAAGGATAGCGGGGATTCCTGATTTATACTCACTTCATAACATTTTGTTCACTGCTGAAGCAGCAAAGTCATTTTTTTAAATTTCCAAATGTGAAAAATGTGTGTTGCTATGGGTTTCCACTGTCATTTAAAAATGTAAGTACTGTGCCCATACATGCAGAGCGCAGGGGAGGCCCACAGCTACTTCCCCAGGGAGCAGGCTGGCTTGCCCCTCCCGGAGGCAGGGAATTCTTAAGACATCAAAAGGATGAAAGATAACAGAACCTTGGAGGAATTGTGTAAAAGCAGCCTGACTTGGGAAAGCACCTTTGCTGGTCACTCTTACCTGGGCTTACACCCAGCCCTGTAAGTAACCTTGCATAGCATCCCCTGTACAATGTCCCAGAGGCCTTCCCTAGAGGGAACGTTGACCTGCTGAAATGGTGGTGGGCTTAGTAATATACAGGGTTTGGATGTTTCTTGGTCTGGTTGGTGGTGGCTGTTTTTTATTAGCTTTCTCTGATACTTTCTGGAAGTCTGGAAGATATTTTAACATCTTCCAATGGTTAAACCACCTCTTTCTACATCCAATATGATTTGGGGAGTCATTTATCTTATCTGAGTCATAGTTTTCTCAATATTAAGACAGAAATAAAACAATATCCCTCAGGGGTTTTTGTGCAAGTGTCTGGCCCAGGGCTCATCACAAAGTAGATTCCCCCTCTCTACCTGACACCCACCCCACTCCAGGCCTTCACCTTGCTATGCCTGTGTCCATGGCCTATGCAAAAATAAATGCATCTACATTGTATGGTTAATCTCTTCTCACTCACTTAAAAGCACCTCCTGTCATGCTTTCTTCCTTTCCCATTGCCTCCTGGCCTTCCTGTCCACCCTCCTTCCTCAATTTCTTCCTTCCTTCCTTCCTTCCCCAGTTCTTTAATCTATAACTTATTATGACTGTAGTCATCACTGCAGGCTATTTCAGGTCAAGTTGCATTGTGTTCCCATAAGCAATACGTGCCTGAATTGTGAACTGACCACTGGCAAGAAAACCACATGGTGGGCCCCGGGCCAGCAGGGAAGCTGGGACAGAGGGGCGGTGCTGCTTCCTGAACTCCGCCCGGCCCTGGGATGAGCTGCAGGAAGGAGGGGAAGCAGGAACGCTGAATCCAGCTCCAAAGCCATGGAGGAAGTGACAGCAGCCAGGACAAGCATGGTGTCCCTGAGTTCAACCCACAGAACTGAGAACGTCAAGTGTGGCTCAGACCTGCACAGGGCTGAGCCACAAGACCTGAGTCACACCTGCTTCCTGTCTCGAGGAGCTCACTGTGTGGAGAAGATACACATGTAAATGCTTCTAATGCACTCACTAAAGGGTATAAGCCCAGAGGGAGGCCTTTGGGCTGGACCCCGAGTAAGATACTTTCTGGTGAACTCTGTCACAGGTAAGACATAAACATCTAGGACAGGGATTGACCTTCAGGGGTGGGGATGCTGAGTTAGGAGCAAGTGGTACTCAGCAATCCAGGTGTGAGATCAGACAAAATTCCCTTGTGGGCCCCAGATATGGCATGTCTCATGAAAACGTATTGAACTCAGTAAGATAAATCATAATTTTATTAACAACAGTATTGCTATTCACAGGCAGACTTTGAATAGGACCTACATTGCAGCAAGCGCTGATTTAGGTAATTCAGTTCACCGTCCCCAATCTTCCTGGCAAATGTATGAGTTACCTATTATTTCTACTTTGCACAGATGGAGAAATCGAGTGAGGAGAAGTGAGATGCAGCATAGCTTACACAGCTCACTAGTAGCCAAACTGGAGCTCATCACCGAGTTTGTCTGGCTCCTGAGCTGCTGTTCTGTCTCCTGGGTGGACCTGAGGTATTTCTGTCCCTAACCCCGTGGAGACCAGGGGACTCTGGAGGGGACCAGGGGGGAAATCTGAGGCACAGAAATAAAGATGTGGACATTTGTTTGGTTTTCCAGGTTTCACGAAGAAACCATTGTTTAGACCTGGAACACAAGTTTCAGGTGTTTCCCAGGCAGGTCGGCTCCGCCCCCTGTGCATAAAAGTAGGATGCGTAGGTCCTGCCCATGTTACCCTCACCCCGCCCCCACCAATCAGTATCACGCAAAGAGTTTCTGCCTTGCCAGGCTGGTGTGGCCCAGTAGTTGAGCATCAACGTATGAACCAAGGTTTTGTGGTTCGATTCCTAGGCAGGGCACATGCCCAGGTTGCAGGTTTGATCCCCAGCAGTGGGTGTGCAGGAGGCAGTCAATTGATGATTCTCTCTCATCATTGGTGTTTCTGTCTCTCTCCCCACTTCCTCTCTGAAATCAATAATATATATTTAAAAAGGAGCCTTCCTCAAAGGCTCACGTCACTCCCTGGGAAAGTCACCGAGGCTGCTAAGTCCACAAGTCTAGTGTTGAGAGCCAGAGGCCTTCTCAGAGGCATGTGGGCTTGAAGTGACAGCCCAGAGCACGCCCTGTATTTTTTTTTTCTTTAATGTCTTCAGATGAGCACCGCCCTTACATAGAAAGGCTGCCCCATCTCGGGGACATTTCTCCTTCAGACAGCGTTGCCTTGTCTTCCCTCCAGCCCAGGTAGCGTCCCAGCATCCCGAACTATTGAAACTTCCCTGAGGGGAGATGGATGGGAGGGTGGTGTTGGAACTCGGCTCCATAATACACCATGCATATGGTCATGCTCTCCACCTGAAGAGCCTCCCTAACCTTGAAGGTGGCCAATCCACAGGGAGCAAGAGTCTCTGTCTGCTTCCATCTTCAAGGGCACACACCCCCCTGGGAGAGACAGAGTCAGGGTTCCTGACGGAGCACAGGGAAGCCCAGCACGCTGACGACAAGAATGCCGCACGGTATCGTGTGTGTTTCATTTTCTATAGAAGAGGGAGAGAGCTCGGAGGCCCCACGTCCACAGAGCAGGTGAGCAGCCGAGCCCCACTCTCTCAGTGGCTGTGGAATGGAGAGGCGTTTGGTAAGATCTGATGTCCAGACTTTCTTAATATAGGGGGTGGGCAAAGGTAGGTTTATGGTTGTGAGTACACAAAACACAGAGTTTATTCTTGTAGTATTGCTTGTTAGTTATTGCATTATTTCCCACAGAACAACCATAAACCTACTTTTGCTCGTCCATGTACAAACTACACAATTTTATTTTACTCGCCTTCCGTTGTTTTAGTTTTTTTCCTGTAATAGAAAAATAGAGTGTGAATACATATTTCCCTTTATCTTGGAGGGGGGGGGGGAGAGGAGAGGTATGAAGTGTAAGCCTTATTTGCCCCAAAGAACAATGACAATAGCAAAAAGCGACAACAACAAGCTAGTCTTAAGTTTGCTGATGATTCTCATCCCACCTCTGCTCAGGTTCCGTGAGTTTGTTGACGAGCGGGTGCCACGCCCTGGACAGATGGCCGGTGGGATGCACTGATGGATCCCTTTTCTCTGCCTGGTATGCTAGACCAGGGACCTTTCCCAAGCTTCCATGCTGACCAGGATTAATCTGCTGCTCTTGGAGTCCTCACTGATGCTTCCAGAGGGAGCTCCGTGTGCCCGGCTCTGTGACACGCGCCACGCGGGATCCCCTCTGCCCTCCCAGCCCCGCACTGAGACGAAACCCTGCTTTGCCTCAAGCTGTCAGTAACGTTGTCTTTTGTGCGCCGCCCAGTCTTACAGACTCTCGAGAGCCCACCAGACTCAGAAGGTGCAGCGATGCCCCAGCCTCGCACAGCCTGGGCTAGAACGTTTATGTGCTTATACAGGCTGCCCAAGAGCCGGGTGGGAAGTTCCCCGTGGGACATCACGCTTTTTTATCTCTCCGCCTCAATGGCTTTGTCATGTTTTGAAACCCATCAGATACACATTGAATGTCAGACGCATGTGCACGACACTCCCAAGTCCTGCCTCTTGTGTTCTGTAGCGGCCGAGGTGAGCTTCTGTGCTGGGCATGCCTGGATTCCAATCCCCACAATAGCCCTGAGTGAGCGTTCCCAGCCCCCTGTTGGAGTCACAGACGTGTCTCAGACAGACAGGTGAGGTCCTTTCCCCACGCGGCAGCACCATGCAGGTGGGGCTGAGACTGTGGGCTTTGCCCTTCCTCCTTCCAGGCCATCCAGATGTGCTTCCAGCACAGGACCCAGCGCGGTCCTCTCTGCAGGCTGACTTCCTTTCCGGGCAGCTGTGGGTGGGAGTGGGGCGAGGGCTGGGAGCATCAGCCTGCACCACAGTGATGTGGACATGTAGATGCCGTGAGTGCTCATAGGAAGTCATTATCTGGTTCAAAAAAATTAGGATAGAATAGACTAGAATAGGTAAGATAGAATAGAATAAAATAAAATAGAGCTGTTAAAAAGTATGACATCAGGCCATAGCCAGCTCTGCTCAGTGGATAGAGTGTCAGCCCTCAGACTGAAGGGTCCCAGGTTTAGTCAAGGACACGCTTGTGCGGGAGGCAACCGATTGATGTGTTTCTCTCAGATCAATGTTTCTCTCTCTTTCTGTCTCTCCTCCCCTTCCACTCTCTCTAAAAGTAAATGGAAAAATATCCTCAGGTGAGGGTTAACAACAACAAAAAATAATATAATGTCAGGATTTACTGTTATTCATTGAACATGCTTTTTTTTTTTTTTGGCTCAGTCTGTGTTTTTCACAGCATGCCGGCATTCATGGTCATATTATTATAGCAGACACTGAATCTAAAAATATATATATTACCTGAATGCTAAGTGCAAGTCAGATGGCAAGTACAAAAATGATTTCACTCAGATGTGATATAAAACAAACAAACTAGCAAAATTAAACAACAAATTCATAGACACCGACAACAGATTGATGGTTTCCAGAGGGGAATGGAGGAGAGGAGGGAAAATGGGTAAAGGGGGTCAAATACTTGGGGACAGATGGAAACTAGAGCCTTCGTGGTGAGCATGTTACGGTGCATACAGATGTCGAATTATAATGTTCACACCTGAGACTTACATAATGTTATAGAACACTGTTACCTCTTTTAAAAAAAAAAAAAAGGAGAAGAAGAGAGTTTTGGATATTAGCACCCTAATAAAGATATCTTGCAATCAGCATCAAAAGCACCTTCTCATCCTGTAGAGGTCTCAGCAATGGTTAGGCATGTCTCCTAGGTGTGGCTTAATGAGGACAAGGAAGCAGACTTTCCTCCTGTGCCAAAATTGGATCTAACAGCACATGATTCCATTTTCTCCTAAAAAAACACAAAACACTTAATCCTAGAAAAAAATACTAAAGACAAAAGACAAAGAAGCAGATTTTTAAAAAAATTTTCTATATTACACAGAAACTATGATTCCCTCCCCCCCCCCCTCAGTTTTAAGTGTACATGTAATCCTATATAATAAAAGGTTAATATGCAAATTGTCCCCTCGGGAGTTAGACCAAGAGAGGAAATTCACTCGCTCACTATGACATGCGCTGACCACCAGGGGGCGGCGAAACATGGCGGGTGACCAGCAGCAGCATCAGGGTGCTGATGGAGCGAGGGAAGAAGGAGGGGAGGAGGCAGGGAACCTGATGGGCCCTGATCACCGGACAGGCCTAGGGACCCTACCTGTACATGGATTTTGTGCACCCAGCCTCTAGCAGTACATAATAGACTATAAATTATTCAAATTTGGTGCTAATAAAAATTTTCATAACACAAATATGCCTGGATAAAATTACCTTAAAACTGAAAGGTTGCTATCTTATTAAAGAAAAACAACCTATTTTATTGGTTGTTTTCTTTTTATTGTACATTTAATTTCCAAGGAGGAATACTGAATAAACTGACCATTCAGAAATAATGTTCCTTGAACACTGACAATTGTACCTTTTTTATATTAAACTTCAAACCCACATGTCCAATGTCTTGTGTGGCTATGGGCTTCAGCTGATCTCTCCTTCTTTCTGAATTCTCAGGGAGCAGTGAGCTATGCTCTGCCTGTCCCTAACCTGTTGATTTTAAGAGTGAGTATTGACCCCGAGTGTCTCAAACACGGGAGCTGAAATCTGATATTCTCGATGGGCCATGACTGGTCTCTGGACATTTCTTCATTACCGGAGGTCCTATGGGGTAGGCATGAGAATAACTTCCTTTAAAACGTTGCCTAGTGCCTGTCACAAGATATGTACTTCATAAATGCTCAATTAAAAGAGTGAAAAGCTGGTGACATGGTCCCACAGAACTGAACACTTATCAGGGAGTCTCTTCAGGGGCCTGTCTTATATCTGTGGTTTCTGTTTCTTGAGAAGCCATCCAATGACTAAAACAGAGTCTATTTTGATATGTTTCTGAAGAAAATTCCTGAATAGACCTGACTATTCCTGAGTTCTGGCTATCAGTTATAGATGTGCGCCGAAGCATGCCACCAGTAATTTATTGCTTGATTAATTTTGGTGCCTTTATTTACAACGTGAATTTCAATGTGAATTTGGTGCAAGACCCTTCTACCCATTGTTTTTCCAAAAATCAAATATAGAATGCCCTTCCAAAATTATACACACTTGAATAATTATTAATTTCAATGAGTCTTTCTTTTTAGCTTTAAATCATTGGCATTCATAGTTATTCAAAGTGTGTATACATTTTGGGGGGAAACCCTGTATATTTTGGAGTTTCTTAATCTTAAAAATCCCTTAAAAAAAAAAAAAGCAAGAAAGATTAGCCTGCTCTCTGCGGATAGACTCTTTGACGAGATGTGTTATCGTTTAAGCTGATGACCCCTCCTGCATGTCTGCCGTAAAATGGTCACTGATAAAAAGAGGGAAGAATGAGTCCTTTAATTTGTAAATGGGTGCCTGTCACTCCTGGAAGGCCCAGCCAGACAGATCTACATACCTGGGGAGTGTTCACTGGCCCAAAGCTGACAGGACACAAGATCTTCCCCTGATCTGCAGGTAATAGATCTCTACACTGATCCCACAAAGAATACATCATGCTGAAGTAATGCACATGCCCATGAATGAAAGCAGATGATATATGTAACATTCTTTCACATGCACATGCAAAATGTATTGCACTGGTTTCATAGACGCTCCACAGCTTTAGGAAAGGTTAATGTAAATGGCAAGAGATTGTCTCATTTGGGTTGAATACATACAAATAAAATAGACCCCGTGATTTAGCATGTTTCCCAAGCAAAGAGCAATCTATTTCCTTCAGAGCTCTTCCCAGTTTGGTGAGAACCCCTTTGGGTCTCAGTGAGCCTCTTCTCCTCAGCCCGGTGGCAAGCTCCTCCGTTGTGTTGGTTTCATTAAATGCCTGCTGTTGGAATGAACACAATGGGATTCAGTGAGGTGTTTCCTGTGGTCAGCACCAGGGCTTGGGAGGTGTAATGGATCCAATAAAGAATGGAAATGATGCAAAGACAGAGCATGCTCACAAGGCAGTGACAAGCCTTGTAAGATAGAAGCAATAGACCTGCAAAGAAGGACCAGATGGCGCCCGGGATGCCATCATTCCTGCAGGCTGGCGGTTGGAGAAGAGGTCCTACCAGGAAGGGATGGGAAATAATAAGACTTTAATGACTTAGCATGAGGTTATGTATAAAACTGGCTGCACTGTGGCAAAAATAGCAGTCAGATAAATCTTCTTTGTGTATGTGTGGAAAATGTAATGACAACAGATGATTTCTTTCTTGGAGATTGAGTTTCTCCCAATTAAAATGGCTATTTTCATGTATGGGTGTAGGCAGTGTTTCTTGCTAGATTAACAAGGAAGGCAAGATAAGATGAGCAGGAAGGAATATACTCCTGGAGAAAGAATTGAATGTAAACATCATTAACATAACCTAACAGTTACTGTCCAGGGATTCCTTCTGCAATTCCAAACGAGGATCATTTTCAGCTGCCAGCCCCTGTAGGTCACTTTCTTCCTCTGGTCCTTTCCAAGAGTGGACAGCCTCTTTCACTCTTCCTTTCCCTCTCATGATAATTTCTGCCTTCAGGGAAACCATGCCAAAAAGCCTTCATTATCTCCATGAAATCGCTTCTTCCTGTGCTATTGTAGTTTTTTTGTTGTTGTTTTATTTAAATTTATTTTACCCTAGGGACTACAACACCCAATTCCTGAACTGTTTTTGTGTTTTTCAGTGTGAATTGGCACGTGCTCTTTTAGAAGAAGTTAAAGCTTTGCTTTTCAAATCAACAGACTAACCTTGGCTGGCTCATAAGCCCTCGGGGACACCAGCTGCATTTTACCTGGTATCTGACCATGCACAGAGGTAGTGGGCGTGGCCCACTGGTAAAATCCAATGCATCTAGGCAAAAACAGAGAGCATTTGATGTAATGGTTCAGGGCATAGACCAGGGGTGGGCAAACTTTTTGACTCGAGGGCCACAATGGGCTCTTAAACTGGACCGGAGGCCGGAACAAAAGCATGGATGGAGTGTTTGTGTGAACTAATATAAATTCAACGTAAACATCATTACATAAAAGGGTACGGTCTTTTTTTTTTTTTTTTTTTAGTTTTATTCATTTCAAATGGGCTGGATCGGGCCCGCAGGTCGTAGTTTGCCCACAGCTGGCGTAGACTCTGATTTCTGAAAGATCCTGGTTCAAATCCTGGATCCATCCATTTCTATCTATAGGAATGTGGTAAATCACTAAATATCTTTAAGTCTCAGGGCTGTCATCTGAAGATGTAACTAAGAATGGGACCCACTTAGAAGGCTGTCATGAAGATTGAATGAGATGATTTTTCTATGGCATTAGTAACATTGATTGGAATTTAGAAAACAGTTAATAAATTGGAGATGTTAACATCAGAGGAAGATTTCTAGGTGATCAATACCAGATGACATGTAATAAGATCCTGTGCACCAGGTTTTAAATCAAATAGGTTTGCATCTCGGCTTTGTGGCCTTTGGTAACTAGCTCTGAACCTAAGTTTAACTTATAGAAAAGATATACTAAGAACTATCTCATTTTTTGTGTGTTTGATAGAAGTACCTGTAGGTTTCACCACATATCAAGTGTTTAAATCATGACCTCATGACAGTTTGTGATGGGTACTCATGAAACATCAGAAAGAGGATAGGAGATGACCTCAAAAATAAATCCACAAACAAAGATGAAGTTAACAATTGTGGGTCATAGACCACATTAATGTTTGGAGGAGAAACCAGTAAAGGTTGTAGAAGTGCTACATACAGAAACACATACCATAGTTTTTATACTATGATTAGCTGAGGACCAAACTTGACCGGAGACTTCCTAATGGCCACTGACAAAAGATAGGCATGATCAGCTACAGAATATGAAGTATCCATAAGGTAAACAACAACAACAACAATAATAGAGAAAAATTACAAAAGAAAAACAGTTATTAGTTTTTTGTGTGTGTGTTTTTCTAACATGAGAGATAACTGACATTTTTTTTCTTGGCTGGTTTGATTTATTTCGCTCTCCTTTGGAGTCTCAGTGCTGGGTCAGCACAATGATACAAGACACTTTTGGAATGCCGCTGGTCCCTGAAGGTGAAGGGTATTGCGGAGTCTCCCGGCAGAAGTAAATTATCCTCGGAGCAGAGAGGAGCTTCATTTTCCAGCTGGCGGGCAGCTGGTGTGCATGCTTGACTTTTTGATGAATGGAGTCATTACATTATCTGTCTCCTGTATTCTAGACCACCCAGCACCTTCTTGGCGTTGTCTGTGGATGAGAATAATGGCCCCTTTGTTCAGCTCGCCAGAGAAGTGCTCCTGCAGTGTGACCCACTGAAGAACTGTTTCTCGGCTGAGCAACTTACTCTCTGAGAGTGTGGCCTCATCGGGCATGGGAGTGCTGCTTGGAGGCTCAGAGAGCACCCTGCTCATGAAAGGTCCTCAGCGAACGTTCAGCTCCCACCACCTCCACCAGCACCACCCCCAGCAACGGCAGCACCATCATCAGCATTGAGATCGGTACCATTTATTGAGAATTCTCTATCCCAGATGCATTACATATATCATCTCATTTAATTTGATCAATAAGCCTACACTTTATAAAAGCTTTTGCACATGATGTCATACACATTGCAACTATTTTTTTCAAACTTCTTTTACTTTAACCTCAATTATGGTGGTTTTGGTTTTCAGAGCTGTGACATCTTAATATACTCAAATCTATCAAACTTGCTTTGGTACTTGAAGGGTTTGAGGTGCAATTTAGAAATGTCTTCCAAACTCTGATTCTAAATAGTCACCAATACTTTCTTCTAGTGTGTTTGTAGTCTTTTTAAAATAAAATTATTATCTAATATAATAATAGAGAAAAATATACAAAGTAGCCGGGACGCTGTACCATCACGACCGATCTACAAGTGGCAGAAAGCTACAGGAGGGTGGTAAGCAAGCTATAAGCAGCCGAAAGCTAGAAGCGGCAGTGGGCGGGGTGGCCAGCTGAGGCAAGTGGCAGCAAGCTACTTGTGCACGGATTCGTGCGCAGGGCTACTAGTGTATATTATAAGAAAGTTAAAGACAAAGGTCTAGTCCTCCTCCACTCCCTCAGTTAGTTGTCCTAAAAGGTCTATTCCTCGTCCACTCCCTCCCCAAGGCTAGTTGTCCTAATTAGCCATTTATAGAACCTCGTTTATGGCACACCCAACCCCATCACACACATGCACAGATTTCTGGATTCTTTTTTATTTATTGAGTTGGCGATGAACTCTTGTGTCAACACCAAGGTCTTTTCATTACAATGGCATTGTTTTAGGTTTAAATATTTACTGGGGCAAGTCTTTCCTCATTATTCTTATGTTTCTAAAACTCTGTTAAGCATGTTCATAGGCTTATTCTTCCAAGGGAATTGAAAAACATTCCATTTCATTAACATTCTTATTTCCATTAAGTTGAATATATAGATTACTTTAGCAATAACTATCACCTTTACAATGTTGAGATTTTCTATTCAAGTACCACGTATTCAAATTTTGTTTACATCAGTCTAAAGGGTTTTCTCATGTTCATATAGGCTGTAAGTATTTTTTTAAGCTAATAACTAGTTATGTCATATTTTTAATGTTGTGACTGTGGTAATTTTTCATCAGATTTACTATGCAATTATTAAATTATTATTGCTATACATCAAAGTTACTAATTTGTAAACATTTTGAAACAGCAAACTTACAATCACTAAAGCTTCATAAAATAAGTTTAGTTGATCTTCTTGAATTTCTAAACTGGACAATCAATCTAAAAATAATGATAAGTTTGCCTTCCACTTACCAATATTTACAAGTCTTCATTGTTTTATTATTTATTTTGTACTTGAATCAGTCTTGAAAATAGCAGAGAGAAAAATGGAAAGTTAAATAAATAAAGTAAATCAAGGATAGTCACTGCAGATCCACACCTTGTTAGCCAAAATCAGAAAGTTCGCACAGATAAAAATTAAAAAACAGTCTAATGATATAAAAATGTATTTTTTAAATAAAGGAAGACCTAAAGCGCACCGCTTCCAGCCCCACCCCTGGAGTCTGAGGATATTTCTCCATCCCATGGACTTGAGGTTGGCCACAGGACTTGCTTTGGCCAGTGGAACATGGGTGCTTTTCCCAGCGGGGTCTGAAGAGACATCACATGTTTTAAATGACTCTTTTGAGCTTCTGAATTCTTTTACCAGAAATGCATGTGCAGGTATCAAAGCTTCTTTAGCCTGGGCTTCAGAGTGGAGATGCATGGAGCACAGGGTCCAGCCCAGAACAGGGACGGGCCTGAGCCAGCGGAGCTCAGCTGACCCATAGAAAAGCCACAAACTATCAGCTCACCAGAGAGGGAAATATATATATATATAATTTTTGTAAGATATTATTGGATTTTACTATAGCATCATAGTAATATATATGTGTGTGTGTGTGTGTGTGTGTGTGTTATTGTAGGGGAAAAAAGAAAACAGATCAATGCATAGTTCAATGAAGTTAATAAACTTCGAGGATACAGAAGCACACCAGAAATCAGTTTCTAGGTTGAGACTATTAAAAAAGGAAAACTAAATTTCTCCCATTCAGTCATTGCTTCGGTAATATTAGATAATGGCTTTGTGTGCGTGTGTGTGTGTGTGTGTGTGTGTGTGTGAAATTCTATAGAAATTTTAAAGGAAAGTTGTATGACCCAAAATTTCTCTATTACCAGCAAAGTCACTGGGCACAAATACAATAATGAAATGATTCTCATGATAAAAGCTCTTAAAAACCAGAACATCTGTGATCTTGAAAATGTGCTTGAAATAAGAATCAAAATAAAGATGTCATAAGTGAGGAATTTATGGTTTATGAAGAGAGTATGGAATCAATTTAAATATGGTATCAAGTCAGAATAGATATTTTCAAAGGAAGAAACAGTTAATATAAAATAATAGTTATTAAACGATTATTATTGAGGTTCACATTCATTTGCTAGCTTCAATTTAATATAGTGTTCTTCTTCTTTCTTTCTTTTTTATCCCAAGATTACCAATAAAAACAGTTAAGCAACATTTACTTCCTTAAATAAATTGAAGAATTCCAATAATACTTTTGTAGATTGTGTGTGAATATTATTCACCATTGCCCTTTACATATAAAATGTATTTTTAACTTTAAGTGGCTTTTTTCTTTCTAATTTAATAACTTGAAAGCATTATGTAATCTCTGAGTTTCCATGTGTCATCTCAATACATAGCTAGCCATGACAATAGGTTGCGTTTCCGTGGGAATTACATAAGACAGTGTATGTGAAAGTACCAATGAGGGAGAAGGAACTCAACAATTGGCACTTTTATCTGAATACATGACTGAATCAGGACAGCCCCCTCCCGGACATAAAAAACACCCACTTAATATTTTTATGACTCACAAGACCACCATTTCCCAGAGAACGGGGCCACTGTCTTTTTCATCTTTGTCTGAGTCTAGTACAGTGACTGGCCCATCACTACCACCCAGGAGCTCTGTGTTGAACGCTGGCAGAAAGGGATTTAAAGAATCACTCTACTCTCCCTCAAGAAGAGCATTTGCTTAGAAAATCTATTTCCAGTCTACATTTGTTTCAAATTAGGGGCCCACCAAGGCTGTTCCACTCTACTATCAGTGGGGACACAAAAGGTCAAATCTTTCTTGCTGTCCAGCGGTTCCCAGCGTGATGGTCTTCCTGGAAAATATTTAGGAAGACCAGAGCTTTTCTTAGTCATCTCTGTAAACACACTCGGAATAGTTCATACGTGGCTGACACGGTGCTAGACGTTTTCATGACAATTATCTCATTTAATTCCTGTTACCATTTTTAAGTTGGATATCATTGACAATCTTTTGCAGATGAGAAGTGAAGTGTGGACTCTACCCGTGATTTTCCCACAGCTCATAAATGTCAGAGCACAGACTCAGCACCCCAGCCTCTCTGGCTCTGTATTGAGTGCCCAGTCCGTTGTGTTCCAGCTGCCTGGCCATGAACTTGGGACAGCACGGTCTTTCTGTTTTCATCTCTCTGCTGTCCTTTCTCCAAACATTGCTCACCCAATGGAATGGAATCCTAAAGAGATAGAAGTAAATTCTTTTCTTTTGGAATTCCTGTGCCTTTGGAGTTGTTCCCAGTGCTTGTGTGAACCGTGGTTCAACTGCTGCATCCTCTCTCTGACCCTAACATCCTCTCAGACCCCTTTCCCAGGAGTCTTCCCCCGCCCTGCGGGATGAGTCACCTGGTTTGCCTCAAGACAGAAAACAGTCACTCTGTCATTGTCTACGCCTCAATTCTCTCACTGTCCATACCTCCAGCTTCACATATCTGACGGGAATACGTGTGTCTAGGAAAGTCATGATCTCTTTCTTTAATACGTAGAACACCCAGCAGAAGGTTAGGTGAAGTGGTCCTGCTCACTCTTACTCATTCAACTCTTCACTCGTTGATCGCTGTTCTGGTCCCTGCTCAGAAGTGTTTGCCTTTCTCCTTCTGCATCTTATAAACCGAAACAGCAGAGGCCAGCTATCATGACCTCTCAACCACGTCACTTTGCATTTTATAAAATGTATGCACGATCTCATCTGAATCTTGTAACCAGTCTGTGGGCAGATGGAGCAGCAGCAACATCTTTATCTCACATCCGAGGAAAAGCCAGTGGCTTCCTGAAGGAAAGAATAGGAAAGGGACCATGCAGGACCGGAATCCCGTCTCCTGCCTCCGCCTGGAGCCTACCTCCCTCCCCCAGCGCAGAGTTTGGCAAGGACAGCAGGTGAGTGCATTCTGTGGCTGGTCCTGCTAAGACCCCTCTTCCTCATAAACCTCGTGAACTGGGGCTGCACACATCTCTCTCCCGGGGGCTGTCCAGGAAATCACAGAGCTCACTTCGGAATCTGCAAAAGACATTGCGCTTCGAGCTCTTCCCTCCCTGTCCACACACCTCTCTTTCTAAAGCCGTTGCCAGACTGAGCCTGGGTGTCCAGTGAAGGGCTGCCAAAACTAAAAAGGCAAGGCCTGCAGTCACTCACAAAGAATCTGGAGCCGGTTCATAAAACATCCTCATGCTAAAGAGGAAGGAACAGAGTCCAAGAGAAGGAAGTGAGCAGGCCAAGGCGCAGGAAGGGGCTAGGTCCCCAGGGTTCCCCTGAGATGGCAGGAGGATGTGTTCCTTCACAAATGCAGTCGGTTTTAAAAGATGTAATACGGGGCATTCATGAGTGCTGCTATAGGCAAAGTACTTTGCCAGACACTCTTGGAAATACAAAAAATCCATCAAACACAGTTGTGTCTTGATATGTGTCTATATATCTGCAAATGTACAAAAACATTTAGGCATTCTTACTCATTTGAATAATCAGAGCTAGCTACATCATGCAAATCTATGCCCTCAAGCAACTACATGTGTAAGGATACATTTATGCATGATATATTCATATATATGCATGCATATGAATGAGCCTTGCTATATTTCTATGTAGAATACTATAAAAGCTGTGCATGCTTCATGATGATATATATGTAACATGTGTGTCAAATATGTACATAGGTATAAATTTATGCACATGTTCAGATACATGTGTCTATAGAAAGATGTGCATATATGCCTATGTATACCTAGACAAAACAGAGATAAATGGATACATTTATTTTTTATCTTTATTGTTGAAAGTATTACATACGTCCCCTTTTTTCTCCCATTGACCCCTTAAGCCTACCCCCGCCTCCTAACCCAGACCCTCGCCACCCCATTGTCTGTGTCCATGGGTTGTGCATATATGCATACAAGTCCTTTGGTTGATCTCTCCCCCTCCGCATCCTCCCATCCCTTCCCTTGAGATTCGACAGTCTGTTCCATGCTTCTATGTCTCTGGATCCATTTTGTTCATTTAAATATACAGTTATATGAAAGACAAAATGTGTGCATGCATGCACATATACCATACTTAGACAATCATATGTGTGCATAAATCCACATATAAATCTACATGAATTATTTTAGGGTTCAGGCCTTGTTCATGTGGTTTCCCTTCCTTGTGACATGCCTCCCTCCACCCTACTTCATCAGTAAGCCCTCCAAGATGGAACTGTTTTTGAAATGCCTGCACACACACCCTCATTCTTTAAACTGCACACCCTGTCTGGGCGCTGGCTGTGTCCGGAGCAGAAGGCCAATAACCCCGTGTTCAGAGAGACCAGGAGGTGGGCAACAGGATGGGGCTGGGCTGGAAGGAACTCTAGAAGCGACTCACAGTTCTCCTATTGAGCTCGGACAGAGCCAGAGGACCTGGACTGCATGGCAGGGCTCCAGGCTTGGTTTCCTCAAAGGAGGTGTTTCTATCCCACCTGCTCAGCTTTCTACCAATCCAACACGTGTGACTGCTAAAAAATGGGGGGGGGGGACTTTTACACATGACAATTAAAGAAAGTATAATTGCAATTGCAACAATTGCATGAGACCCAATGAAATTTCACACGTGTGAAATTTATTTATAAAATTTATTTATTTATAAAAGTCATTTCTTTAAAGGGTAAGCAACATAAAAAGCAGGTGGATGGTTCATTCATGTATCCATTTACTTGAAAAGTAGGTATTTTGCCCTTCCCTTGACTGCGCTGGGCACTGGAAATAGAGAGGAAGCTGTGTCCGGGGAACTCAGCCCTGGGGAGAGGGGTTTGTGGCGTGCTAGCTCAGGTGTGCACACACAGGGAGGGGTCCCCTGGAGAGGAAGGCCGAGTAGGAGTTAGCCGAGAAGGAAAGCAGGAAGGACGCCCCAGCCCAAAAGAGCAGCGTGCACTGGAAGGCGGAGGCAGTGAGAGCGAGGCGAGATTGGTGGGAAACAACTCACTTATGACTGAGGAAGGAAGTGGGGATGAGAGTGGACATATGAGGAGACAGGGCTGATGAGAAGACAGGCCAGATGGGTAACATTCTGAAACCAAACAGACCTGGCAGTTATCTTCAAGTCACTCAAGGTGCCAGGGCTGTGTTTCTTTGAGCTTAAAAGTCTCCGTCACAAAGACTAAAACACAGTGGCATAGAGCATTGCACACCTCATTTCCTTCCATTGCTCGCCAGGTGTCAGTTACAGCAAGAATGCATGTGATGTTCATCTCTGAAGCATCGTTCAACTCAGTATATGTGTCACTTGAACCAGACAGAGGCAACACTGGAGTTCTAGCTTCCTTACCCAACATACATGTGCACAGCTCTGCATCGTCCCCAGGAGTGGCACTCCAGTGTACTGGAGAGAATATGGGTTTTTGGTAAAATCATTGCATTAAGACTCGCCCCAGTTAATGGCCTCTCTGTAGCCAAACCGCATCTTTGCAGGTGTGACCTCCTACCACGGATGGAATCTAGGTTTCTATGCTCCAATGTCCTCCCCAAACAGACTCCACAGCAATACAACACTGTCCTGCCTTGTGTTGGCCAATAGGGTAAGGTGGGTGGGGCAGCATGACAGGCACCCAGGCCTGTGTACTTTGGTCTTGCCGACGGACCCCGGCCCTTCCCAGGGAACAAGCCCTGGCTGGCATGCTGGAGGCCAGGGCCGCCTGGTGCATGGGGTGGTCTCCTCACCGAGACCCTTCAACACCGGCCTGCCCCAGCCAACCAGCCGCTGAGCAAAGACCTGGAAGGAGCTCGGCCCCCACCAGCAGAGCCGATTCAAATCAGCAGGACATCACACCTCGCCCGTAGAATAACAAACGCTTATGATGTCACTGGGGGGGGCGGGGGGGGGGCGGGGGGCATACACTCTTGTTGTGGCACCAGATGATTGCTGTGAGTTTGGAATTCAAATGACCGATCTAAGCCCTCGTGCCTCCATGCCTGGGTGGTGTGTTCTGGTGAAAGTCCTTTCCTCCTTCTGAGCCTCAGTGTTCCTTTCTATAAGATGGGGATGATCATACCCACTCACGTGGGGATCTGAGCGACATGGGCCGCACTCGGTCACTGAGCTTTTCCTCTGCATCCCTGTGCGGTCCTTACCCAATGGCTCTAACAGTGCAGACCTGCAAAGGCGCGTCCTCTATTAAGGCCAGCAAACCAACGCTGGGAAGTGAAAACAGTTTGGGGACTCTGGGCACCTCGTCTTTAAGCCCTTCCTATGAAACCACCAGCTCCTTTAACACAGGCCCCTGTGTTAAACAATCGAAGCCTCCACACCCCTGATGATCCCAGGGCTGGGAACCGACTGCCCCATCTGAGTGGTGGGAGCTTGTCTCCCTGGCTGGGCCCGACCACCATTCTGCACGCCTAGGGACCTCCCTCAGCCCTGGTTAGCAACTGGGGAGTCCCACTCAGACCACCCAGAAGCCTTTGCTGATGCACTTGGCTGCCTAATTAGAACGGGAACCGATGGGAGCATGATGTTCCAGCAGCCTGGGCTCGCCGGCTGCCCTGACTTGGCTTCTTGGGGTCACTCCACGGGGGAGGCAACGCCTTTGATCTACAAAGCCCGCATCCACTTTGATCCTGGCCACCTTTGGGGTCAGTCTTTCAGCAGCTGGCCCTTCCTACAGTGTCAGTCACCTGTGCCCTGAGACAGACCCCGTTAATACTTCCAGATGGGGAGGAACTGGGAAGAGGCTGGCTGCTTCTCTGACGGAGCCAAAAGCCTGGTATGAAAGAGATCTGAGACACTCCATGCATTTTGCCTTGTTCTTTAGAATCCTGTTAGCAATGGGAGAGGGAGAATTTAAATTCCCTGAGAACCCTCCAGGCCCTGGGAAGTGTGACATCCGTTATCACAAACTCGAAATCAAAGCTGACCTCCAACACTTGCTATCTAAGCAACTATGGGAAACTTTACATCATTCAAGTCTCCATTTGCTTATCTAGGGAATAATAACGCTCTGTGTGTGTTTTTAACTAATAACATATGTAAAGTGCATGGCATTTAAAAATATTCATCATACCAAGTGTAGAATGAAAATGTGGCCTACCATTTTAGAGGGAAAGAAACAGGTACTCAGGGACCCAAGGTGAGTAAGGGTTGGGGGTGGAATTTGAATTCAGGTCCGCCAGCCTCCAAAACCTTACAGTTTTATTCTGTAGCACTGTCTGCTGGGAGTGAGACACACTTATCCATGGGCGGTTTGGTTCTCCTGAACTCCTCCTCTGTCTAGTTCAGTTGGTGAGGCCATTTGGTGAGAGTGGCAAGGGCAAAGACGAACGGCCTAAAACGAACTTTGTATCTATATTGTACAGGGCTGGCAAAAGTAGATTTCCAGTTGTGAGTACATGAAACAGAGTTTGTTCTTGTGTTATTTAATTTTATTGATTTATTATTGTATGATTTATTTGTATTATATGCCTTCTTCTTATTATTGTCATTATTTTGTACCCTACTGACAATTTATCTTTTAGTAATGATGGCTGGTCATTTAACCTAATCTTGCCCACATCTGTATATTACATATTCCCTACAAAGTTCAGCCATAAATTTTTTGTATAAGTCAATATCTCAAATAATTCATTTCTTTGATCTTCAGCTTTTCTACTTTGGATGGAAATCTTCCTAAAATGATTTATACACTATGATTCCGTCTTAGGAGAGGTTATCGGCTATAAACTCTTCTTGATGATGTGGTGTCATTATTACAACTATCTATTACTCTAGTATAACTATCAATTAGAGAGCTCTATATTCAAGTGGTTCTGACTGCCCCACTCATCCATCGGTCTCTCGAAACTTGCCAGTCTTGGCCTCCAGTGGCCTTCCCCACATCTATCTGCTCGAGCCGTGATTCTCAACACCAGGTTGACCAGCATTACCTGGAAAGTTTGTTAGTAATGCAGACATCAGGATCTCACTCAAGAGACGCTGTAGGTCTGGGGTGAGGCTCAGAACCTCCCAGTTTTCACAGGCTCCCCAAGGATATGCAGGTGGTCTGAGGACCACACTGTGAGAAATGTGATGCTATGGGCTGAAAACCAAGTGATTCAATCATCTATGTATTCAACAAATATTTTCCAGGCTAAGTACTAGGGTCAAGACACTGATCTCCCTGTGCTGAAGGTCTACAATCTAGGGAGCTCAACACCCTTAAAACAGGCATCCATATGGGGTCAAGGGCAGTAAGAAGTTTGCACTTGAAAAGGCTCTTAACCCATCAAGGTTGGCTTCACTGCAGCACAAACCACAGAGCGCAATTTCAAAGGGCAAATTTCTGTTCTGGGAGCAGGTGGGTCCATACAGGCAGAGGGAACAGAATGTGCAAAGTCAGGCTAGCGGGGGAACCTGGAGAATGTCAGGATATTGAGGGGATGTGCATGACACCAGGCTGGAACTGAGCAAGAACCCGTCCTGGCTGTCATTGTGGGCTCTGGAATTTGATTCTGAAAAGAGCAGGAGTAAGGGAAAGCCCTCATCGGGATAATGGCACCATCCAAGCTCAGATTTAGAAAAATGGAGTATCTTGGCTCCTCAGGCTCCTTCACCTGGCTGTGCCCCAACTCTGAGTTCCTTAGGACAGACTACTCACTCAGGGCAGTGGTCGGCAAACTCATCAGTCAGCAGAGCCAAATATCAACAGTACAACGCTTGAAATTTCTTTTGAGAGCCAAATTTTTTAAACTTAAACTATATAGGTAGGTACATTGTTATTAACTTAATTAGGGTACCCCTAAGGCTTAGGAAGAGCCACACTCAGGGGGCCAAAGAGCCGCATGTGGCTCTCGAGCTGCAGTTTGCCGACCACGGACTTAGAGCATCAGCATCGGGTAGAAGAATAATCAAGTCCATGAGCTATGGACTTATACTCGTCAACCACAATGATCCCAAGCACTAAAAAAATAGAGACCCTTCTATTACCATTTGCCAGTGATTGTCTTAAACATGTAATGATATGAATATACACACGTGTGTGTGTGTGTGTGTATGATTTCCAATGTAACACTCATTTTACAGAAGTGAACACTAAGTCAGAATGATTAAATGACTTGCTCCAAATCACTCAGGTAGCCTGTGGTATATCTGGGATTCAAAGAAAAGTCTGAAGGTAGCACCCACTGTATCACCGTCCCATCCCATTTGGCCCTTTTCCTAAAAAATAATATTTGCACTTTCACCTCCTGTACCCCATGTACCGATCTTGAAGTGTACAAACTTCGGGCGCAGGCCCCTGGGTGTCTGTTCCTGGAATAACAATGACTACTCCAATACTTCCTGGGCACTGAGAGAAACTTCACATACAAATATAGCTATTTCTGAACCCAGAGGCTTGCGAACCCATTTCAGTCCCACATGCACCCCAAGAAATCATTTGTGTAGTGAAAAGAAGACAAAAACATAGCCACAATGGGAAGGATGTAGGAATGTCAAGTCAAGTTTTTGAAGTTTAAATGTTTATAATACCATTTGGGAACTGGCTGTTAAGTATGGCCACGGAGGAAGGAAAAATCCCTCTTGTCTTTCAGCCTTCAAAGTCCCTTTGTATCACAGCTGCGAAATTTCACGGGGGCGGGGGAGGCGGGAGTTTTGTGGAGAAGACATTTCAAAGATGGAATCTCGTGCAGGAATGAGGCAGGGTGGTCCCAGGGGAGGATTCTTTCTAATTGAATCCTCCTGTTGTTCTTGTTCAGCCTCCCAGCATTGCTTTTGGATCCTCCACCACCCCCCAGAATGCAAATTTTATATATATATCATATTGAGTGGGATTCTTCCCTGGCTAGAGCTAGAGATACTCACATTTTATAATAGAGGACACTCGGGAAGCACATTCTAGGAGAGCAGGCCCGAGCTCAGAACTGGTTGAGCAAAGTGAATGTCCCTGGGGGTGGTTTTAAGCCAGATACCTACATGCTCTCTGCTCATAAATCACACCAATTCAGTCTACCAATCCCAGACTTACCATAGGGCCTTTCCTTTTGTCTGAAGAGCTCATAACTTATTGGAATGTCATGTGGGTTTACTTACGCTCCTTTCTAAAGAATAGATACACCCCAAGAAACGTGTGAAGGCTTCTCCTCACCAACACTTGAGAGCAAATGCACTTCATCTGTCGGCTTCCTTCGTAACACCTGGCTCTGAGCAATCAGTTCCAACAGTAGTTTGTTGAAGAAAAAGACTGTGGGGAGAGAGAGGAAGAGGATTGGAACTCAGAAAGAGAAGAGAAGGCTCCTGAGAGAAAGGGGGCCAAACTGTCTCAGAGGGTAAGTGTTTCTCTGGGGTCAAAGGTAACCGTGCTGCTGTGGCTGTTTCTGCCACCTCCTTGGGAACATCTCACTGGGCCTTCAGGCGCCGTGTGGAGACCCTGGCTTTGCATTCTCCTCTCATGACCCTACATCACGTCCTTCCTCCTCACAGTCAGGCTTCTCTCCCTGCTCTTGTGTGACTTTACTTTCTCACTCCCTTTCTTGACCACACAGTCAGTCAAGAGGCACAACAATTTAATCTTCATCCCTTCTACCCCACTGAGCTTCCTCTTTTCAGCTTTGACTTAAGCATTGCATCACCAGCGTCACCTGGCACTGTTCACCATTCTCTTCTTTCCCTGTTCTTTACAACTAGGCCTCTCCTGGTCTCCCCCCACCCCCCTCACCCCCTGTGTCTGTTGTCTCTCATTCTCCTTTGCAAATCCCTTTCACATTTCACCTCCTGTAGGCCATCTTCTGGTTATTTATTCTGTTTAACTTTTTTAAATTACCCACTGAGATTGTTAGTAGAAGGACCAGCCATCCACCACAGCTAGTCTTCAGAATGTGTTGTTTGTCGGAAATACATCCTAAGCCTTCCAAATCGTGAGAGTGCTGTGCTACCACCAGATCGAGCTGTCCTCATCTCCTGCCTGTTCTATTGCAACAACTAGGAGCAACCTTCCCTTGCAAATTGTTCTCCCCACAGAAGCCAAAGTGGCATCTCCAAAACCAAAGGTCAAATTATGTGATCATAATCTTTATCTTTATTCCAAGTGTCTAAACTATGTCTGACACAAGGTGGCCCCTGGATAAATTTGATTGAATAAAATATATGAGCAGTGGGATGAATACCTAAGAGTGAAGTCCATGAATGAAATAGATTTGCCAGATTTTCCTCTTTTTTAATGTATTTTTATTGTTGAAAGTATTACCGATGTCACCCTTTTTCCCCATTGACCCTTTCTAGCCTACACCCCACACCTCAGGCCTTCTCCACACCATTGTCTGTGTCCATCGGTTATGCATATGTGCATATAAATTATTTGGTTAATTTCTTCCCACCCACCCTGCCTTCCCTCTGAGATTTCTCTTTTTGAAGAGCTAGGTACATACCAAAGGGAGTGGAAGCATGGTTGGTCTAAGAGATTCAGACCAAGTTAAAGACCCAGATACATAAATAGTCCTCCTTTGAAATCTAAACTTTGAGCTCTTGGTTTGGAGACAAAAAAGGCTAAATAAATACTTTCTGGCCTATGTAATAGAAATAGAAATACTAATGACTCTGTGCCTCAGGAGTCTCATCTATAAAACTGGAACAATATGACCTGCTTTATAGGACTATGTGACAATCCTAAGGCCACACAGTAAACGGCGGCAGAGGTAGCGTCAGCAGTCTGAGCTCCTCTCTCCTGTGTGTTGTGTATTCTCTCTCTATGTGTGTGTGTGTGTGTGGTTGTGTGACACCGCCACCAAACAACAGCTTCACACAACAAGATGAAGCGTGAAAGCCTGTCCTCTGAATCTCACCCCCCGCCCGCGTACCTGAGCGTGGAAAGAAGAAATTTCTTATCACTAAGAACACTTTGCTAATTCCTGAGAATCTGACCAGATGGTACGAACAGCTGAATCTCTTTAGAAAAAAAATTGGTAAGAAAAGGCAGGAAATGGAAGAACACAAAAATAATTTTCAAACTTTCAGGAGAGGAAACCAAAATTGTGCCGAAGAGAGTAAAAACTGTGCATGAGGAAAACAAATTATTGGAGTGAAACTTGATGGGAAAAGCATTGTGAGTAGGCTGTGGTGGAAAATGCCCCAGGTACCAAGGCTACCGGAGGGAGTGACACGCAAAACTGCAGGTGAAAGAACTGCAGGTAAATCTGTCACTGTTGCTAAGTAACCAGTTGATTGGTTGGTAGAAAACACATGATACTGAGGTACCATCGACCTCTCAGTGAATGAATGAACTGTATGGGGCCTCCTGGGTCACTGATTACTGTCACTTCCTCCTGAATATATTGGTCATATAACATCTTCTTTTGCTTTTTAAAATAAATAATTGTTTTCTAGTAAGCCATGTGTTTTGGTGGAAATATGAAGAAAGACATGGAATCAGATGCTCCAAGAGCTTGAGAACCAACTTCCGCTGCGCATGCGGTGAGTGCCAGACAGCACAGCAAGAAGTAGTCAGCGGGCGTCTCCAATTCTCGAGAGTTCTACAAGTACGTACGCCCATTGAACAGGTAAGAAGACTGAGGAGGCTCTGAATGGTTGAATTACTTGTTCAAGGAGAAGAAATAAAGCAGGGTTTACATCCAAGCTTGTCTGATGCCAAAGCTTAGGGTTCATTGATGTCAAAAGAGGTTGATTAAATGACTTTTAACAAAACCAATAGAGAGGATTCTAAAGGAACTTGCATAATGCTCTGCTTCCTCTCTTCTCAAAACTCTCTACTGTCTCATCCCATCACTTTACTTAGGCTCCTTAAAGTGATCAGAAGTCTGGGCCTGCCCACTCCTGGTCTCTCCACCTTTGCTGAGAAGTTCAAATGCACAGACAAGCCCTCGCGCAGCACGAGAGGTCAGCAGGCCATCAACCTCATCTTGTTCTCCAACAGCCTGTTCCTCAGCAACAGCGGTGAGCACAGGCTGACACCAGCAGGCAGCCTGACCAGCCCAACATTACAGAAGTTCCTTCTCAGAGGAAGTCATCGTGGGGCAGATGCCTCTGAGGGGGGTGGAGGGCAAATGCCTGTGCGTGGGGGGCAGCAGGACCTCAGCCTGGAAGCATGTTCTCAAGTAGCATGCTGGTCTGTCTGGCTTCCTTTCATCTCTCTCTTCTCTTTTCTCTTTCTTCTTTTCTCTTCCTCCTTTCTCCTCTTTGCATCTTTTATTTACAATCTCCCTATATTCTTCTTTACAAGCTACTCTTTGACCCTACTTTCTTTTATTCCTTCTTTCCTTCTCTCATTTCCTTAATCCTTAAACTTCTTTCTTCATTTCTTTTCTCTCTCCTTCCCTCCCTTCCTTCCTTCTTCCCTTCCTCCTGTCCTTCCTCCTTTTCTTTCTTTTTTCCTTTCTCTTTTTCTACCTTTTTGCTTGCTTTCTTGCTTTCCAAGCCCCCCTACCCCCGCTAGTGTTCTTCACAATACATTACCTAGTTTTACAAAAAAAATCACATAAAGTAAGGCCTAGCCACGCATATGTTCTCCAATATTCTCAAGATCTGCGTTTCCTAGAAGCCATGCCCCACTCTGTCCCCTGATTCTGGAGATGTAGGTCTCTCTGTCTCAGAACTAGAGGGACTCTCAGAGAACATCTAGTTCAATTCCCAGTTGACCCAGGGATCCCATTGTCAACACACTCCACAGATATTCTCCAGACCGTAGTCAAGAGGACTCGGATGTGGTAGAAAAGAGTTGGTGGGGTGGGGGCACTATGGGGGGCAGGACAGCTTAGTGCAGCACCCCGACACACTGCAAGAGGGGGGACTCTACTGAGATCAGACAGCTCTGAGAGGGGCATCCTTTGTTGAAAATGACTTGGGTCCTTGGAGAGAGCTGAGAGGACTGAAAATCATCATGGCAAAGTGAGCTGTTGACATTAAGTGGGCCTAGGTGCTGTAGGATGCCACAGTAATTGACCAAGATACAGTACTATTGTGTGGGAGGGTCATGGAAAAGGCCCTGCATGTCCCTCATTTTATAGAGGAAGAGGGAAAGGGAACGTGTCCATCAGTCACCAGATCCGGGACTAGAACTCAAATCCTATGACAGCACAGATGATCCCTGACTTACGATGGTTTGATTGACAATTTTTTCCCATTTTACAATGGTGTGAAAGTGCTACGGATTCAGTAGAAATCATACTTCAAATTTTGCATCTTTCCTGGGCTATGATATGTAATAGGATACTCATTCATGACGATGGGTCATGGTGGTGAGATGACTTTGCCCATCTGTAGGCTAATGTACGCATCTGAGCATATGTAAGGTCGGCTAGGCTAAGCTATGATGGTCAGTAGGTTGCGTGCATTTTTTACTTATAGTATTTTTAACTTTCCTTGGGTTTATCAGGAGATAATGCCATCATAAATAAAGGAGTATCAGTATTTACTATCTTAGTCCATTGCCCTTAGCTATCCCCCTTTTATCGGTGAGAGGTTTGGCCTCTGAGATCTGTCATACAGACACCTCTTGGCGACTATCCACTGCTGTCACCTCACGTGTCCTCTTTCCTTTGGCTTCCTCACTACCTTTTCTTCTACCTGATCTCCTCTCACCTACTTAGTGCCCCTGCATCCGTATTGGTGGCTCAGATCTCCTAATGACATGGTGGCCTTCCCAGCCCAGTGGCCAGATCCTGTCCTGGATAAGAAGATAGAATACCACCATAGAATGGAATGACAAGAGGCATTCCCTGTCAACAGCAGCACAGAACCCCAGCACCAACACACATTCCAGAACTCCAGCCGCCCTCGTGTGAAATGACGAGGTGTGGGTACTGCCTTGGTTGACTCACAGTCATTGCAGAAGAAGCACTGGTCCATAAAGACTACATCTCTAAACGCACAGGCTGGGGGCGGGGGGTGGGGGGTGAGAACTTAGAGATCATCTACGCCAACACTTTTTGCAATGGAAACCCAAGGCCCAGGAAAGGAAGTGACTTGCCAAAAGTCACACATCCTTGAATGATAAAGCTGAACTAAAAATGCAGTCTGTCCCCTATTCGGAGCTCAGAGCACCCAGCACTGATATTCAGTAAGTGCTGATTTTCTTGGTGCATTTTCCCCTCCTCCTTCCCTTGGTCCCTCCTTTCCTTTCTTCTCATCATATTAAAGTAATTTATAAGCACTTAGTGCTTATTTTCCTGGAACTTTTTCCAAAGTTAGTTAGATTTATAGGCCTGTAATTTCCTCGTCTCATTCATGTCTATAAATGGACTCAAGGATTCTGGGATGCTGCCTCTGGCTCTCTTTTCCCCTCATCCTAGACGGGGTTGGGACAAACCTAAACAAATGGCCTCCTAGGTCTCCTCACCCTGACCGGCCGCCCAGAGCAGCCAGGTGGGCTCCAGGCCCCGCTGCCCCTGGGAGCCACTAGC
>NW_006291729.1:2410097-2414683 GCF_000327345.1 Myotis davidii | reverse complement strand
GGGGCAGGCAGAGAAAGGGCGGAGGAAGCGGAGGTGGCAGGAGGAGCCCCAGTTCTCAGTGTCTCAGCCGGGCTTTGGGAAGATGAAATGTGCAGTGGGATTCGCCAAAGACAGAGTTGGACATTTGCCTACAGATTCCTGAGGACTGAAGCCACATAAAATCTCAGTGCTGAGCCCACGAGAGCAAGAATCCTCCTCCCTCTCTCTGGAGGGGTCTCTTAGGGGTCCCCTTTCTCCGGGGACCTGAGGAGAGTGCAGGAAGATGACAGGTAGGGTGGGGTGCAGGGTATGAACAGAGCATAGCTGGGCTTGGAGGTCAGGGAGACCTGCTCTGGCTCTACTTGGCCACCCATTGGCTGAGTAACCCAACATGGGCAGCCAGTGCACTGGCCTCAGTACCCAGGTCCACTGCTCACAACTGTGTGACCTTGGGTACGTTAGTTAACCTTGCCTGTGACCTTGGGTACGTTAGTTAACCTTGCCTGTGACCTTGGGTATGTTAATCTTGGCGAACCTTGTTTCCTCACAGATATGAGTATGATGACACCTACTTAGCAGGTTAATAGAAAGAATAGAAATGATGAGCACAGCGTACAGAATAATTGTAACTGTCCTGATTATTATTATGATCATTAGGTGGGGAAAGGGTGGGTCATGTAAGGGATTAAGTGGACAGGACTCTGGCAGGTGACTCCCCCTGACAGTGAGCCCTCAGCTCAGGCATGAGCACTCGCTGGATCCGAGTGTGTGTCTGCAGGGAAGCACCCAGAATGCTCACCAGATGGGTGTTGTATAAATAGCATCCCTGCGCGCAGTGGTTCCTGCCCAAACTTCCTTACCAAGAACCAGTTGTGCCTGCAGTTCCCCGCACCCAGCCTCTCGCCCTCGCTGGCCTGGCCCTGGGTCACCCTGAGACAGGTGCCCGCCAGGGTGTCCAGGGACTCCAGGGGTGGTGGCAGCTCCTGGCTGCTGCCTGCCTCCTCAGCGTGGATTCAATTAAAAGAGAGCAGCACCACGGATCCGCAACAACCGGCGCCCCATCCAAGTTGCCAGGCGCGTCTGTCTCCATCTGGCCCCGCGCCTCCTGTCTGGGACGCGACCACCCACTCCATCGCCCATCCACAGCGGGGCCTGCGGTGAGTCAGCCCCAGTGGGCACACAGGGCCGGCTCCGCCCAGCCTGGGTGCACAGGAAGCGGGGGCGTGCGGCACTGCCGGGACCAGGGAGCCCACTCACATCCGAGCTCCTGGGGACTCTGCTGGCATTATTTTTAGCCGATTAGCTGTGCATTACCTTTGAGAGATGAAGTGCAGGGAGGACAGACAGAGGGAGTCAGGCAGCGCGGCTTCCCGTTACCATGTTGTCACTAGTAACTATGTGACCTTGGACATTGACTTTTACCTGCCTGACCTGTACCACTCTGAGACTCGGTTTCCTCATCTGTACAGTGAAATTTGCTGTCCTCATGTCTCATCATGGAGGGTGGTTGCTGGACTCAAAAGAGGTGACAAATGAAAGACGGTGGTCAACTGGAAGACGCCCGCGTTTACCGATCACAAAGCATTACTCCCCCCTGATAAATGCTTCCTGGTTTATCCTGACGTCATTCCCTTAGGATGGCCCGTCCACAAGGGGTGGAGCGGGGGCTGTGACCAGGGCTTGGGAGGTCGGAAGAAGGGAGAAGTTGAGAGTCTTGGAGCCGGGGACACAGTCTAGATTTCTAGAGTTTGCTCAGCTGAATCCTGTCGGCCCCTCTTCTCTGCTTCTGTCCCCACATTCCTCTCCAAGAGTCTTCATCCGGACGCTGGTGCTCGTGAGGCCATGATGGGACGTCGCCAAGGAGCCGAGAAAGAAGAAGGGGACAGCGGTGAAAAACTAAACTCTGGTGTGAGAGGTTCTGACAGGACAAGCGGCAGGTCTGGGAAGCCAAGGAGAGGGCGGCCGGTCTACGGTGTGGCGTGACCCCAGGAGCCTGCTGAGAGCGGGGGTCACTCACCAGGCACCTGGTTAACTCGTCTCAGGTCAGAAATCCACAAGTGAGGTCACCTGGCTCCACCCAACTGTGCCCGGTTCTAAGAAGCATCCTTTTTCCATCGCACCATGTTGTGCAAGTTTGTACGTTGGAGGAAGTCTGGTAGTATTCACAAACAAGCACAAACACCTTCTCTGCATGAGAGGGGTCACTCACCAGGCACCTGGTTAACTCGTCTCAGGTCAGAAATCCACAAGTGAGGTCACCTGGCTCCACCCAACTGTGCCCGGTTCTAAGAAGCATCCTTTTTCCATCGCACCATGTTGTGCAAGTTTGCTTACGTTGGAGGAAGTCTGGTAGTATTCACAAACAAGCACAAACACCTTCTCTGCATGAGAATTCTGAAGGAGCCTTGATTATTATCTCTCTAAGGAGGTAATACTCCTCTTCAGGACCCACTAATTCACTCTCAAAGGCTTTTTATGCCAGCGCCCCCTCCCTGATCTAAGCCTTTATATTCTTACATTAAGACACTCCCCCACCTCCCTCCACCCAGCCCTGTCGCCGGGATGGTGTTCCTGAGGCTGCCCTCTCTTCTGTACTATGCACAGACATTCTCAACACTCCACCAGGTCAGTGTCCACAGGCCCCGGGGCTCGGTCACCCTCCTTTCACTCTCCCTCAACCTTCCAAACATTCTCCCACGTTCACCCAACCACACTCGATCTCTGTTCTGATGTCTTGAGGTGCTGGTAGCTATGGGCACAAGGAGTAAACAGAACCCAGCCCTGGGAGTCACAAGATCTTGGTTCAACTGCCAACTCTGCCATGAGTAGTCGTGAACTTGAGCAAGGTCAGTGAGGTCTGGGAGCCTCTGTCCCTTTGTCTCTCACATTGACCAGTAGGCGTGACCTGTGGCATGGGTGATGTGCTTGATTCCTGAGAGCCTGGGATGTGCAATGCATCTGCTTGTCCACACAGAGGCTTCCGACCTGGAATACGCTCTTCTCCTCCCCGGCGCCATTGAGATGTCATTGACATTTACTTATTTAAGTCTAAGACATGATGTTGGATATGTGTGCACATCGGGAAATGGCTACCACAATAAGGTTAGTGAACACACCTGTTGCTCACATAGTTACCATGTTTTGTGAGTCGTGAGGACTGATAAGACCTACTCTCTTGGCAAATTTCAATGCAGTACTGTTAACTACAGTCACCATGCTGCCCGTTAGATCTGTACAAGCTTCCAGGGTGAAGCCCTTTTTCTTGAAAAGAAAACCCATGTTGAATGCCCTCAGTTCTAGAACCTTCAGATCCTTTCTGGTGGATGCCTTTGCTTCCGAGGCTCTGAGACTGTGACTGTTCCCTCTCAGTGTCTGCTTGCCATCAGCGCAGACCCCATCTCCTCCTGCCCCTCCTCCCTGCACACCATGTGTCTCTCCTACAGAAGAGTCCTTCCGGGAGGAGCTGTGTAGAGCCCAGGAGCACAGCACTTGGAAGGAGGTTCTGTGAGTACAAGCTGGGAAATGTGGGCCCGGGATCAAGAATGAGCGCCTCCAGCGCAGTCTAGACTGTGGAGCGAGGCTCCAAGGGGAAGTGGTGGCAGGACACTCCCTGAGTCAGTGCGCTTGGGCCAGGACCCAGGCTTGGAGCAGGCAGCTT
The DNA here is from genome assembly GCF_000327345.1 of Myotis davidii. Taxonomy (NCBI): domain Eukaryota; kingdom Metazoa; phylum Chordata; class Mammalia; order Chiroptera; family Vespertilionidae; genus Myotis; species Myotis davidii. The sequence continues at coordinate 2,411,046 of NW_006291729.1, read as the reverse complement.
GCGCCAGAGGCAGGAGTGCTCTCCAGCTGGCGGCCGGACACGCAGGCTTTCCCGGGCCAGCTCCGGTCTCCTGTTCCTTTGAACCCTTCCCTTGTCCTGCATTGTAGCCGGCTCTGGATTCCTCTGTGCCGTTCCGCTGGAAGATTTAGACAAAGAGGGGAAGCCATTCCTGGCTGGGTTCTTTATTTAAGGGCCCAGCCTTTAAGTTCTAGGCTCCATAGAAACATAGGGACCCGGAGCACAGGGCTCCACCCTCCGCTAGAAGTCTGGTATCTGGCAGAGCTCACAGAACCCACCCTGCTCCATTGTGTGTCTTGGGGACAAAGTCTGTGTCATTTCCTTTCAGTGTGAGGGGCGGAGAGGTCAGGAAGGCAGGTTTAATTATAGTGTCTGCTACCTCATTCTAGAGGCCAGACTTCCCCCAGCCTATTTCTTCAGCTGCAGAAAATACCTCAGAACATTGCATGGGATGGAATCCCAGATGCCATTATTTTACCCTCCTCTGAGAGAGAGGAAATAAAATGTTGCCTATTAGACTGCCACACCACTGACAGTAAAGTACATCCCGACATCAGAGGGGTTAAAGTGTTAAAAAGGAAAAAAATGTGTCTTCAAACTTGGGCCCTATCTCACAGGATTTCTGTGACGATTCATTAAGATCACGCACCTGAAAGTGTTGTGCAAACTGTCAAGTCCTTAGCCGCACTGTGAGAGTGAATAACGGCAGCCCAGCGCCATGGACCAGCCTGGGTCTGGGGATCAGCCCATCCTGGTTCACATTCCTGCAATATCACCTCCTCGCTGCGGGTCATAGGCAGCATCCTTTCCCCTCGTGGGTCTCAGTTCCACTCTGTAGAATGGGAAGAAAGATGCCTACACTGCTTCCTCACAAGTGTAATGTCACAGTGTATACAGGACATAGTTCCACAAAAATATTTATTCACCTCAA
>NW_006291729.1:2404883-2410060 GCF_000327345.1 Myotis davidii | reverse complement strand
ATATACCTTTGACCAGAATCAAACCCAGGACCCTTCAGTCTGCAGGCTGAGGCTCTATCCACTGAGCCAAACCAGCTCAGGCTGCCTATCTGTATTTTTATTTGCTAAATCTGGCAACCCTCTGGAAGCACACGGGTCAACCAAGGTAAGCTGTCAAGTGCTCTGAGTCAGATGAATGACGCCTGGGTTGCACCGGGCAGACCTGGAGGTGAGTCCACAGGGACCTGAGGCCAGAGATCCTCACTGGCTACCCGTGAGGGCTACAGTCAGTGGGTGGGGGTTCTGGGAGGTGGTACAGGGAGTCTGGGAGATGCACAGGCCCAGACACTGCTTCTTGGCCGAAGGCTTGGGTGGCAGGCGGTGCTCAGATGCTGTCTTTTGAAAATCCAGAAGCAACAGACTCCAAATAAATGCCTTCAAAAAAATGAAGATGACTAAGAGTAATAGCAGGAAGAAGGAGGACTCCGGAGTTAAGTGAGAAAGAACATACCCCAGTGTTTTTCAGCGAATGAAGGAAAAGCTGTAACTTATTCATTTGTTATTTTTGTAAGATTTTCAAATGCATGATTTTGTTTCCCTATTCCGTCTCCACTTTTTGTATCCACAAAAATGTCTCTCCTCCATCGTAAGCGACCTCTTCTTGCAAACGGAGTCTCAGGCCACACCAAAATTGCAAATGTCAAGTTCATTCCTCTCGTCCCGGGTCCCCCTGGAGAGAGTCCCAGGTCAGCTCTGGGCTTCGTCCTCAATGCCACCTTGTTCTGAGGAGAAGGCAGAGCTTGTGCGGCACTTGGCTGGTTGGGGCTTTCGGGGTTGCTAAATTCGGGTCTTTGATATTTGACCGTGTTTCTGAGTTATTGAAACAGCCTTGGATTCGGGTCAGTAGGAAATGAATGGCATTTGTGTTCTCGGAACACACTCATTCCTGTGAATCAGGTAGCCTCGAGTTCGGGTTCCTGGTTTACCAGCGAGGTCGAGTCCCAGGGATTGAAAATGCCAGCCCTCGCTCTTGCCCTGGGTTGGTAAGAGCTGGGCTGGGCCCTTCTTCGCCCCCCTGCTTCACCCGCTTCTGCCCCAAGCGCTGCTGGACACTTCAGTTACACCAGCAGGGCCTCCCTGGAGTCATCTAGGAAACATGAGTAGTGTTGCCCATTTGCAGGGCTATTTGTGGAGATCGTGTGAAATATGTATGGAGGCTATATAATATGTATGTGAACTCCAATGTGGCATATCGGTACCAGCAATTCTTACGTATTTCGTTAGGTTATTGGCAGAACTGGGCGAAGAATCTCAATCGTTAGATGAAGTCTTTCTTCCTCATTTTCAGAACGTGCGCCCTTGTGCAGGCAGGAGAACCGGCTTTCCAGGGTGAGTCTTGTCCTATGCTGAGATCTCTAGCCCTTCTCTGCAGTCAGGGAGCAGCTAACACTTTGGGGAGCCCCCTTACAAGGCAGAGGGCGTTGAACAGCTCTCTGCTGATGGACAAGTCCAAGTGCATTGCATGAAGAAGCTACAGAAAAAGAGGACCTTTAAGAAAACTGAATCTTGCCCGGCTGGTGTGGCTCAGTGGTTGAGCGTTGACCCATGAACCAAGAAGTCACTGGTTCAATTCCCAGTCAGTGCACATGCCCCGTGGGTTGCGGGCTTGATCCCCAGCAGGGGGCGTGCAGGAGGCAGCCGATTGATGATGTTTCTCTCTTATCAATGTTTATTTCTCTCTATCCCTCTCCCTTCCTCTCTCTTTAGAAATCAATTTTTAAAAAAGAAACAAAATCTTTCTCTTTTTTTGGTATCTTGAGGAAGAGGACTGTATATAAAGAGCAAACGATTAAGAGCAAGCGACATTCACAATCTTTCTCAGCAAAATGTCAGTTTTGTTAAGAAAAACAGAAAAACAAGAGTATTTTGGAAAAGGGAGATTTATTGCCAATCACAAGACCAATTTCCAAAAGCTCCATGTGGCGAGCAATATTGTCACTTAGTCATCCAATAGGTGGGCATAGTTCTCTAGGATCTGTATTATTCAAAATATAACTTAGCCATGGGCACTCAAAGCCAGACGAGATCTTAGTGATCACAGAAGCCAGGGCTTGCGTTTGGCTGATTTTGAAAACAAAATCAAAGTCCAGCTAAGAAGGGATTTTGAACAGGGCCAGTGGCAAACGAGGGCAGAGCCAGAAGCAGCATCCAGCTTGCCGGGCTCTCGGGACTGTGACTTCTCAGGTACACTGGGCTCTGTTTGCCTGGTGTAGGATTTGCATGCATTCTCCTACCTGGAAAAGGAACGGGCCACTTCCTGTTTGCATTTCTTGTCCACAGAGGATCAGGCAGTGATAGGTACCCAGTCAGCATCACCCGATGTCAGCGTTTTCTGGAAGCGACTCCTTGGCAGTGACTTTCTCTATGACACGGACCTTTTTTACAATGAGCTCCGATGGTTCCTGCGTTCTTTACTGAGACAGAAAACAAGCAGCTCCATTGAAGGGAAGATGGTGGTAGCTGTCATAAGGAGAAGATACAGGGAAAAGATCATTAAGAAAACGGAATATTTCTCTCTTTTTTTGTATCTGGTTCCTCCTGCCGCTTGGCAACACCTCCATTGTTCATTTCATCCCCAGCGTAGTCCTCCGTCCTCGTCAGTCCCGGCTCTCTGAGTAGCGTGGTGCTCTTTTTGAATAGCAGCAATTTAAAAGATGCTGGCTCCGTGTACTTTTCACAAAAAGTGCAGAAAAGAACCATCTGGGGTTGTAGAGATTGGGTAGGAAAATTATCTTCTGGTTTTAAAAAGTCAAAAACCAAAACACAACACAAATGCCTCACCGGCAAAAATGTCTGTCTCCACTCGGGAGCTCCCAGATGAAGAACTCAGTCAGGCAGGGGCCAGGTCAGTCTTGCTCTGTTAGCCCATGGCCACTAGATTCTACTATTGGACAATGGGAACAATGCACCTAGCCTTGCCTTTGTTGACTGGAGTGCTAGACACCCGAGACTAACAGTTTGTTCTCCATGTCCACGCCTTCTCCCAGCCAGTGTGTCTAAGAACAATGTGATGATCTCGCCATTTTGCTTTACACTTGCGATCAAGGGTTTGAATTTTCTCTTTCCTGTGCTTTATTTTCGGCTGCCGGCAATCATTGCTGCCATTAGTCAATATTTTAGAATTAAGTACAATAAGTTGATAGGTGATCAAGGAATTTACTGTATGGATTTAAAGAGAAAGCAAGGATGGAATAGACTCTGCTGCCGTAGCTCTGGTCTTCCCACCTGCATATTGTCAGTCTTCCCCTCTAGAAAATTCCTCTGCCCTTCTCTTTGATATTGGTGGGACTGTCAATCATACTGCCCAGGTCCCTCCCCGGGGGTTGGCACGTGAGCACTGGTTGAGCATTAAAAGTACCCCTGGCTCCCCTGATTTGTCCAGAGATAAGTGAGAGACCCAAGCAGAACCAATCCTAGTATTCCCTGGATGGCTATTTGCATACAGGCAGGGGAAATGTTTCTTCCTGCTGGAAGTTATACATCTGGGGCTGCCAGCAGTCATATCCCTCCTATCTGGAGGTGGATTATGACTCATGGAGCCAAGCAGAGATAAGCAGAGTGGACACAGAGAGAAAGGGAGAAAGCGAATCCTGATGTTTTCATGTAGGTTCTTGGACCTTAACTTATTTGGAACCAAACAGAAGGGGGTGGCCCTATCGATGCTTGAGCTTCTTGACTTATTTGAGCCTAAAACTTGACATCTCCAAAGGTTTCCAATAATTTGAGTTGGGTTTTATACTTACCGATGAAGATTTTTTTTCTGAATAATAGAAGAAGGCAGCATGAATTCACTTAGTGGATTAATCAAAGGAATCTTGTCTTCAAGTGAAACCTTGCATTAAGTCCCAGTATAGAAAGAGACAACATGGCACATGTGTAGCCGGTTGGGAATGGGTGAGGAGAGGTGTGGGACCCAGCTTGATCTCCTTAGCAGCTTCACAGTAGACTTGAGGCATCTCCAAGGGACCCTACTGCTTCAGGTAACCAGTTTCAGCACAACCTGAGATGTGTCCACTCTAGAGCTCCCTAGATTATGAACTCAGTGAGGCAGGGGCCATAGCTGTCTTTTCTCTTTCCTACCCTAGTGCCTAACAGGGTGGCTGGTGAGTAAGGGCACCATTTTTACACAGAATGGATGATGGAGTTATTTTCTATTTGTATCTCCTTAACTAGGTGTCGCATTCCCTTTCTTAAGTAGGAATTTCTTCCACAGCTGCTGAGAGGTCGAATTGGAGCACAATGTGCATGATTTCTAACATGGTTTCCTTCCCACCCATTTCCTCCACAATTCTGTAGATGTCTGCTGCATTTACGCAATGACACCCAGGCCTTGGAATCAGGAGACCTGTATTTTAGGCCCAGGACCACTGCCCTTCTCTTGTTTGGGCCTCCATGTCCTTGCTGGTAAAATGAGGAGGCTGAGCTGGAGGAGCCTTGAGATCCGTCCAAGTCTACCATTCCATGGCTCAGTATAGAGCAGGATATTGATGACTCACTTAGCAGGATAAACAAGTTCTCCCAATGTGCAGTCTGCTAAAGTAATGAGCAATGAGCGGAACTCTTTCTAAACAGAAAAAAATTTTCACACCAGGCAGAGTCCAAAACCTCTGAGGGTTAAGTGAGGGGAACTATAATACTAAGCAGATGAATCCTCTAAAATAATATTGCAACACCTCCTGGCATTCCTCTCCCTGTTTCCATAGGGTCTCTCCTGAGTGATCGAACGGTTCTGCACGGGGACACCTGAGGTCACCTCCAGTCCTGGCCTGGCCCCAGCCATCCCAGAGCACCCTTTGCGCAGGGCTGCAGGAAGTATCTTGGGTACACGGAACGTATGGGCTGTCTCGCAAAGGCCTCCCAGGGACACCAGGGGCTCATCAGCTGTCAGCTGGGTAACTATGATTCCTTCCTCTTTCCTCTAAGCAAGTATTTGTCCCAAAGATTCTTAGGATTCATAGGAAGGAAATTAATATAGAGAGACCGAAACTTAATATACGCCACCAATAAGAATAGGAAGACATCGCCCTCACCGGTTTGACTCAATGGATAGAGCATCGGCCTGCGGACTGAAGGGTGCCAGGTTCGATTCTGGTCAAGGGCATGTACCTTGGTTGTGGGCACATCCCCAGTAGGGGGTG